>NC_054064.1:29574368-29874868 GCF_017639655.2 Falco naumanni | reverse complement strand
CCACCAGATGCCCTAGAAACCTTTGTCGCTGTGGGCAAAGGAAAAAGAGCATTTGCCCCAGACGGCTTTAATCATGTTGTATAAGCAACTAAATGAGGTGGCTGATCTTCCTTCAATCTCTTTATAATCTCCGTAGAGGGACCTTTCTTCTGGTGTGCAAGTCAGAGCAGGAATTAACCTCACATTAACAGAAAGAGCCTTACAGAATAACCTTTCTGTGTCCCCTGTATGGAAAGGATGTTGAGCAATCTAAGCCAGGCAGCTAAGTGAGACACCTGAAGTAGACACCCAGAGGTGAATACTTCCCTGGTACTCTCCCCTTTGTGTTTCCAGCCCAGTGGGCAATGCCTCATCTGTGCTTCAAAGTCTGGACAACAACTTTCTCAATACCAACTGACCAAGAATTGATACCAGATAGAAAAGTGACCTGAAACTCTTGTTCCAGGGTGTCAAGAGAGGAGAGAAGCAGTTGCTTTCTTCAGTCTGTTGTAATATTCACATCTTTCTCTGCCACACTGAGGCAAAAATTACGCAATGCCCTGACTGTACATTTATCCACACTTCTGATGCTTTAGCAATCTGGTTTCTCAGCCAGAAGCTGGAGCCAAATTATATTAAGAAATGAGCCTGTGAGCTGAACATATGCTATCACAAAAGTCTCGTTTTATTATTGACACATTATTTCCTAACAGGAGGAGAATGGGCCGTCTTGAGACAGGAATGATGTAGGGCAAAGCCCTCAACTGCTTTATGCCTTCAGGTCACTTGCTGCCACTAGTCTGCAGGGCAAAGGTGTCCAATTTTGACCTACCCAGTTAGGGCTAATGGAAGGTGTCATTAACAACAAAACCACTACAACAAGGACCCAAGACAATGACAATCACCCCATCACCACATTGCAGGCTAGAATGGAATAAGAATGACTAAGCTGCAGATGAGCTCAACATGAAAGAGGGCATAGGGAGAGCTGTCGACCCCAGTCCAGGAGAGCCATGGGCTTGGCCAGAAGTCCCAGGCTAATGCTGAGTCCATCCTGTTTCATTATAAACACAGAGCAGCTCTTGGCTACTGCCCTTGTCTCTATTTCCATTTGTGCTGATAATACACATTTTTAAAGGCGATGTTAATTGCTGCACTAGATTTATTAGCATGAATATTATCCATCCTTTCCTTTCACCCCACCCTCTCTTCAGCTCAATTCATCATATTTTACAAGAGGGCGAGTTGAGGATAACACCTCCTCTGCTTCCTGGGGATGGCACTACGAACATCAGCTCCATGATCACCAGTAGTTCAAAGAGGCTGAGTTCCTACAAAGTTGTGGGTACAAGACTGAACTGAGCTTCGAGGCGCCAACTGTATTATTTTCTCCTGATAGACTCTGAGCAAATCGAGGTGCCAGTAACGTTGCATCTAATTTGCAGCAGAGTAATGAGAACAAAGAGCTTTTGGAGTGGAATCCAAACCACATCCTCCTATCAAACCCTGCCGAGCAAGTATGCTAAAATGGCTGAGCGTGCAGCACAAAGCTATATAAAGCTGCAAGGATAACTGTAGTTCAGTGCCAGGCTTGAAGCTAAAGTGAGTTTTACGGGAGGAGGGTTATGGGCCTCTAACGGGACGTAAACTGCATTTCTGCATGCAGCAGAAAGTGTGTGCCTGGTGTCTGTGCATATCCTTGCAAATTGCATCTTTAAATCTAAGCATCGATGGTGCCAAACAATTACGATGTTTATAGAAACTGATGGCCTACATCTGTTTAAAATACTTTTCAGTGTTTAGACTGACAGAACAGAAAACATTCTGCAAAGAGTAAGCATAAATTGGATAGTTTGATATATGTTGTGTTTTTTTTTTTTTAAGTGAGAACTCACACTAAATTGATTAACCACTCAGATTCGTTAGCGTTGTAAGCACTATAGACTGGATGCACACCATGAACCTACCTTCCTGCATGATAGAGAATTAACAAAATTTAAGGAAGTAATTCCAGGAGAGTCCCTGTCTGGGACTAGACTGAAACGATAATTTAATGTCATATCCCAGCACTGTTAGAGCCTTCCTGCTTGATCTTAAGCAAGGAAAGCTTTCTCTCCATTGAGAAATCAGCCTTGCATGTCGTTGCCTCAGCTCCCAATCTCTGCAACAGAGACAGCAGCCATTCTTCCTTCAGTTCAGCTGTTTACAGCCAGACATCGCAGAAGAGCGAGCCGAGGTCCCAGCCTGACCTACTTGCAAAAGACAACTTAGATTGGTTGCACTACACAGAGAAGCCTGACCAAAGCCTCACCTCACCTGCCTGTGACAGCTCTTAATCTCAGCTCCACTGTCCTTGAGCGCTTTGACTCCTTCCAGGAGGCTCTGCAGGCAATGGCTCTGCAGGGTCAGGGGTCCCTCTTCACACCAACATCCTGCTGGCACCATGGGATGCACCTTCTTTGATGCCAGCAGCTTTAGATATGAGCAAAATATCCAGATGGTTTAGGGATGAAAGAAGCAGAGATTTCTGCAGATCGTGACCACAAGAGCAGAGCCATATGGTGCTGCAGTCCAACAGCTCTCAATGACACAACTGGTTCTTCAGGGACCTCAACAAGCCAGTGCAAACTAGAGCCACCTCCGGAAAACCTGGGATTGCCTTCAGCAACAGCCAGACCCCAGGACGTGCTGGGCTTTGGCAAACCATCTTCCCCCAGCCACAGCTGCTAAGTGGTACCCAAATTCTCACACACATACCTGCAAGCCTGCCTGGATGGCCATCCCTACCTTGCTCTGCCTCGAACGCAGGCTGCTGTGCTGTAGTACTTTGACAGCTGACTAATCAAAGAAGCCTTCCTTCCTTAGGAGCTTGAAATCTTGCTAAAAATCTCTGCGTAGGGCTCGTTCTGGAGTGTCAGTGTTTCAGAACAAAGAGCCCCATTCATCAGACAAGCCTTTGGAGTTAATTTTCTGATTTTTAATGTTTAATGTCTTAGAAGGGGGTGCAAGTTTTATGGGCAAAGCACACAGATATCCCAGAAGGGGCACCCTGCTCTGGAACTAGTTACAGCCAAGTCCCCATGGGCATGGCTGCTGTGTGGCAAGCAGGATGGTCTATCTCCTCTCTGTTATACTGAAAACAAATGTATGGCAGAAAAAAAATCAAATAAATCTAGCTCTGGAGCTTTCCCATAGTTAATTGCCAGGATTATTATGGTATCTCGCTTCGTAAAAGGCTTGCAGTTTCCATTCTTCTTTTCCTCCCACCCAGCCCCTTGTATTTTTAAGGCCACTTGTGTCATACACACACACAAAACTCCAGCACGAAAAGGCAGCCACATCAAACAGAACATCACAAATAAGCAGCCTCCATCTCTTCCAAGCCCTCATTCCTTCTCTGTCTATGTGCTGTAAATTAGTATGCAAATTATGTAAATTAGAAGCACGTGCAGAGGGGAAGTTGTTCTCCCCAGCACTGGCAGCAGGCCCTGTGTGAGCACTGCCGAGCAGTATGGTGACCATGGACATCTCCAGGTGAAGCATACATCTGTCAGAGCAGGTCTCCGAACCAACACTGGGGGGGCCACAGAGGGGATACCCCAGAGCAGCTCTCTCTGCAAATGAGCAAGGAGCAAGGGCCATTGCTTTTCCTGCTCAGCCCCACAATATCAAGTGGATATTCTAAGCACTGCATGAGCCCAGCTTGGAGCAGCCTCATGCAGGAAGGCGGAGAGGGACCGCATCTCCCATCAGGAAGCTCTCTGGGGCAGTGGGATGGTGTTAGTGCTGCACTTCGCAGCAAAGCTACTGCAAAATCCTGGCACATGCCCAGCTCCGTGACACTGACGCTTTGTCCTGCTCGCCTGAAGTACCCAGCTTGTACTTGCTCCCACAGAAAAGCGTCCTGTCCCCTCAGCAATGATGCCGTCATGCAGGTCTGTGTTGTTCCGGCACTGCTACCTCACCCCCAGTCCCCAAGCGGAGCTGTGTAAAACATGGAGACTTTTTCATCACTTTAACTTATGGCTGCCCTGAGGGAAGGTGCATGATTACCCAGTGCTCTTTAAATCGGTCCCAGAACCACCTTTTCCAGCCACTGCCAAACAAAAGCTTTTCCAGCAGAGTTCCATTCTTCTTTTCTCTGTAAAAAAACTCCTTTTTCAGACCAGCTCAGCTGTTACACTTGGGTACTAGCTGGTGGAAACACACACAAATACCTGCAACCTCATTGAAATTAATGGAAAAAACTGCCATTAAATTAAAGGAGAGTGGAACATAATTTTACACCCATTTTTTCCCAGGAAGGGAAAAAAGAAAGGAAGGAAAAGATCTGTTGAAGCCCAGCTTTAGTCCACACTGAAGCAAAGCTTGATGGCTCTCACATCCCCTGCATATGACACTTTAATCCTACAGAAGCATGCTGCTGCTCCACCACGATGTCAGAGCTGTAAGGATGCAGTCTGCACTGGGCTAAGCCTTCGACCTGTTCCTCCTGTGTCCAGGCTGGCCTTTTATGATACACATTGCTGCCACAGATGTAAGCACGGTGCTGGTCATAGGCAGAGCCTGGTTTTGCATAGCTCTAAATGCTAAAGAAAGCACAGGGCAGGTAGGCACAACATCTATCAAGTATCTAACAAGCAAATTCTCAAGGAGCGTGGTGGTTTTAGACCTCTATTCTCCTACCAAAATAATTCAGCCACTGACATCTCAGGGTGGGCTATTACGGGGTGAGGCTACGCTTCGTTTCCATTTGGTTTGATGAGGACCGGGGGATGCACTACTCTGCACTCAGTTTGCATCCATTATCACCAGTCCAGAGCACTGCCCAGGCTTTCAGGGAACAAAGACTCTTACGCTTCCCCAGAAGCAACCCCCTGTTAAGAGACTTATTTGCTCTGTCCTCCCTCTCTCCAATTCTCTCACCCGTAACCTCAGCTTCACACCAGGCACGTGAAACAGAAATCCCAATACCACATGAGAAGGGGTGCCCCTGCCAGGTAAAGGAGCACTGTGAATGGGCAGCACTTTGTGGCTCCCCTAGGGTGATATATGCTTGCACCAGCCAGAGAGGTTGTTCTTTCCACCAGGATGGCTAGGGGGATTTTAGGTGAAGCCAACCTAACAGCGCTGCTGCCAAATGTCAGTCCAGCTGTGCGACCACTTTCAGACATCTGACAGGATCCCACATACTGGAACTTTAAAAGTTTCCCTTGGTATCAGCTGGGACAGATTAATATCTAAGGCTCATGAGGATGCCCGTCAATGACTGTGCACCACAGCAAGGCCAAGCCACCACTGTCCATTACATGGGGACAATTCTGGGCGCATCTCTAGCCAGTGCTGAAGGATCTCAGCAGCTTAGGAGACTATGTCCACCTGAAGGAATATGGCATTGCCACCTGTGTGAGGAGACACAGCAGGGTCAGGGCTCTGAGACGAAAAGTTGTCCCTACACAGGCCGTTGTTGGACCTGCTACGTGTTCATATTCTATACAAATAGACTTGGAAGCTGCTAACATCAGCATTTAGCTGGAGGAATCCCAGCCAGTGAGCCCACCAGGATAAGGAAAATCAAAGTGTTACTAATAAAGAGCCATTTCTCACCCTTCCAAATCCACGCTCCAAACAGTGGGATGCAAGAGGGAGGATTTCTCATAAGCTGAACTGCTCCAGCAGGAAATGGCACATTTAGCACATCTTTCATTACTTTCTTTTCACCAAATTTCTTTTGTGCCCTCTCCAAAGCTCTGCTGCTGCAACGGCAGCACACTATCTCTGTAAGCAGACCCCTTCATCTTCAACAGCAGCACCATGCACTTCGGCCAGAGCAACCTGGCGCCAGGGTGCCTGCACACACCTTCTGCCTGGCTGGTCCCCCGCAGCGTGGCCACAACTGCGCCTCTCCCACTTAGCTCGACAAATCACAGTGGCACCAGATTAAGCCTTTAGCTGTGTTATTTCTTGAGGTTTACTCATTGCAAATGTTGACAGTAAGGATCAGCTTAAAGTAACAAACCAGAAAACCAATTCCCTTCCATATACTCAATAAAATCCCGTTGCTTCCTTCCGAAGAAAGCATGCTGCACCACGTTATTACACAGGCACAAGAGGAAATCACTCTTTGGATTTTGAAAGTCGGTATTAATGGGCTCAGACTGCAAGAGAGGGCATGTTCATTTTGCAATTGAGTTACTTTCTCTGATACACTCTTGGTTCTATTTTCCTGGCAAATTGTGATTGCTAATAAATTGCAATAACTTTGAGTTTACATTATGATTCACAGAAGATTATTTTGGGCAGTAATGACATTCCCAAAGTGGAGGGTCTCTCCAGTGAAATATCTGGCATATGGAAGCAATTCAGTATTTACAGATTCAGATGAAACCTACATATTACTGATGAAGAAACCATATTTTGATAATAGGCAGCAGCACAAACCAAACGACATATTTCTTTAAGGCAAGAAAATATGAAGCTCCTAACATCTCCTAGTAAGTCAAGCTTCACCCAGAGCTTATTGAAGCCAATAGACTGAGTCCTCCAGGCTTTGCCAGGGTTGAAGATCAAGTTGTTACCCTTCCTTGCAACAGGAACACGTTCTGGGTCAGCTTGCTCCATCCCAGAACATTTTATCCTACAATAATATTCCAGCCTCCTGATTATTATAAGCTGAAATCTGTTTATTTCCTCTGATATCTAGCTCTCTCTCAGTGTCTCATTTTGAAACCCCCGGGGCAGCTGAAGTGGGCATTTTAATTTTAATGCATTATTAGTCAAACTTTAAAAAAAAAAAAAAAACAAAAAAAACAACCCACACTGTTTACACAGAGCAGCCTTCCTCCCTGATCCCCTCCGGTTTGTCCTTTGCTTCTCAGGCATTTCCTAGCTGCTGTGCTTGGGCTCCACCTTGTCATGTAAATCCAATTTAATTTGCACAGTTCTGCTTGACTGGGGCTGTTTTCTAATAAATTCAAGCTCCATGAAAAATTCCAACCAGGTGATACACTCAGAGGCAGCAGCTCCTAATGCAGTATGTGGTAAGGATCTTCAAAACACGATCTAAGAAGAGGCAGGTGGTTTTCAGGGCCAATCAGCCTTTCACTTCTAATATTGACTTTTAATTACCAACAGTTAAACCTTGTTTTTCTATATGATCCATTGCTGCCTCAAAATTCATTTTGTCCTGGGGTTATTGACACAGTTGGAAAACTTACTATGTTTACTTTTTTTGAGAAAACAGTTTATTTTTCATGCATTAATTTCAAACCAAAACTGTATCCATGCTCATACTGCAAGCTGTAATTCTGCTCTTCACTAGATTTTGGACTTCTTCATCCCTAACCCTTAGCAGGGAGTTGTCTTCTGAAACCTTTAGCGCAGAGATGACAGCATACAGGAAACAAGGATGAAGGAGATTTATTTTATGGTTTTACTACTTCTGCTTCTCAGTGGGTGAAGTTTTGTGAATACTCAATAGACTGAAGAGCAAAAATCCTCTTTACAAAAGGGGGTGATGGTTGAGTCTATAATCCCCAGTACAACACCCTGAGTTAGTACCCAGCACGACACGAACTGGGTGGCAATAGAAATAAGTGAGCACCATGCTCTGCCCAGCCTAACATAAGCCAGGAAATTAGGGTCCAAAAATCCCCTTCTGCTACAGGCAGAGTCTGGGAGGCTTCAGTGCCTCTGAACAGAAAAAGGCCCTTCGCTTCATGCCTCACATTTCAGCGCAGACTGATCCTCCCCACAAAGCCCCATTTTCAGCTGCAGGCTCAGCCCTGAGTGCAGGGTAGGCAACGCACGTGGCTCGCGACCACCAAGCAGCCGCTGCTCTACCTCGCCTCTGAACTGGGTTTGATCCCCTGTGAAATACCTCCAAAACCAGCAGCATATTACATACCTAGGGCACAAGAGGCCAGCTTGAGGTTTAGGTGGCATTTAATCTACTCTCCTGGGCAAAAAAAAATAAAATAAAATAAAAAACACAACCAAAAATCCACAAAACAAAAGAGCCTTAGCTTTTGTTCCACTTGGTCAATAAAAACCAAAAAATACTCCTCCAACAGCTTTATAAATAAATACAGGTCACCACGACAGCTCAGGTGATTTATTGGCACTTAACATTATGAGGGTGACAGAAAGCACTGCAATAGTTAAGTACCATGGTCATGGCCATTATAAACATTTTTTTTTTAAAAGGGGTTTATTACAAAGCTGTAAAAGTAAGCTCTAGGCTAGGAGCTGGTATGTGAGTTCTCTCTACCTTTGAAGTATTTATTGATGTTAGAAATCTGGAAAGGAAAAAAATATATCAATTTGGAAACTATGGTTTCATCAGACTTTGAATGGCAAGCCTAAAAAAAGCAAGCAGATAAGAAAGGGGAGGAAGAAGAGAGGGAGCAGTATTGATAAGATGAATAATGCTCAGCAAATCATTTGCCAGGGAGATCTTTTTGGTTCACCTTTTTCCATCCATAAGTGACTCACAAGGCAGTGGTTTCTACAAAGTTTCTCAGTCTTTCAAAATATTTGCCCAGCCATTTCCATGCAGTTATTGGTGTGTAATTTACAGCTTTTCACAGCAGGGAATGCAAGTCGCCCTGGGGAAAGGCATGCCATTGAGTGCTGCTGGGAAAGCTGCAGCTCTCTGCCTGGCTCCCCGCTTTCACTGGAGGAAGAATTCGTATCCAAGTGCCTCAGCCCTGCCAGGTTACATGTTGGCAAGAGCAAGAGGTAAATCCCACCTGGCCTGATTCTCCAGCCAGAGAGCTTCAGAAGTCTGGTCCAGGCAGGAGGGGGCTGCTTCTCCATTCCTGCAAGTACTCGCCAAATGCGGGTACCTTTCAGATGTCAAATCCAGAAGGGACCATTATGAGCTTCCTATACAAGAGGGGCCACGCCGTTTTCAGGTTAAACGCCACCACAGCATTGCTTTTGCTTATCAGCTACCTGCACAGCAGCGCTGTACCATGAATAGGTCACACTGGAGCACCCCCGGGAAGACCCGTGCTCAGTGGTACCTTTAAAGCCGATTATAGAAAAGGGTTGCACAGAAAATACTTAGGAATGGGTTTGCCACCCAGGAGTACAGCAAGGGAACGTTAAGTCCTCCATTAGCACCGCCCAGGGTTGCACTCTGAGCACGTTGCAGTTCAGCATCCCATTTGGATGGCTTGTGTGTGCCCACCTGCACTCGCCACATCACTGAGCACTGGATCAGAGAAGCCCAGTTCAGGCAGACAAGCAGCTTTCCTCATTAATCATCTCACTCCTCCAGGAAAAACCCCACAGTGAAACCTACTTGGATGGGAGAAACGATCTGGAAAATCAGCTTGGAACATCTCAAACCAGGAAGTTTTGGTGAAGATGAACGACGCCTTGAGCAGGCAGCGCAGGAGAGGAGACACCCTGATTTACACCAGCTGGCAGCTTGGCCTTACACCCTGGGAAGATGATGCTATTCGCATCTGCCCTTTTCACAGCCACGTTCGCCACTGAAATCCTCCCACATGCTGAATTACGGGCTGAATGGGTGAGTCCAGCTTGAAGCAGATGTTCATCTAATTTGCTTCCACATGTTTTTAAACATTTCACATGTAGGAAAACGATAAAAGCAAGAAGATTAAACATGGATGTCCAAAGTCTAATTAACATCCCCACTGGTAAGCTGGGTGTGTTTTATCTTTAAAACTGAGTGACACCAGCTTCCTTTGTAACACGCATGAGTCCCAGGAGGAAGTGATCAGAAATAACATATTGATGTTGTTAAGAATAATTTATTATTATTATTATTACTGTTACAAAGCTTTGGTGAATCAACTCAGTAAGACTGACACAACCTCTGTGGATCAGCTAAACTATTTTAAGGTTTTGAATAAGACTTTGATGAGACTGAGCGTAAAATCCTACATATGGGTGAGATGCAATTAAGGAATTTTGACAAGGGCATTTGATTGACCCAGAAAATCCATGCATCAAACTGTCATCATCACCAAATGTGTGTGCCTCAGATTTTCCAGTTCAGCAAGGTTATAGAACATTAGGGCTTTTTATATATTTAAAAGTGCGAGTTAAAGTATAATTATAATATAAAAATGTTATAAAATAAAAAGCTTACGGTTTATAAGCTCACCACACTGGAAAATTTGAGGCACAATAATCTTCTCTATAACGGCCTCCATATTATGGTTCCAAGTTCCTCACACCTTGTAATATAATTAAGCGTCGTCCTGAATGCTTTGTCACACTTCAGTTTTTGCAGACTATCATCAGAAACGGCTGATCAGGCTTCACTTTCCAAACATCCCAACACTTGGTGGCTTGGAAATAGACCGCTCTGAGAGCAAGTGTGAGGAGTGAGCCCTAGGGGTAGCTTTGGCTCTATAAACCAACTGCATACACTGTAAGAGAGAAGGGACAAAAATATTTTCTTCCCAGATGCAAATGTGCAGGCAGGTGCCAAAGGTTTCCAACTACATGACTTTATCTGGCCTGGTGACAAAATAAACCCCTGTGTAGGAAGATACAGTAGTTCTAAGCAATAGGTTAGGGGTTTCAGTTTAAGCAAGGCCTAAATAAGTTCTTTATCAGAGGGAACAACATTATATATATATATTCTTTAATAAAACATTGGCCCTGAGGTCATGTGTCTGAGCTGTTTTCTTTTTCTGATGTTCTAACAGTGCTTTCAGATGTTCATATCCTGCAGCTGCAGTTCCCATGTAAGCACGGTCCACGCTGCCAATCCTGTGGCAAAGGGATATTAGCACCTCATGGCCACTTGTTGCAAATTGGTTACTCTTTGGCTCAAGGGCTTGCACATCTTTGAACATCTGGGCTGAAGAGTTTAATGAATTAAATCAAACCAAATGCACCCCCTGATAATTACAGGAAATTCTAGACATGATAGAGATTCTTTGGTTGAGTGATCGATTGACAGATGCAAGATGTGTGCATGTCAATCTCTCCAGTTGTGAGCCTAGGGCTTGAATAAAGGAGCGCAGAGATGTTTGGAATATGGATTAAATAATTCTGCACCATCAGAACACCCCATCCTCTCTATTCACTGCTGTTGTCTTTCCTCCTGGCTCTGTGGGTTGGATTATCCAAGCAGAGCACAGTTGCCTCTCAGGACTCATGGTCCACAGCTGTGACTAAATCAAGTATTAAATCCACAGGGACTGTATGGGCCACGATGTTGAGCCAGGAACCAAGGGATGAAGTGGAGAAAAGGACAGAAAGGTTGTGCTGTCCTGCCCAGATACAAAAGAGACTAAATGGGTCTGACTGTGGGGGCAAGGAACGCATCCCAGACCCGATTCCCAGCTAAAACCCCATACGTGTG
Organism: Falco naumanni; assembly: GCF_017639655.2. Classification (NCBI taxonomy): domain Eukaryota; kingdom Metazoa; phylum Chordata; class Aves; order Falconiformes; family Falconidae; genus Falco; species Falco naumanni. Next base: position 29,863,539 of record NC_054064.1, on the reverse strand, counting down.
CCGACTCCATGCCGTTCCTCCATAGGTTTGGGGTTTCTTTGTAAGGAGAACCAGGAAGGTGGCTGAAGAAGAGCTACAAGAGGCTCCATTATGACCCAAGTTCTGAACGCTGTCCTGTGCTGTGCACTGGCTTATCCCTTCTTGATTCAGCCCCAACCGATCCTGAGACAGGAGGGACTACAAGGGTAAGGACCATCCCTACTGCATCTCTTGGGACAACTCAGAGGGTGGACACAACACTGCTAACTCAGCTGCAGGTGGCTGGGCAACACGGGGTGTACCATGACAACTTAGAATGGATAAAAATCATCTGCGGTATGTCCAGGGCTGACTCTTAGGTGTTAGGGAGGGCCATAAGGAATGATATTCAGATTTTGGAAGATTGAGTGGAACGTTCCAGTTCTTCCCAAAATATACAGTGGAAATATTTGGGCTCAGAGCAAATGGCTATAGCCAGGGCAGCAAGAGAAACAGCACTGAGTCCTAGTGCTGGCAGCGCTAGAGAAGTTGAGAGCCGACTCGGAAAGCAAATTATCTTTCATGCTGCCGATCGTTACGTCCTCGCCTGGCCTTTGTTAATGCATTTCACTAGTGTACTGAAAGCCAAATCCCCAGCTACGGGTCAAGCCAAAGAGAATGGGCTTGAACGTGGGGTGACTGGCAAGAGAAAAGTTTCTCCAAACACTTACTGTGGGCCAGAGGTGAGCTGATCTGTGATTATTATTGCAGGCTGGGAGGCGTAGTGTGCTTGGCAGCTGCTGTTTCCATCTGCTTGCATGGGCTGGATGGGGGAAACCAGAAAGGCAATTTCATCCATGCCACCGCCTCCAGCCACCCATGGGCCTGTCGAGGATGGTTGCCTCCCAAATAGATAAACCTCCCTGTGGGACAGCCTTTCCTGGTTCTTCGTCCCTTTGCACAAGTGGTCAGCTTTCTTGATGAAGGATTTCTCACAAGGACATTACAGCACCAAGAATCACAGGACAGAACTATTTCTTTTCCCTTGCCTGCTTACTCTGTTTCACTCAAACCATCATATGGAATTTCTTAGTGTTTTGTTCAAAAACTTGGATGAAAGACAGTGAACTGCTTCCAGGCTGAACTGTAGTTGACTATGCACCTCTGGATAGTCTATGTACATTTCAGATGACACTATAAAACAATTAGTTGCTAATAATCTAAATTTTATGCCAGTTAAGGTAACAAATGGACTACAATTGGTATTCCATCAAGATGCCACCAACTTCCTGGGCCCACCAGGGCACTAATGAAGACAAAGCCCCTCCTCAGATCAACGTCAACACATTTAAGACCAGCGGCATGAGACTACACCAGGTATTCCTTCAGTTTGTGGGAATTTAATCCCAGCATCAGCCAGAAGACCAGCTGCTCTTTTCCTTTTGGCCTTTGCCGTATCTAAGTATGGGTTAGCAAGAGGATTTTCAAACAACTTATTACAAAAGGGGCACTGTGTTTTGGGGCATGTCCCACAGTACCACCCTTCTCATCAAATTAGGCCATCAACCCAACAGGCCCAGAGCTGATTTTAGGGCCATGAGTCCAAATTCCCTTCCCACGGCAACCAGTCATGAAAGGAAAAACAGTCAGCATGTGTCCAGGGAGCACACCCGAGTCCCACTGTGTGGGCATCACCACCGGCTTACTCCGAAGAAATGTGGTGATGATGCTATTTATGAAATGAGCGCAGAGTTTTCCCCACCCTCACTGTTCAGTTTTAGTGTTTTTGATCATCGGGCAGGGAAGTATAAATAAAATCCACTTAATGTCATAGTCGTTTTTCAAGCAGGAAGTCACACTGGTTGACACCCAGCCATTAATTTGACACGGGGTAGTAAAATCATTTGATTCTGCTAGCAGAATTTTATAGGAATTAACCAGTGTTAAGATTTATGGTCAACATATTGCTTTCACTGTGAAGACTGGTATAAAAAAAAAAAAAAAAAAAAAAAGAAGGAGTATCATCATTACTTACTGTAAAGGCATTTTTTGACTATGGAAACAGTCACTTAGGAAACCTTTGCTTTTCTGTACACCACTGCTACCACCCCCCATTTTACTCTAATTTAACAAAAATGACATAGAAAGGTATTTTAGGAGAAGCAGATGTTGCAAGAGGCATAGAGAAATGGATGATTTTAGTGGTGTGTGAACTTTGCTCCCAAAGAAAGAACAAGCACATGTGCTACAGCCAAAGAGATGGTGGCCACAATCAAGTCTCAAAGGGTTTATTGTTTAGTTATCTGATGAAACCTGAGGTGGTCACAGAGGTCTTTGGGCCTGACGAAGACCTTCAGCCAGGCCGGGGAGAAGGAAGGACGGAAAAGGCTGTAGCCTGCTTGTCATAACCACATGCCCTAATCCAGCCTCACTCCTAGACAACCACCACAGGCCACCCGTGGACTCAGGCTCTGGATTGCTTCCTCCTAGTCTCATTCTGCAAAACTTAACCAACGCACAAGATAGGACTCCAGTTAACCAAACAGTTCACATGCGTTAGGACTCTCTCCCCAAGTACAAGTTTGCAGCTCACACCCTAAATTGTAGGCATATTAGAGTAACAAATGCAGTTGTGTGCAAGGCAGGAGCATGCATGGAAGGGGACCATGCCAAGCAGTAATCGTGTACATTTTTCCTTGCAGCAGGCTCCAGCCCCAGATGGCAGCAGAGCAGGGCTGCACTGTCCCCACCCTCCCGCTGGCCACCACCGTGGCTATTTTCCATCTAGCTGGGGGGGAGAACAAAGGGTGGGTAGGCAGAAGCACGTGGAGATCCTTACCGCGCCAGTCAGTAACACCACATCAAGCAGCTTGCCTGACATATTATGCCACCCTCTTGAGATGAGCCAACTGACCCAAGCCTGTGCTCACAGCACCGCCAGCTTCCCCGACAGTGTCACCCCACCAGGGACCGACCAGCTCCTTACACCACTGCCTTGCTCCTTCATGCTCAGCCACTGTCTGTCTCAAACAGCCTTCACACTCATTTTCCCAGTGCTACCTAAAGCGCTACAGGGAGGGCAGGGAGATCTTCCCAGCACCTTCAGACAGAAGCTGAACCTGGAAGCTTGCATGACCAGTCTCACCAAGAGGTGGCCAAAGTACCGATGAACAGCAGATGAAGGATGATGCTAAAGAGTCCCTGGGAAGGGATGAGCTGCTAGAAAAGGATGGCAGATCTCAGAGCAACCATCCTTGTTCCTTTGGGTCAGGTCCCACGGCCAGATGCACCCTTCTGTGAGCCACCTTCGGCACGAGGAGCACCGCAACAACCAATGCATCCACATGTGATCGCTACAGGGCCTGAACTAATAAGGTAAGAGTCAGTATTTATTATTATGGGCATAGCTGTGCATTAACAGGCTCAGGTGGCTTCTGGCTTACATCCCATCACCTTGGAGCAAGGTGTAGCCAGTCGTGATCTGCAGACAGAGCCAAAAGCCTATTGCTGCTCTCCTGCCTGCGTCACCTCTGCGATGCTTCACGGCCTCAGTCAAAATTCCTGCACGAACCAACTCACAGTGAGAGGGCCTCCGCACCAAGGAGATTTATATGCTCGACAGCAGGAGATTTTGGGGGAGCAGATGTAGAGAGAGAAGGTCATGCAAGGTCACATTGGAAATATATGGCAGAAGCAAGAACATAGTCCAACTGAACTAAGTTCTCACTCAATGGCAAAACCACCAGCCCATCCTTCCTCTTAAGAGATTTTCCATGCCCTAACAAGCCTGGTGAGGAACTTAATGACATCTGCGTGCTCTTGCCTGCGCAAGGACCTCATGATTTGGCTGGACGCCATGCAAAAAAGATGTCCAAAAGTTATGAAAATAAAGGTATTTATCTTCATTGTTAGAAACAGAGACTGAGCCTTTTATTTCTCTCTCTTGGAGGATTAAGCTCACAGATTTACAAAGAACTGGTTGATTACCAAAATAAATACATCGCCATGCCAATTTATAGGACACAAATGTAGGAAACCCATCCAACCAAATCAGGCAAAGTGTAATTCATGTGAGAGTCCTCAGCATGTGCAAAGGGCACAGTGCATGTGGAACAAAGTACATAGGGAAAACATGCTAGAAACCTCTATCTGCGGGAACAATTCCCAGCGCAGCATACAATGGAGCTATAAAATAAATGGCTTGGCTCTCCACTGGAAGCAAAGCCCAACTGTTCTCAATGAGAAGGAGGATCATGTATCTTTATAATGAGAATTCAGTCATTTTTAAATGTTGGCTTTGCTCATATCACCACCAAATCTGTCTGCAGAGTTGACAGGCTGCAGACTTCATTTGGATTTCTAACTGTGATTATACATGGCAGTGATGGATACCACAGGGTTTCGAGGGGCTTAGGGTTTAGGGCTGGCTTTTGTTTTTCAGTTGTTTGGGGCTTGGGATTGAGGGGGCTGTTGGGGTATTTTTAGTGTCACTGTCCAATGAGGCTTAAAGAGCTCTTTCCTCATTTTAATAGTTCTGATAATGCACAGAGATGAAAGCAGACCCTAAACAAGTTCTTCTTTATATTGGCAAAGCTGCCCCTTCTGCAATGAAACCCAAGAGCAGTTTCTACTTTCAGTGCTCAGTGAGATGGAGCAGAACATGTTTACTGAGGCTGAACATACCATTGCCCTCAGAGGTGTAAGCACCACCCTCTGCAGCAAAGGTGATCCTCAGAGCACTAAAACATCTGCTTGCTCAGTAAAAAAACAACCCCAAAGCCACATTAACATTCACCAGTGTGGCACATTCAAGAGTTAAGAGAACTTTCCTCTCTGTTGTTTCCTACAAGGCAGAATCTTTTTCTATAGCCAATAGCACATACATGACTGAGGCATTTCTTAACCAGATCAGCTCCTTTCACAGCCCAGGCTGAAGAAACAGTTGTCAATTTTAAAATGTGGTAGCCTTCATGCAAGGTTTAAACCCACATTTCAAAGCTGTTCTTTCCCAGTCCTGCCATCCACCTCGGACTGGAAGGCTACAGACAGGCACAGCACTTGTGTTACAGTGGGATGCAAAGTGAAAGACTCTATAGCAGCCTAGTGCAGTGATGTCCAAGGCTTTACAGGAGACAGGCACGGGTAAGGTATTTGCAAATTTAAACCTCAATGTCTCCAAATCTTTTCTCCTGCTAATAACACTGAAGAGCAGAAGGTTGTCTGATTGCTGCTGGAGAAACCAAGTAAATGCTATGATCCCCAGGAACCATAGGCTGGTCTCCAATGGGAAAACCAGTATTTTTATATTACCAATTTATAAAACCAATATTAACAATACAGAAAAAAGTTTTACTGCGTTTGTGACAGGAGACACTTGGAAAGCAGCAACACACATTTTAGGCTGCTTTGAGGTGCTGTCGTGCAGACTAGCATTTGGACATGTGTGAGAAAGAGGTGGTTGCTCTGAATATTGCTGCACTGGAGACAAGTTAAATACATCCAAATCAGCGAACTGATGACACGTATCAAGTCCACAGCGTGTTCTTTGCAAGTGGACATGAAGCGGCCCAGAGAACTGCTTCAGATCAGTTGCCAAAAACAAGTGTGCTCAACTGAGCTGATCTGGCAATGCTGGGGGGCTGGGTCTCAGCAAAAAGGATCTCTTCCGTACTTCAGAGTATCGTGTGGTCCAAGGCACACCAGCTCTCCACAGGAGCTGGATAACACCTTGGGGCTCCAGTCCACTGTGGCCTTCAGAGCAGCAATACACGGCCAGGTAATGTAAAAGCAGCTCAGGAACATCTAGACCACACCACAGTCCTTGCAGTGATGGGAACACACTAAGATGCTGTTCATTCCTCACACAGGGGTGGAAGGCTGGATGCAATGCTTCTGGGACTCCCATCCCTGCAGTGGATATCATCCTGCCACTACACTGACAGAAAATTTAAAGGCAATAAGGACAAGTCCTCACTTCAAAACAGACTAAAACACAGATTCCCCAAAGTTCAGCAGCAGCACTGTTGGAGCACAGCTATATTGTTCTCAGTACCCCAGCTAAGTGCTGCTGTGGCATAGACCAGCTGCAAATGTTTTATAAAGGAAAGTGCACAGCAGAGCCAAGCAGGGCTCCGGCTGTCCTCAGCAGCATGCCAGCCCCTTCAGCCCAGCACTCCCTCCTCAGCTTTAGCCATCTGTGCAGAGGCCTCGAGGCCAAAATGAGAGGAGCCTTCCCAGTTGCAGCTTTTGGAGCAGGCCAAAGTCTCTATATGTTGTGAGCTGTGAAATATATGAACTCCCAGGCTTTACACGAGCCTCACTCTTCTGTGCAATATCATATGGCTTTCAGATTTGTCTGCCCTGTCCACCTCTCCCATGTGTTTCTGATAATTGCTTACATATGGAGGGGTTTCTCTTGTTTGCCCTTCGAAGGGACATGCTGTTGTTCCCCCTTCTTAGATGAGGCTACAGACGTACACATCATTTTTATTGGTGTATTTTATTGCCCCTACTTCTTTACAGCACACGCCACCGGTCTCCCCAGCCTTCCTTTTCAGTCCACTGCTTGCCCTTGCCTCTCTGTTAGGTCTCCTCATTCCCCATCTTTCTCAGTCGAAACAGGGGCCCCTAATTAAGAGAATGCCTTATAAATCTCTCCACATCCAAATAAGATCCAGAGCCTGGCTGGGGAGACAGATCTGGAGACAGTGGGTAGGTCTGGCATTCCTCATGTTGCACACAGGCTTTCTTTAGCATCGCTCTGCTTGGCACGTGAGGTTGGGTCTCAGCACCGGCAGTGTGCAGCATACTGCCGGTGCTGAGACCCAGCCTCACATGCCCACTGCTTATAGCAAGCAGCTAGGAGAGGGACGGGCTGGAGATCACCCACTTGGACACCAAAACCTTGGTTATGCAGAGCAAAGACCCAAAATGGGATGCTGACCCTGCAGCAGAGGCAGTCACCTCATCTAGGGCTTCCTTGCAGGACTCCATGGTGCACTCTGGTATGACAGGTGGGTAGCAATCCCTCCCCAGGAAAGCTGGGGGAGTCAGTTCTCTCTCAGAGAGGTGGCCAGCAGACCCTTGGGTTAGGAGGTAAGCTGCATTGAGAGGTTCTTCTTCCTCTGTCAGGGCATATCCTACTCTCAAAACCCTTCAAAGCAACCTAAAGCCAGGATGGATATTCCTGCTACGAAGCCCTGCTTGGGTACAGCTTTGTGCCCAGTTTCACGCTGACTGGTGCAAGGCAGCTCCCAGCTCAGCTCACCCATCCCGTAGCTAGCCCACCTCCCAAGCCTCCACAGAAGCATCCCAGAGGCTTGCCCTGGTTTAGGGCTCCTGGGTTTCTCTCTGCTCTTTACATCGATGCTGTGTGTACACAGGGAACACAGGTCTTAACCCAGCAGGATCACCCTGCTGAGACAGCAGTCTGTGACTTAACACACGCATCACCCAAATTACATGTCTAAAGCAGAAGGCCCGAGTATGGCATTCAAGACTCACAGTAATACCAAGCACCGCACCGAAAACCTGCTCCTGGTGGAAGAGCGATGCTGGAAGCACTATAACTCAAAAAGCACAAAGGATAATAGTAGCCCGAGACAGAAAAAAACCACCCCACTAAATCACCATGTTACTTTTGTCCGTGCTTGCCCGCAGTCCTGACTTTTGATCAATACTGTGCCTGCCCAGAGACTTAAGCTCAGCCTCCAGTGGTGTCTCTGCATTACACTCACACACAATAATTTCCTCGATGTACACATCGCTGGAAACACAGCTGGTGCCAGAATTCCCCAATACCAAATCCCTCCTTGGGCCAGTGCCCAGTACTCTGAAAAGGTCGTCAACATCTGGAAGCAGTGATACTGCACATCTGTGAGACCCTCCGAACTACAGGATGGTAAGAGAACTACCTACAGGATTACTTACGTTGATAATTAAATCCCAAATAGGAGGACACTAGGCGTATTCACCTTCCCTAACACCATAACGCTTGAACTATCACATGACCCGTACGCAACACTGCTGCTGTAAACAACCCTTGGGGTAGAAATAGACGGGAATTTTGCTTGCACTTGTAACCGAAGTGCAGCTGGAGAGGCTAAGCAGGTAAGATAAATCTAAAGAAAACATCCCTAGTTATCAAGGGACTGATTCTGAGTCTCTTATTCATGCAGAGTAGTAACAAAACAGACCATTGCACTGTATGATAATGCATATCATTATCAGTATGACTCAGGGTACTAGATCGAGGCTTTAACCACAACCAGGACCTCTGTGGCCAAACCAGGGTCATATAAAGCTTCTCCAAGCTTCCCACAAACTTAGGAAACCCATTTACCCCCTCAGGCTTCACAAGACACGGCTTTTCTACTATACCCAGCAAGATACCCTCATGTTTCTAACATACTGGTTTTCTGGATGCCTGGTACAGAGCCACACAGAAGAATAGCTTGTGGTTTTAGTTGGGTTGGAAACATTCCTTATTCGTAATTCTGGCATAATTTAAACCACAACATACAAGATACCTTGCTCCAAACCATGTGACGCTGTATCTTTAATGCATTTTCTTTCTTTAAGTCATTTAGGTTTTTACTACTAATGAAGTCCTGATTTCCTGGCAGCAGGGTCAGATTTAGCAGAACGAAAGAAAGGGTGAGAGGGACTGTAAGCCCCCTCCGCTATTCCCCCACCAGCACTGCATCAGCATCGCCCAGCCCGTGCCACAGTGGAGGGGCTCTGCTCAACACCACACACCACATCTCAGCTTCAGCCTGGCCTGGCCGGATTTTTGCAGACACCCACACACACAAATCACTTCACAGGCCTGAGAAACCCCACCGACACCAGCAAGGCTGTTCGGGCACCTGATGCTAACTGCTGTGCTGAAGTTTCAGGGGCTGGTGAGAGCAGTTTTATAAAGTCAACCAAGAGTCAGAGGTGTCAAAGGGAATTTAAAAAAGGATCTACTTCAGCTGCTGCATTTGTGTACTAACATCTCCCACTTGGCTCAAGGATTATGAAAATCAAAAGAGGCATTACTTAATTTATGTATATTTGTCTATTCTATTTACATTCTTTATGCAAAATTCACTCCTTGATAGCCAAGATCAGGGATCTTAATCATGCCAGCTACCCCAGGAGCTCGGGGAAATGTCTCCCCATGGTGATTCTGAACAGAAAAGACATCTAGACCAACAAAACACTGTTGATACAGGCTATAAAGTAGCAGAAGCCACCTGTACACAGTACAAGAGACATCCTGCTGGACGTGATATACACACTACAGACAGATAACAATTTGCAAAGAACAACATTTGCAACTGTAACATGAAACACAAGGTAATGAGGCTTTCTGACACTCATTTCTTTGATCTGAGACCTAGGCTCATTCTAGTTATTTTCTAAGTCATCACGGATAAATACTGTTCTACGTTTTCAATGACCCCGATCAAAAGCTTTTCCAAAATCAGGAGCTCACGGGACCGCGGTGCAGTAGCCTTCAGGAATACATTTTGGAGAGGGTGGGGCAGATTTTTGCTCTTTTGCTAGTGAATAAGTCCATTATGTGGACACCCAGTATTGAGATGATGAGAGATCTGTGTTCAAAAGGAGGTTTTTGTTTTGCTGTAAATCCTATTTATGGCTTAGGGTGCAGCTGATACGCCGTTAGCTTTTATTTCATTGATAATTCTGTGATTGTAGTTGAAACCTTGCAACTTAATGAGCTGATGTTATTACTCATACTGTGTGGCCATCTGGAACCAGTTTGGCCAGAGAGCCCAAAGCACCAAAAGCCACCTGTAATGCATTAAGCCTCAGCCCAGTACCAGCTCCGTGGATTTGAAAAGCCAGGCCTGCATAAATACTAACCTGTGAGAATGTAATTGGAGAAGTGATATTTAAGAACTTAGAGTTTGCCAGAAATGCTCATTCTCAAGGGAATGTATGCAGAGGCTTAAAGTTTAAAGCCAAGCGGTGTTTAGTTTCAACATTGTGAATCAAGAAAAATCATTGCATATGGATGTCGTTGGACTGTCCAAACCACTAGGTCTATCCAAACAGGCCAGCTATGCCAGTGCTTTTCAAAAGCAAGGCTCCCTCCTAGCACCTGAGCCTCGCTTTGCACATGTTGCTTATTACTGAGGTACCATCTCAAAACATTGCTCCAAAGGGAACCGAAGAAACAAGGGGTAAATGCTTCATAGTCATAAAGAACACAGGACTGCCACAAACACCAAGAAAAAAAAAATCACTAGTGAGCTCTCCCGTATACAATGGATAGCACCCAACAACTTGAAAAGGCACAAAACAGCATCTAAATATTCCAACAAAACATTCTAATGCATATGGTGATCAGATATGATCTGCCTCTAGGCCAAAAAAGGTGGAGTAATTTGGTTACCTGCAAGTCCCTGCTCTGTCCTGAGCAGACCCATCCTTGGTGGCTCTCTCCTGGGAGAGGGCTTGAACTGGGGTTGCTGGTAGCTCTGGCACTGGTACACCAAAAAGGTAGGCTGTGTTGTCAGAGACCTAAATTAGCATGGCTTCTCTCTGCTAATTAGCTCATTACTGATTTGCACTAGCTGGGGGTGTGAGTCACTACTCAGATTTCAGAGATCTGAGTGGAATTAAATTCAAGTGAAATACCTTTTTTTTGCTCCTGATTTTTCAAAATCTTTTTGGCATTTCAATGGTGAAAATTATACTGGGAATTGCTTAAATGTTACCTCAAGCCCTAGTTCAGTTAAAGACAAAGCTGTGATGCTTTAAGGTAGGGGTGCAAATTAAGAGAAAGAGAGGTGGCTCAGCCCTTACAAGGGTTTTAATTTCTTTTCTTCCCCTGTTTGTCCTGCAAAAGGAGAATTTATAGAGCAAATATAAATGGTTGTCTCTGTTTTCACACACATTTTCTTCTTCTACCAAACTAACACTGGGCAAAGAACTCAACTGAATCTCTGTATTGTTCCTACTCATTCAACTACAGATACTTCATAGTGTAACCATCTCCAACCACAAGCCTTTCAGAAATGCTCCACTGAAAGCAGGACATCATAACTGTGTCTCTTAATACCAAGGGAATGAGCCTTCTTCCATCTGAACTGCCTCATCCCCAAGACTGGGCTCCTTCGCACTGTGTCAGAGTAGTGACGTGAATTTCAGGGAAAGAGGTTTTGCAAACGGTAATTCAGAGCATGGCTGATCTGCGCCAGCCCTGGCTTGGTTTATCAGTCAAGGGTGCACTTTGTCGAGGAGTGCAGCCGTTTCTCACACCTGCAACGAGTAAGTGGCCAGTTCTTACCAGGGAGCAATTAGGACAACAGAAACACAACGGGATAAGGAAAGCAGCCCAACCGTATATTCCATTTTCCAGCATCTGCAAAGGGTAAAATAAGTTTTGTTCTCAACAAGAAGCAAGTGTCAGTGAAGACCTCGCAGTGAGTGGACTCATGCAAAATACTTGTCTGCAGACTGCAGCAGTGCAGCTGCTGGAGCACGTGGAAGCAGGAAACCAAAGCCATAAAGAAGCACATTCTGTGCTTAGCAATAATTACAATGTGGTCCAGAGGGCCAGCCAGAATGCATAATTTGCCTTTAAGTGGAATATGTATATATATATATATATATATATATATATATATATATATATATATATAAATATTAAAAAAACCCAAAACTATAAGAATTGTTGAACTGGGGAAATAAAAAATACCACTTGCTTTTCCCAGGCTGTGTTTGTAGAATACATGGATGCCTCTTCAGAAACACTCCGTTGATGAGTGGACAATGGCTTCATTGGAAGAAGAGAGAATACATGTTCTTTCTTTCGATGGCCTCGCTCACACCCACGTGATGGAGTCATTTTCCATTAGCTTCAAGACCTCCCCAGACCACAGTTAGACTTGGAGGCTGGTAAAATGTACCGAGTCCAAACTTTCTCCTAAAGGAAGTCTGCTTCAACAAGAGGCTACTTTTTCAAAAGTGCTTAGTCCCACTGACTTCTACCTGAAGCTTTTTGAAAACCGAGAGTGGAGCTTCAGTTATCCAGAACATCTCATTTATGAAGTCTTCTTTATATAAAGTATTTGGATAGAATTTCTAACGTGGAACAGAAATGCTTGACTTCTGCACAAGTTACCTTTTCTCATGATTTCCCAGTAACACATTGACTAACGCAGCACACATCTGAATGGGGTGGGGGTAGAGCACAACATGGTAAAAGACGTGTGTTGCAACAGACAGTGCTCATGGGAAATCCTCTTCTCTCTCCAGCAAATACAGGCCTGTTTGAAGACACTACTCATTGCATGAGCATTTTGTCTTAAAAGAGAGCCTTACGTGTTTCACAAGGTCCTTGTGAGCACAGGAACATGGTACTTGTGTGAAAAACCACATTTTGTTCAGCATCATGTGCATTTTACCCACTCAAGATACATTGCAAGGGCTCAGCATGGCCAGCATCATCCAAAGCTCAACTATCACATCCATCTGTCTTGCCTGGAATTAGTTTGTGTTTTATTTATTATTTTTTAATGCATTTTGGTGACAGGAATGAATCCGTTTTAGATGAAGGCTGGAAGTGCCTCTCTTTTTGTACCTCTTTTTTCCCCCTGCATAATCCTGAAGTGCTTTGAAATTCGCAAACAGTCATAAAAAAAAAAGGGCCAAGGAGAATTTTTTCTGATCTGGTTTTGATATAAGTGATGCAATGCAATATAAAAGAGCATCTACAGAAAGCCCACGATAACAGCGAAAACATGAAGAGGTTTGATTTTAAACCCCAAAGTGTGGTGGATATATTAACCAGGAGTTGGGGAGAGGTCATGCATTCCTCACACGTAGATGTTTTCCAATCCCATCCCTGCCTGGAAAACAGTCCAATCTTTTCCTCCCCCCACCCCCATGGCCAGGTACGGCCTGCAGCAGAGGCAGCATGTGCCAGGGGCCATGCCCGTGGAGAAGAGGGTTGTCCCCTGGCCATGTTGACCAAAGCCCCTGAGACCCCACCACAGAACATGGGAAATAAAAACAAATCTCAAAAGAAGGGCTGCACTTCCGTGTGGACGCGTGGAAGACGGATCTGGCAGCTGCTTACTTTTCATTTATTTTCTTTGTTCTGTGTCAGAATATATTACAATACAATTCTTTCTGGCTCACAGGCACAAAGCCTTTTTTTGTGGGACAGTAGACACTTCCCCCCCCAGCAGATTTTTCAATATTTTGTGGTGGGCTTTTGAGTAATTCAGAGCTTAAAACTGTCTAAGGAATTTTTCTTTGTAATAGTTCTTTGTGGGTTGACTTTCTGCAAACATACTTAAGTGAGAGCTCCATCAGAAGTACTAGTATCTCTTAAGTTATCTGAAGATTAGGATGGGAGGATTAAAACCCACAAAAATTTTGAAGGTTTCACAAAAGTATTTAGAAAAGTTACTGAAAAATCCCCAGTATTTTCTGGGAAATAATGTATTTTTTTAAAAAAACCATGTTCTACCTTTTCCCTGAAATGTATTTATGGCTTGGGCTGTGACAGAACTCTCTCTTGCCAAAATTTTGTTAGTCTAAGCATTCATAATGCCACTTACACGGAGGCAGCAGGAAGAAATACCATACCATCCCCTGCGATTGCTGCATGCTGTTGGAGACCTTGGGCTTCCACCCTACCTTGGAACCTGCAGATCAGCCCTACTTATTCCCTACTTTCTATTTAAAGCAATTTTCTTCCTCTGAAGCTTTTCATTTTTTCTTGACACCTCATCTGAGATGGGCATCCCACCCATGCCTACATGCCATTTCCCCAACCACGGCAGCATCCTCTGTACCTCCTCTATTGCTATTCCACCCATGTTTCTTTGATATATAAGATCTCTGAGGCTGGGGCAGAAAGACTTTTATTCCAAATTTCTTTCACACTTAATCAGCCTCAAGAAAAATAAAAAAGAAGAAGAAAAAAAGAAAAAGGATTTTTATTTTTTTTTTTTAAACAGGATTCTTAGGAAGCTCAGTTTGGAAAACATCAGTCATGACACTTTGAAAGCCTCCCTCTCGCTGATAAATCTGTCAGTGAGTGATGCCACCAGCTTGCTGCTGATGACAGCTCCGGTTCCATGTGGGCCCCACAGTGACAGCAGGGACAGAACTCATTTCAGTGGTCTCTGAGCAGGCACTGGCTTCCTTCAGGACAGGGATGCCCAAGCACAACCTACAGCGGATGTATTCCCATTGCAGCCAGGAGCCACCCTTAGAACTGGATCTAAGCAAAGGTGCTGTTTGCTTTGCCATGCTATCTCATACAAACCGCTTGGATTTGCTCTAGGAATAACAAAAATGCCTTGCTACTTTGTTTGCATTTTATTCATTCACAGCTAGGATTTCCAAGGGCTCAGAAGTGTGGGCACACAGACGCTGCTCTGCAGTCAGCCCAGCATTTGGCTGTCAGAATAAAATTCAACCTACACTCAATGCCTACAAGGAAAGAAAAATAAGGAAACCCATCTAGATTAACTGGCTCATTCAGTGTCCCACAAGTTTTCATTCACAGCTTTTGCTGCCAGCGTTGCACCATTACAAATTGAATGGTTCAAAGCTTTGTTCCTCCAGAGGCTATTTCCTTCATATAAAATACACGTTATTGCAATGCATCCCCATGGCACCATGCCAGCCAAGATCAGCCATCTGCACACACCAGAGCAAGAACTCACTCGTGCTTAGCCAAAAAAAAAGGGGAAAAATTTCATTCATGGACCACACAGTGTTAAGTAGAGGTACAAGGGCTATACCTGTCCTGGAAGCCTGCTCAGGGTCACCTCCAAACCTCAGCAGCATCTGGGCATCTGCCTTAGATCGAATCTGTCCTACATGCTGCTGCGATTTCCCCAAGCTGTCCCAAAAGGCAAAGCAACCCCCGACTCTGCACACCGGTGCCTCTTCCAGTGACAAACCCAAATTTCTGGACCTGGGTCTCTCCAGAGAGATCAAACCTGGCTCAGCTTTTCCCAGCCGCTGCCTGCTTCTGCTACACAGTTTGTACCTTGCTCCCTTCCCTCTTGTAGTACATTAAAACCTAGAAAACAAAACCACCATCATTTTGTAAACAATGTGGGGAAAAAAACCCAAAACCAAAGCAGAGTGCTCACATGACACATCCCATCCATGGCTTGCTCAATCATTTTTGCAACATGTTACACCTTCAGACATTAAATTGCCCTACGTGCATCTCCCCACATATATTAAAATCTGCCTGTGCAGAGCAGGACTGAGGAGAAACCCTTCATTCAGGGCAGACCAGGGGTGAGCAGGGCAGGGATTTCCACCCTCCTTCGCTGAGCATGTAAAAGACTTATTACCAATATAAAGCAATAGGAAATTACATTCCTAGTGTAACAAAACCCAAGAACCATGTTGCAGACCTGTGAGCATTTACCCCATTCCTGCTCTGGGCTTACTGCTGCTATGCGCTCTTGTTCATCCACCAGCAACCTCCACTCCCATTTGAAAAAACAGCATAACATTTTTAGAAAATAGCATTCCACATACACAAACACATGCTTTTCTGTAAATACTTAGAGAACATGTGAATCCTCAAGACAAGGCAAAGGGGTGAGAGCATAAGCAATCGCCCTCATTGTTTTCCAAACCCCAACACTAACAGTTACAGTCTTTCTCCATCTCTCTCTTGTAGGGATTGTTCTTGCAGTAGTCCCTCTGCATCCCATCACCGTGGTGCAGGGATGCTTGACACTACGTGCTTGACACATTGCACTCTGCTTGACACTTTATAGGAGTTTTAAAACAGCAGGTGTGCAAGATGCAACCCTGGGTCAGTCAGTGGGGATGAGAGGCTCCAGCCAGTCAAATGAAACAAAACAAAACAAAAATGCTCCTTTTCACGGCTTGCAGCTGGTCGTGAAAAGGCCGGAGGGCTGGACCCTCCCTAACCTCAGGGCTGCCAGGGTCTTCTGCAGGCAGCGGATGGGAGGGGAGCGGGCGTCCAGCGCTGCCCGCCTCTGTCTCCATGGAAGTGCTTATCAAGTGGAAGGAAGTTATAATAAAATTTACTGCAGTTCCACAAAGTACCGCTGTTTGTGTGGTATTAATCACTTACACGGGTCCCCGTCAGAGGAAATGGCAGCCCCGACAGTGATTTATATGCTATTTAGATAACCTGAGGAGAGCGCATTACAAGCTCCATGCCTGGGCTGTCACCCACTGAGGGGTGCCCCCTCCTCCAAACACCCGGGGTCCCCTCGGACCCTCCCTTTCGCCTTCAAAGCCACCGCTCGCCTTATCAGGGCCACCGCCAAAGCAGGCACTTTCCAAATGCATCTGAACGCAGCAGCTTTTCCCATCACTGTGAGATCAAACAGTCCCTCCTGCCTGCAAACAAAAACCTGGCTGGGAAACAAAGTGGCCGTGCCCTGCCTCGTGTCCCAAGGGACACCAAGTGCAGGCAGATGGCCATGCTGCTGCTCCCACCCGGTGCTGAGCCCTTGCAGGGCAGTGACCAGCACAGGTCCAATCCCCTGGCCTCCCCAGTATGGGAAAATCCCATTGGGATATTCATTTTGCAGCGGTAAAACGGTTAATGAAGGGATGTTGGTGTCCTTTCAGAAAGAGAGACACATTTGCATAACTTCGGCTTTGGGGAAGCTCAGGCAGGCAGCAGAAGGTGTTTGGGTTGAAAGTATTTCTGCAGCACTGCCCTGGGCTCCAGGAGAGCCCCACAGACGCTGAGCCCCGTGCAATGTAAGGCAGGACGGTGCGGTCAGCACCAGAGAATGGATCCTGCTCTTTGCTGGCACTGAGACCCAGGCTAACCACATGATAGCACTCTTTTCTCCTCCCGATTGTCCCTTCAGCAAAGCTTTTCCCACTCATCATCCTTCACCCTACACTTGGGGTGCTCTGGCTACTGATCGTGCTCCTGTAGGATGAGATCTTGCTCTGTGGTCCACACTTGGAAGCACAAGAAAGGACTCACAGGACTGAGGTCTGAGCCCGGTCTCAGCTGCGGGCTGGATACAGCTCGTTCTTTCTCCAAAAAGCTGCAAGATTTCTGTTTCTTTTTTTCCTCTCCCCCCTCTTGCTTTCTCATTTTGGTAACTTCAGACCAGCAGGAAGGCCCAATTTCACTCGCTCAGTCTGAACCGAAACATTCTTCTGCACAGAAAAGCCTCAAATCTCTCTTTCCATCCTGATTTTTTTTCCCCCTGTGATGTGGAAGTTTATGTATCCTAGAAAAATCCATGTCTGTGTTTCTGAGACAGCCTAGAGGAAGCGGTTCAGGGGATAGGGCAGCAGCACGGCTTGTCTCGGTTTCGGTAGAAGGGTTGTTTTCCTTGCCCCTAATCTCTCCTGCATATCGCATTTCCTCTCTGTTTCATAAATGAACAAATTTACTGTAATCATTAGAGTTTTACTCCAAAATTAAAGGCAGGCTAATACAAAACTATGTACATATTAACTTCAATTTTGCCTTTGGTAAGTCAAATGTTTCTTAACCAGAAACATATTATTTGCAATGTCTGGTGATTTTAAGCACCTTTAAAAAAAAAAAAAAAGTATTTAACCTTCCATTAAATATTAACCGTTCCTCATCATAAACAACTCAGCTCTAGATCAATGGTGTTGACGTTTGCTTTCGCAAATGCAAGTGTTTGTTTCTGTCTTTTTGTAAACAGAGGTAATGTCTTCGTGGCCTTTTCATTTTAGTTGACGTTGAGAAACACACAGTATAAAGACACAACCCAGAAAGCTCTGGCTGCAGAGCTGGCTCTTTTGGAGAGGTTTGGAGTCCCACGCTAAGGGTGGCCCTGAGCTTCAAGCAGAGCTCCATGGATTAGAGTGCCTGAAATCCAGAAACTTTCTTGGAAGTTCATTTGGAAACCCAGATCTGACATTTTGGCCTCTGCATCACTCCAGCTGGTGATGCAGAAACACTGCCATGCGCTGCAGGTTTCAGCCAAGCCCCAGGCAAGCTCAGGACTCAGGGCCATACATTCAGTGGGGCAGATGCTCTCGCTTCTGCCTGGATGATAGAAATCATGATTGCCAGGAAGCAACAGAAGCTGGAGACAGGTATTGGAGAGAAAAAGGCCATCCTGACTTGCAAGTATGCTGCACCCAGCAAGGGAATGCTTGCTGAATGCAATGCAGGTCTCCACTCCTTCCCATGTTCCACCTTTCAGTCCCATGTGGATGGCTTGGATACCATCAGGGACTTTAAATAATATCAGATGCCTGTGTTCATCTGAAACAATTCCTTATTTTCCCTGTATTTGTAGCTTACATTAGCTTTCCCATTTTTTAGGTCCTGTTGCAAACCCCATCTGCTTCTGCATCTTTTGGAGCTTCAATGCCTTTCTAAAACATGACCCCATGCAGAAGCAAATGCAGATCCCCTCAAGACCCAGCTGGCAGGACTTGTATTTCAGCTTGGCAGCACATCAGGAAGCCTTTCCCCAAAGTGGTGGCCTCTGTGGCACTGGCGCTATTTTGCTCTCCTGCTCTGGAAGCACCGAGGAACCCCAAACGGGACAAGTCCTGCCTCGTGCTCAGCATCACACACCCCAGGTCTGGCTTCACACGTTCCTTCTCAGCCCTGCATGGTACAAGTGCTGTGTTTGCTGGAGCTTCTTTTGCCCTAGTCAGGTCACAGGAAGGGGAAGACAAACACTGCAAGCTGAAATGTGTCCTCACATGGGTCGGGTCCAGGAGCAATAGGGTCAGCCTGGAAATACAGGAAGATGCTGGCACTAAGTGAAAGGTTCCCTTCCCATTCCCCCCAAAGCTATTACAAAAGCTTTCGGCTGCGTGCATCTCATTGCTCTTGAATTCAGGGTTTGCACCTGAGGCTGTTGATTCCAATTACTTCTTCCCACTTTTCCTCACCATCCCATGCTGGAGTTCTGACCTGCTGTCTTGAGGAAGCATTAAAACTGCCAGAGAGAGGATTTAACAGCCCAGGAGACCTTACCCTGCCATGACACCCCTGTCTCTGCCTCAACCACAAGCTCCCACACTGGCCACAGGGCTAAAAATAAATCAGTGCTATTTAAATCAGAAAGCACAATGTACTTTTTTCTCTTGTCCTGCAGGTTCAAGTCATCACAGCTAAAATAATGGATTTGTTTTGTTGTTTTTCCTCAGCTTATTTTAATCCTCATATGGATAAGTTATGAAATTGTGGTAGCACATTTATTGACTTAAAGTAATCATTCAGAAGCTGCAGACCACTGAAACCCACAGTTTTACTCATGAAGCAATCTCACTCTGAACAGAAGCACCAGTTTCAGGCTCATAAATAACAACAGTAGAGAAAGACAAAAAGTCTAAATGAGATGGAGAGTGAGCGTTCAATAACAAACACAGCTCGCTTTTCAGAACAGCCTTACAAAAATGTTGTTTGTACCACAGGTCTCAGCTGGACAATAGGAGGAATGTCAGGAATCTCTTTTCTAGAGTCTAGTCTTTGGGGAAAAGGCGGTTTTTAAGAAATACCCGATGATACGATCCTGAAAACAGTTATATAAATCACAGCTGACGCAGCCCAAAAAACAGCTAATTTGGAGCTCCAGCAATCATGGCAAGAGACGTGCACGTATCTGTTACTTTTGGTCTGTGTCTCTTACAGAACAGTTTATTCCAAGACCTAAGTGCTTTACGAGTATCTTAAATCATTTTTCAAACCAACACGCTGGAGGAAGGTGTTTGTGCCGGAGATCTTATGTCAGTGGGCTCATTTGGCTGGTGCACCACACATGAGAGAAAAATAACATTTTTGCAGTAGTAACTCTAACTTATTTACAACAATGCGACAAATATTTACGTCTCCTTCCTAAGACTGTGGCAAGCACAAATGACCCGCACATGGTCACATAGGACACCAGTGGTGGCACGAGTGACTTGTAACTTGCCAACGCTCTCGGTGGCAGCAGTTTTATCCCATTCTGAATCAGCATTTCTAAAAAAGCTTTACGGACTTGAAAGCCCTTGCTGAAGGCGAGGGAAGCTGGGAGGTTTGCCCCCAACCTGCACCCTCCTAAAGGAATTAGGAGCTCTCATCTGCTAAGCTGACATGACCCAGTAATGATTTCTTACCAGGCTTTCCTTCATATTTTTATCTCCCCGCTTCATTTTCCTCCTCAGCACACAAAATAGCTGCTTTTCCTCACTGACTCATCACTGTGGGGTGGCAGCGAGCACTGTCCCACCTTCATCAGCATGGCTGACAACCAGTAGAGGACAAAAACTGCAGGAACTCAGCCCAGTTTCCCCCACGACAATTCCTAACTGGTAGCACCAAGCTGCAGAGATGTAAAGGCATCTACTGCCCACATGACCCCCCCTAGCCGCGGGATCAGCTGCATCTCTAGACTTGCCGCATCAGCAAGGTATCAAAGGAGGCATCCAAAGCGAATCTCCAGGCCTGCTGGATGTAAACCTCTGTTCATTATGTGCCTGTGACACAGAGCAGAGACACGACACAAGAGCTTCCTGAGGATGGATGGGCTAATTAACACACTGGCTGTCTCCGGGGAGCTGGTTGGATGGAGCTGGCTTAAAGGATGGAGGCTTGATGGGCAGGCAGGGAGCCTGCGCACTTCTTTGACATGCTGCAGTAGTGATTTTTTGGTGAAAAATGATGACAGCTTTGGAAGCTGAAGGATCAGCCCAGGAAAGGGAAAGAGAAGATCTAAAGTGACTTGGTACGGTGTCTGCACCGGCATGCCGGCACTGCCAGGCACCCTGCAGGGAGGCGTCCTTTGGAGTCCCTTCTGCTTCCTGGAGGAGAGGATGTGCTGGCCATGAAGCCAAGCCTTACACAGGCCACTGGTCTTCCCCCTTTCCCCAAACAAGGAAGATAAAATGGCACCAACAGAGACGATGGCTGAACAAGGCTGAATGTCAGGAGATAACACCCTCACAGGTGATCTATGCAGAAGCAGCATCACACCACAACTCAGCCACCTTCCCCTCTTCAGAGCCAGTCTCATGCCATCTGTAACCCTGTAACAGGGCACAGAGCAGAGTCTGCTGACGACAGCAGACAGATTCCTATTCCCAACAGATTGGGGCTTCACGGGAAAAAAACAGTATGTTCTCCAGAAATATCCTGTGTCTACTGAATGCCTAATAATGAACAGACACGTTCCCTTGCTCCATCATTTGCTCTGCATGGACAGCATCCACGTCCACCTTGGTGGTACCCAAGTTCCTCCTCCCTTCCTCAAGCCCCCCAGTTGCAGGACATCGGGATGTCTCAGCTGGTGCTGCCCCATATCCACAGCCAGAATCTGGCCCTGCTACCCCCAGCATCAGTGGCTAAATTCCCCTTATTCGAGTGTTGCCCTAAGTGATTAACCAGACAAACACCACCCTACGGCGTACCAGCTGGACGGGTGACTTGAAAGCAGTTTTGCTTATGACATGCTTGGACTCTGCCTGGTGAGAGCTAAGGGTGAAGCTAAAAAACATCATTTACCAGAGAGCACATTTTTGCATTTCAAAGAAAAAACAATTTTACTTGCTAATAAATGATTTGTTTATTTACCCTTTCCTCCCAGAGAATGGTTTCATGGCTGCAAGTCCAGATAACTTATGCTTCTATTTAACCCACGTGTGACTTTGAGGTCACCCATTCAGGGAAGTGTAGTATTTCTTACGGTGGTATGGAACAAAAATAGGCTGGACTCTTGCCAGATGGAAGGGTTGTATCTCCCCACACAGAAGACACCCAAGTGGCAGTCTGGCTGGTGGCCATGCGGAGTGGAGAGGTCAGGGGCCATCCATCAGGTTGGGTCCTTTCTGGGTGAACAGAGCTGAGTAAATAAGTAGTTAAGTCGCCTGCTCCATCCCTGGAATTGGAAAAGCCATTGGGAGTGGTGTTTTTTTGCCGTGCAGTACAGCACAGCACAAACTGTCAGCCAGTTTGTTTTGTTTGCTAATGTAGCCCAACAAATGACTGGTGGGTTAATTTAATCGGTTCGAGTACACACAGTTCCTGGATAGGTTTTGAGATATGCCCAATAGTGAACCCATTTCCCTGGACTGCTGCAAGGGTTGGGGTTTTGGTTTGTTTGCTTCCCCTTTGCTTTGTTTTTAACACAGAGCAGACCTCATTTATTGTAACAGGAAAACCAAGAGCTCTATTAAAGTTGTGATTATGCTGTTGCCAAGTATTTGGGATGCTACAGTCAGGGTTGGTTTTTTTTAATAACAAAAATCTGCCTGCTCCCCTTCACAGGTAAACCAGTTAAACACTTCTCAAAGGTCAGTCTTCCTTCCTCTTCCCCTTGTGTCAGAAACGTTTGTTTCATATGTTGGTAATTTTCAGACGAAAACAATTAAATCTCAGTGATTCAGAACTAAAGCACCCATATTCAGGTTTTTAATAGAAAGCAAAATTTTCCAATGAGACATTTCCGTTTCTTCAGGAGCTCCAACCATTGCCCAAAGAGAAGACTGCAGTGCTACAGATGCCGTCTAATTAATCCTCCTTGCACCTTGGGTGTACAGAGGGTATTAACCTCAATTTACAGATCAGAAAAATGAGACAGGAGGGAGATGAGTGACAGCTGTAATGAACACATTGCTTCACTCAGCCAAGGATTACAACTAGTGAACCCCTGGTTCCCAGTTCCCTAATTAGTAAACTACATAGCTCCTCCAATGGACCAGAAACGAATATTTTTGAATAAAGCAAAATATTTTCCTTCAGATGTTTGCATTCCTGCAAAATATCTTGCTACTGAAGGTGATTACAAGCCCTGCTTCTGACACTGTCACCTCTCCTGGTTTTGTTAATGACAAATTCATCTTTGGGGAGGAAATATCTGCTGCCACACCACGTCATAGGAGGAAGCATTACAGAAATGTAACTATTCAGCAGTCTTCAGGGGATCTGGCTGTGCTGGGGGCTGTTCTTCACATGCTGATTACGGCTCCCATGCTGTTTTATTTGCCGAGTGTATAGGTCTTAGAGCCAATGGAAACCCATATTCATCAACAGTTTTTTCTGGCATGAGAACATAAATTTGATTAAAAGTTAATTCAGATCACCTCAGTAAAGTTCTTGAGCTTTGTATAACTCCAACAAGTGAAAACCAACACCTCTCTGTAGATGGTATAGTCTTTCGCACACATTGCCTGCGAGCAGCGTGCCTTGGTACGGGCAACAAACCCTGCCAGGAGCAACCCCGACACTCCAAGGCATTGCCCCGTGACAGCTGATTTCACTGCTGCATCTCTCCTAACGGTACAGAAGAACAGCTCACAGTGCCACAGAGAAGCCTGGGTATTTACGGCCACATCCCACTTACCCATACCTCTTCAATATTTTCTATCTATGCACTTTCAAATCTGACTTATTTTGGCATTTGGGGCTTAACAGAGTGGTGCGCACATTTTCCAGAAGGAATTGTTTGGGTTTGGTTGTGGGGTCTTTTTTCCCCACTGGAAAAGAAACATTGTTCTATAAAAATTGTTAAGCTTCACAAATTTTGTATCAAAAAGAAATCTCCCCTCCAAAAAATACTCTGATTTTCCTGAAATGGAAGGGTTGACATTATTCTGACAGGTACATTTCAGCTTTCTCTTTTGTTTGCAATACAATGATACAATTTTAGAGAAAGGAAAAACACTCTCATTAGGGAAAAAAATCAGTTTGTTTTTCTTTTTGAGATTTTCTTCCCCTTTGGAAAATGTTTTCTTTCCTGTAGTTTCAGAATGTGTTTTCTCTAATTTCAGACTTTTTCCATAAATAACAAATCTGATTCCTGCCCTGCTCTACTGTATCCTTTACTCAAGGTCCTCCCAGGAACGGCATGCCTCAAGGATTAAAGAGATGTAATGTTTGTAGAGAGATAAAGATTAAGTTCACTCAGTTCTTAGACCTCATGCCGGCTCTGAGCACAAGACTGCATTTCACTTTGTATGAGTTATCACAACTGAAACTGCTCTTCGGTGGAAACCACTATGCAACCATCCATTTGCAGTTGTAAAAGTCAATATATTTAAGCCTGCAGTGCATAACAATGACCCCTATGGATCCTCCAACGTTTTTCTTGGATCTGTATAAGCCTGTTTTTAATATATTACTCATCTAAATTGTTCCTGGGACTTGATTATTTGCTGGAGTTAAATATCCAATCTTAAAAGATTTTTAAACATGTGCACGCTGAATTCCCCACTGCAATAAGCTTCATTTAGCCCAACTAAAACTGCCGTGCCATAAAAAAATGCTTTAAAAGATCTCAAACTAACTGCTCTCCTGGTTGGTGGAGGCTCCCCAGGCAGGATTCCTTAGTGATGATAATCTCTGGTTTTGGCTGGCTCTGTTCGGTCCCTGGAAGAATAAAATCCAGTTTTCACTGAGCTGCATATTGAGGTGAAAACAGAGGGCACAGCCATCCCCTCTCCCCTGCAGCGTCCTTCCCCATAGTACATGGATACTGGATGTTCCCCAAGGAAAAAAATGTGGCAAGCCAAGCGATCTACAAAACAATATTGATTTATGCTCTGTCTCTGAAAGGCGTATGAAATCACCCTCGTTTGCATGCGCAAGGGCTCGCTGCATTCCTTCCCGTCACCGGGGCCGTGGAGGGCCCTCCGCGGTATTCAAAGGCAAATCCCTGCACATCCGTACCCAGCCCAGCACAGGGTCCCTCCCTTAGAGACCAGCAATTTCTGGGGCAATGCCTGCTGAATTCAAAAGCCGATCAAAGGCCCCTCAGCCTTTGCCTGATTCACTTTCTAAGCCCCAGCTCCTTTTCATGATGCTAGTGTTAAATTAGGGGCCAGGCTATTGAAGGAGACGAAGTTATAGGAGAAAAGAATAAGAACTGGGCCAAAAATTAAAAAAAAAAAATTGCTGAAAAACACTGCACAGAGTTCAGTAGGCGACTTTCCCTGCTCCGTTTCTTCCGCAAAGAAGAACTGGGTCACCTTGAAAATGACGGCACAGAGCCCAGCATTTCCCCCCTCCTCTCCTTTTCTGTATGGAAGGGCAATTGGGCAATCATGCGAACAACTGCATGAAGTTCAGCAAAAGGTGGGGGGGTGTTTCTCCCTCCTCCATTGAATAATCCTCCCTTTTGCTCCACAGCAATGAATACTAACAGGATGATTCTGGTGTGGTTTTAGAGGGTTATGATGGTGTTCAGAGGAAGAGCCAAACGTTTATTTCTAAAACTTGAAGTTTTGCAAATTGTTCGCCTTTGTGACTCTGAAGTCTGGGGGGAAACACCCTAATTTATGTATCTTTGATTTTTGTGGAAATCCAGAATGTCTTTATCTCAGCCATACATTTGGATTTCTGTGGTTTTGGCCACAGAGCCTCCCTACAGTTTCAACAACTTGATATCCAGAATGAATAAATCTGATATGTGCATGCTTTTACAACCCCCTTGTCTTATTCCCCCAGGGAAAAATATCATCTGCCCTATTGTTGACTGCTTTGGATTTACCCCCACAATATCCCTCCCATCAACATGTGATTAATCGCCCTAATCCAGCAGGCACCTCTCAGGAACTCAAGGCCTTTTACAAGCCTTAATTAAGCCTTGCAACATCCCTGTAAAATAGGTTGAAGCTGGGGTTAAATGATTTGCCTGAGGTGACAGAGCAAATCAGAAGCAGGGATAGAAGAAGGAAAGCCGCTGCTTCTGAAGTACGAGCGTGGCTCCCAGGGTCGATGCAAGATACCAAAGTCGTCTTTATATTTATTTTTGGTGATAGGGTGCTACAGCCACAAAAGCCATGGCAGCCATGCAGCAAGGCTTCCCCAGCTCTCACCCACTGCATGAATTTGCCTCGATCCCTCCTGCCCGGGCACCCCCTGAAGGCCCAGTCTCTCCCCTTACCCCTGCTCCATGTCTGCCGCTCCCTAACCTACTACTTGTCCGAGCTTTAACTGCCTGTAAACTGGCAGCTGAGCCCTGCCCCAGAGCTGACCGTCTTTCATGAGCCACCTCCCCCCATTTGACACCCAAATTGAAGTCAGACCCTTGACTCTTGGCACATCATCAATTCTGGAGAGCAAGCAGGGAATCAGAGCCAGGTGTGAGGGTGCTGGGGTCCAGACATCTCTCTCACCACCTCTGCAATCAGAGGGGAAAATCACATCAGGGAGGGTGAATCCAGTGAAGCCTTCCGGGAGGCAAAAGTAGCAAAGAGGGGGGAAAATGCAGTAACTTTTCATGACCTGGGAGCTCCTGTCACCTTGCCAGAGGTCTTCTGGTAGGATCACTTATTTTCTAGATTGAGGAATTACAGAGTCTCGTGCAGGTGCTGGTGAGGGTTGTCCACGTGCTCACTTCTTCCTCTCCACTGAGTTATGAAACACAATGTGGGTTTCCGAGGTTGGCTTTCTTTTTTTCTTCCCAAGAAAAATCTTCGCTTTGTTTTTTTCTTAATTTGCCCCAGATTTTCATGGCAGACTCCAACACTAAACAAACAAACCAGCAATCCAAAATCAATGTTCTCTCAGCTGGTTTAGTGGTTTCCTCAATGACCCAGCCGCAAAAGCAGACTGGCAGGGGTAGGAAGATCTCCCCGTGGCACCCATCAAAACAGGTTCTGTTGATAAGGATAAATACCCACAGCTCCGGGAGAACACCCTTCTCCTTGAGGAACAGGGTTCCCCTATCCTCTCTGCTGCTCGCGCAGCTCCTTCAATGTATTCCTAAAGGTCATCCAAGGAGACATTATTCCTAGAAAGTTCCTGCTTCCCCAGGTCTTTACATCTCCTCTCACATGCTTGGCATAATATGGAATAAATAAAACATAATCAATTCTATGGGGAAACAATGGTCTGAGACCCTCGCGCACACCCTGCCACGCGGGGGGTGGCTGTGCTGGACAGCAATTCAGCCATCAGCAGCGGCCTCGCGGAAGGAGCGAGAGCATCAGCCCCACACAGTGTTACTGAAAGCTTTAAGGAAATATGAGAAAAAGCAAAGCCAGCAGATCCCCACTTCAGTCTGGCATCTGTCTTACCTTTTTTCTTGGGAGCCAGCTCAGATCTTTGGCATGTATCTAGGCTGAGGGGCACCCTGGGGACATGCTGACAGAAATTCATACAGAAAATACTACCCACTGCTGTGACCCCCTGGGCACACAGGACCTTTCCAGCCTGGTGGCCTAGTCCACCCTGTGTCCCTGGAGACGGTCCATGCAGCATGCCAGCTGATGGGGACGGAAGGCTGGTAGAGCTGGTGGCCCCACGCGGCATCCCTGGGGAAGCTCTCGCGTGCCTGTCCATGCGGGCTACTCCCAGGAACAGCTTGTCTCCAGGTTTGTTCTGCTCGCACCATGGTATAAACATCTGGGCAAGTGGCATACCACAGCGCTCAGGCATCTTTGCCTCGAGAGGTCCCCTGGGAGCTGCATCAAAAATACTCCTCTTCCTTCTTGACTTCTGCCCTGCAGTTGTATCAGCCACCCTGTCACACACATGCTGTGCACAATCAGCACACAAATTCCAGAGCCTCAGACCATCCCTGTCTGACGCTCTCGGTCTGGAAGTAGTTAATACACAAGGTGCCAGGAAATGGTGCTAAAAATACACTACATGGTTCCTCTGTGGAACATGCCATACCTTACACACAGCTTTTTCAGTGTGGTTCCTCAGAGCAGCCCTTAACAGAACATCGGGGGTTCTTTTCCTGCACCTATTTCAACATTCCAAACAGAGCCACGGGCAACGGGGTGGGTTGCTTTCTCCATCTTGCAAGGCCAGCGTTCCCAGCTCCCTCACTCCTTCTGGCAGGTTTTGCAACATTTGCTTATTTTGAAACCCCAAGATAAATTTCCAGGCCTGTGTTTACAGCAAAAGGCTTGAAAACACCGACCCTAAACCCCGGAAGACAAATAGACACAACTCTAATTGCAATGTTATTCTAATCCCAACAATTTTAATTAAGTACTTGGGTTCTCGCTAGGATTGTGCTTTTTTCCCCTGCCTTTTGCAAACACTTCCAGAAATACAAACAGTCTCGACAGTTGGACATGAAAATGGGAAATCAAAAATCGCACAGAAAATGCTAATTAAAATGGAACCAAATTGCCGAAAGCTCAGCATTTTCCCTGCCATGCTCCCCGTCTGGCTTGGCTGCTCCAAACCTGCCTCTCTGTGCTGCAACGGGAACTGGGCAGGCAGCATCCTAGGGCTGAGACTCTGGGAACAGAGGTTATTCCTGTTTCAGACACCCAAAGGTGCAGGTCAGAAAGTCGCTCTTGCATGGACCTGATTGCTGGGGTATGGACACAGGCTGCACCATCCATTTCCCAAAGTCAGCCTTGGTACTGTTCCTGCTATCAACTGAGTAAAACAGCACTTGTTCCACAAAAAGCAGCCAGGAAACAGTTAATCCCAATTAGTTCAAAACGGCAAATAGCATTCTTTATATTTTGGCAGTTCTCGTTTTGAAGGAAAAAATATGTTTGTGCTCTTGGAGTCAGTCTGAACAATAAAATCAGATGCCAATTTTCTGGTCTAAATTAGGTGAAAGACCAGACTTTTTATCATATGTGTGTGTCTGTGTGTGCTGTTCTGTTACATGTTTATTTTACTCCTCTGTATATTTACCACCAAAATCACAGGCTGCCCAGAGCATGCCGCAGCGTGGCGGAGAAACACGACAGCCTGTTTCATTTACTAAGGTTGGAAATTGAACCTGGCACCAAGAAAACGCGAGACAGTATCAATTGCAAAAGGAGATATTGCCAAAAGATAAACATAATAAAGTCGGTCATTGTCAGCGTGTCATGTGACAGCCTTTCCAGGGTGTATGAATAAGGGGTTTAAACTTTTGCACTGGTTGAAGTGTTTTCATGTCCGATTTCAGTGTGCGCTGAAAAACATCCAAACCCTGGGCTTCAAAGAGGCTAAAATCAAAAGAACTAATGAATGGTAAAATGCCATGGGAAAAAACCCAGCCTGGCACATCTTCCGTGGGACATCGTCCACTGTGAGCCTGTGGCCAAGGTGCAGGCAGCATTGCCTCCCATCCAAAGGGAGGGAAGAGAAAATGCAAGTAAAAATAAGCATGTTTTCAGCTCCACTCCACACACTGTTCCCATCTGCTGAGATCAGCTACAGAAGCCCAACCAGGGGAAAGCTATGCTGTGTTACCCCCCTCTCTGCTGGGCAGGCCTCGGACACCGCGGCCACCAGCCAGCCCGCAGCGTGCCTGGTGACACGGGGCACAGCCCAGCCTGTCTGATCCACCCGGGAAGGCTCTCATACCCATACATTGCTTTCCACGCAAGTGAGCTTTTCACAATCTTGTTTTCATCATTCATTTTCTTCAGATGTCACTAATTTTCAGGACAGGGAAGAGGATGCCAGACTTGCAGTCAGCACAGACGCCGGCACGCAACGGAGAAACTATTCCTGCAGCGGAGCAGAAGATCCGACGCAACCCAGCCAAAGCGCGCCTGATTAATCAGCTGGTGGCAAACTCTGCTCACAGCACGATGCTCCCCATCCAAAATCCCTCCAAGCCCTGGCCTCTGGTCATCAGTGAAGGTGCATGGTTATGGGGAGAACTTGCTGACAGCTGTTTTCTGCTCACTTAATAAGGAGAGTGCCTCGGACATTAAACCTCTGACACCCCGCTTACCTCCTTCAAATTGTTTTCATGACACTAGAGGGAGACAGGATTCAAATAAGGTTTTGCAATCAGAAACCAGTATTTACCAGTGACGGAAAATGTCCAGAAATGCTCTCAGAGCCCAACGCACCCAGGAGAAAGTAGGTGCCACCTCTGAGCACGGCCAGCTTCAGCCTGAGCAGACCCTTTGCAAAAGGGGATTTGTTTTGGGTATTTCACTCAAGAAATGCACATAAAACAGATAAAATTTGAGCACAGCCTTAAATTTAAGCACATACTTAAGAGCTTTCTGGCACAAGGGCTCAACCGAGGATTAAGAGCCACACACCATACTACTTTTAATTGAGCTACTGTCTTCCCATATGTTTTTCCCTGGGGAGATCAGTGGCTGGCTTATGAATTCAAGTAACAACATCAGTTAAAAGAGTATTCAAATAATTGTGGCTGGCAGTTCTCTGAATAATATGAATGTTATAGAGTGTCGGAAAATGTCGTATCATCAATTTTCTGGTTTCCTGCACTCAATGCTTTTGATCTCCACTAAAAGATTTATTGAATGGTTTTCATTTTTACATTAACCTAGTCCAAATTACACCAATTGAGAGCTGGGATTTGTATTTTTTTATTTTTAAACATACAAAGAGAGATTTTTAAAGCTGAGGCTTTTGATTCCTTCCAGTTTTTATTGTTTGAAGCAAGGGGCTGTTTTGGCAGGTTTATGAGATGGCATCTATTTTGCTGACAGACATGCCTGATAGATTGCTTGTTCGTGTTTTATTTTTGGAGCCATTGCCGTGTTATCTGCATTTGAAAAACAATTTACTTTGATTTAAATTTAAGTCACATATATGGAAACATCACCCTTGCTTACAATAAGATCTTACATCCATCCTGTTGAGCATCTTTTCCTCATTGTGGGTGAAATGCAATGCAGAAGAAAGTGATTCCTTCTCCTCTGGCAATGCCCACTCAGTCATTACTGCTCACAGATGAGGAATAATTCCTTCCCACGAGCCATGCAGTGCCTTGAAAGGTGAACAAGGACACTTCTTGTACTCCCTGGCTAACGCAAACATGCTATTGATGAGTGTGAAATTTAAAAATTCCTTAAAAAATAAAGTTGTAGCAGCCAGGACATTGACTTAGATGATTTCCTGCATCAGTGCATTTTAAAATGACCACAGCGTACACGAAGGATTATTTCCTTTCATCTGTCCTGGGCATTTAATCATTTGTAACCTTTGAGCTGTGCCTAGGGATCATATTCCAGGAATTTGTTCTTGTTTGACAAGACTGTTTTCACTAACCTGTGCCACTCCATAAGTTTTGGGTAATTTAGAGAAATAAAACTGAGAACTTCTAGTGCCAACACCTCTACGCAAAAGAACTTGCAAGTCAGTGTTCTTCCTTCAGTTTTAAATAATACCATTTGCCATCCTCTGAGGTCTTACAAGCCTATATTATTCTCTATTAAAAGAAGAAAAAAGTGGATCTTTCATTTAAGCCACATAAAATAGAGCTGTCTCATGCAATGCATTGAGACCTTCAGTGATGGTCGTAAATACATAAATAATAATCAAACAAACAAACAAATAAATACGTAAAATAGGGCCCATTTGCCTTCACTGCTCTTTGCTGTTAGCCCAAACATCCAAACATGTTGATAGGCCAAGTTCACCCCCCCCAAAGTCCAGCTGTGACAGCACTGATGAGCTCGGCCTTGCTGATGCTTCTTGAAATAGCCCCCAGCCTCAAAATAGCCCTGCGCACACCACAGCACTATTTCCAGAGTGTGAATTGCAGGGACGAGGCGGGCAGGGAAATCTGTGGCAGCTCATGACTGAATATCAGATTTGAGGACAGTCCAATTTTCTATAAATACAGCCAAACAAGGCAAAGCATCCCTCCTCTCCCTCTCTGCATTCTTGTTTTCGCTTCTCCTATCTCAGCTGAATTTTCCTACCAACTTCCTGAAAACACTTCCCAGTTTCACACCATAAACATCCTCCACTTTTATTTGACCAACACTTCCTACGCTGAGAAGCCTTCCGCCCAGCTCCTCCAGAGCTGCTTCTATGTTTCCCCTATCTTTGATATCTCAACAATAAATGAAAAACAACCTTTCCTGTGCTTGGTACTGGCATGCTTTCAGCATATTTTTTTTTCTTCCCACACCCTGCAAGTGGTGAGTGCAGGCTATTTCACACCGAGGTTAGCCAAGAGCCTGCTTTGTAAGAGGTAGCAGCGGTGGTGGAAGGACTCAACAGTCCCAAATCAAGGACAGGAGCAGCATCACGCTCAGAGGGAGCTGACGTGGTGCTGGGGGTTGCTTCTGTGCTGCGAGGATCCTTCCAGACGCACATCAGTGGAGACGCATGGGGAACGGGACTGTCCCCTGCTAGGAGATGGAAGGTCACAGCCACCCTGGCCTCCATAAGGAGCAATCCCTCCGAGCCACATGCCACTGTCCTTGGATCACCTCCTCCTCCACTGGGGAATTCCCAGATCTCAAGCCAAGACCAGCTGAAGGCAGGACCTGTTGTTTGTGTTGACTTCAGCAGCCTTGGACAAGGCTTCCTAGAAGAAAAGTTTCCTGGAGAGCCAGCGCTGATGGACAGAGAGATGCTTCCTGAGGAGACATGCTGCTGCCAAGCCCAGTAAGGTGTAACCTTCGTGCTGTCTCTTCATCCTACAGAGAGCTTTAGGCACTGGTGGAGACTGACCACGCCTTATCATATTATTGCCCTTTTTCAACTTTTTATTTTGCCACTCAGTAACACAGGAACTCCCCAGAACTCCAACCGTGCATGACACTTACTGGAACCATGAGTGTGCCCAGCCATAGCAAACAAGAGAAAGGGCACGTTCTCCACTGCAGGCAGCTCACAAACACCCAGCACCCGTTTTGTTAGGCATTGACTTAAGCTGGAAGAGCAGTGTTCAACCATGCCGGAAGTCAGCCTAACACAGAGCTAAGGTGGAACGTAAAGGTCTAGTGGGTAACTCAGCTTTGGTGGCCTGGTAGCAGGATGTGCAGCATCCAGAAAGGGCCTGATTTTTGGAAACAGCATCACATCAGAGGGCCGACATGCTCCAAACCATTCAGCTCTGATTTAAGGAGAGGCCATGTAACCTCAGCTTCTGCAAAAGTCTTTACAAGAGACATTTGGCTAATGCACTTCAGCAGCAGCTTTGGGAAGATCTTCTGACACATGAGAAAGCAAAAGTATTTGCCAGGAAAACTAGGCTGAGGAGCAACAATGCATATTTATGGACAGTCTGCAAATGGGCCATCTTAATTCACCATGATAGTATTGGAGCCACTGATGGACAAATGCCCTGCTTCTGATGTAAAAATAAGAAAGCGAGGATTAGTTTGAGAACTATTATATTTTGTTTCAGCCGCATTTTGTTAGTATCAGATGCAGCCAGGGATATACTACCCTGCCTCTGAGAGGCCAAAGATAACATGCAAAGCTTTGCTAGAAAGGACAACTACAAAAGACAAGGGAGCGATGGGGAGGACACACAGCATTGTGCATTTAACCGGCAGCAGACGTATACAGAAGGCCTGTCCCGTTACCTGTCACCCATAGTCTCTCCCCTCAACCAGCTGTATTTTTTCCACCCTGCAATTAATAAGTGACTCTCATCACTAGATATCATTTGACTGCATGTAGCGTTGTTTATTTTAACAAACGATGTGTGGAAGCTGAGAGCATCCTTTGCTTGTTATCCGTTTTTTATTTGAAATCAAGGAGGCAGCGAGTTCTCTGATTGTTCACATAACATAAGGTAGGAAAACCAGCAAGGAAAGCCTGACTGTCTTAGTTGCAGCAGGTCTGCATTTATTATTACAGATAAAGCACACTGTTGAGAAGAGTTTAAAGACGTGAGAGCCCTGGGAAGCAGAAAAAATACTGGCCATTTAATTTGTGTTTTATGCTGTTGCTTTTTGCTTAAAGGGAAAGGACAGAAAAAAACCCTTTTCACAGTGTTCCGTTCGGGCAGGATTTAATCCACCTTGCATCACTAAGAAAAACAGTTTGGTGAACAGAAAAAGAAATAGCAAAGTGGCTGATTTCATAATTCTAATATTTCTGCAGCATTAGAGCATGATAAAGCAAACCTAAGTTGTCCTTGTTTAATAGTTACAAGATAACAGTTATGGAGACATTTTTTTGATGCTTTAGGGGTCAGGATACCTGCCTGCCCAGTGTCCTACCACAAAATTGAAGTGTGCACTACTTAAGGCTGCCAAGCATGCAAAGCCCATTGCTTGGAAGAGACACAGCTGGGTGCAGATGACTCCTCCTGTTTAATGACTCATGTTTGGAGCCGAGGAAGGCTGAGCTGAAGCAACACTGACTCCATCCTAACCAGCAGCACCATGCCCCCAGTAGCAGAGAAAAACAAGAGGTGTAGGATTTGTTTGGATTGCCATGGTGCTGCAAATTAATTGCCAACTATCCAGTCACTGTGAGACACAGTAAGGATTTAATAGATTTTATATACTGTAACACTTTGTGTACTGATGATATTGTCTTATGAATGGGTTTGTGTGCAAGTACAGAATTGCCTGTATACTCAGGCACACACAGAGATATGCAGAAGCAACGCATTAAAGAACTGAAGGCAAACACTATGCAGCTGCAAGCCTCAAACTCAGAAGCATGACAAGAGCATACAGCAAAGGGAGATCCTGTCTCGATGGTGCCTGCAAGCAAACCCAGCCAGAAACACAGACCAACCCAGCCAGACAGGGAGTTCAAGGTGAACGGGAGCACACGCCGGATGAACCTTGCTCAGCTCACATCACCTCCATTCATTTTACGCTTGTATCACATGAGCAAAGAGCTTTAAGGAGGGACTTGCAGAGGGACAGCATGGTGCTTGCGCACGAAGCAAGCTGTCAGGGCAGGCAGCTGCCGAGAGCGGCTTGGCAGGTAACCTGGCCATGCACAACAGCCGTGATCCACACCCTCGCAGCAGAGAGGCTGCTCTTGGCTTCCCAGAGCCACCCAGAGATGACAACAATGTGAAGCTCAGCCCCTAAGAGCCTTACAAGCAAAAACAACTCTAAACTCTTTTTCCTCCAATAAATCTTCACTCGAGGTGAGAATCACTGGAGAATTTAGTTATTTTTTTCCAATACACAAAAAGCAACCATCCAGCCCAATGTCTGTGTAATATCTAGCAAGAACAAAACAAACGAAGGACGTAATTAAAGCTGAACTCCCCCAGGAATGGGCTGCAGGAATCCTTGGGAACAACATGCTGCCACGCATCACACACCGGGAGAGTTCTGCTAATTAAAAAACAATGAACCCCTCCATGTCAACCGAGAGAACCATTAACACCAACATGGGTGAACATCCTCCGGCATCATCTGGCACAGCAGGTTTTGGTCCTCAGTGCAGGCAGCTCAGCCGTGATACACCATTGCCTTCATGTCCTCTCAATGCAATCAAGACCACCAGATTGAGCGTACTTCTCCCAGGTCAATTTACTGGCTCCCAGAAGCTTGCTGTCTTATTAAAACAACGCCCTTTTGTCATCCAGGCCCTAAACACCTCTCTGGAGCACTTGTTAAAGGCCTGAATACCCAAGGGTTTCTTCAAGAGAAGAAGAACAACTCACACTTCTAACAGGAGCTGGGGTGAGAAGGCTGATAATCATCCTGTGATCACAAATTACTTTTCATAAGGACCATTTATGAGGTAACAGCTGGCATGTGGAAAGCATTTCATTTTGCCAGCAGCTTACTGAAAACGAAACATCGTGAACCCTAAAAAGAAACCATGAATCAAAGACTGCATTCTTCTCTCCCACAGTGACCCCTTTGTTTGGTTCTACCCAAAAGTTTCATTACGAAAGTCTGATACAGGAGCCTTATTAAATTGTGATTAAATGACGTGTCCGCGTAGAGGTCTGCTCGTTCTGCTGTTGATGTGGGTTGGATTTCTCAGACTTCTAAAACATACAGGCTTATGAAATAACTGTAATATCTTTTCCCATGATTGCTAGGGAACGGAGGGTCTTTGCTCCTGCTCTAGCCGTACCTGGCCTTGCTCCAGAGGATAACATTTTCATTAAAAGTGCATTAGGTGCACAATTCAGCATGCAGCCATCCTGACAAAGCGCCTGATCTGAAGCCTGTTGACCCGGCTCAGAAGCCTTAATGGGCTTTGGTGAACTTTGCTGGCCTTTATAAAAACAGAATCACCCATCGCTAGAGTTACTTCGAGCTGCTTTTACTATCAGTTGGATCCAGTTTGTTCCCACTGCTTCCCCCGAACTTTTTGGGACTTAAAAGAAGTAGCGCACGATGAATCATGGCTTAGGCCAGATAATTGCTAATTACTTTATTAGAGCAGCAGGGCTGACATTTGGACAGTTGGGACACCTAAGAAAGGGTTAAACAGTAGAAAGTCAAACCCAATGACCCTCCCCACCATTTCTGACCAAGTGTTAGCTCTGAGCCTCCAGTAAGCTCACAGCAGTGATGCATCTTTCCCTTTAGATGACTTATTTTAAATAGTGCCCAGTGATTTACACACAGAAAAGATGTATTAATAAATATGGAAATGCGTGAATTTGTATGTTTTAAGGCCAGGGGAACCATCACAAATGTTCAGTCTGACCCTCTGGAGACTGCAGCCTCACCCAGAAACTTCTGCCTGAAATGCATGCTTCTGTTTGAGTGAAAGCATCCAAATATCACAGCGGAATGCTTTAAAACACTTTCTTCTAATATTTGTCAGAAAGGATGTTATAAAAACAGAATTCCCCCTCTTTCTGCAGTTTCAGAAAGTCTAATTCAGGGCAGGGATACCAAGATTTATTTATTTTTTATTATCCCTTAGTGATATGCTATTTCCATTCTGAAAGCTGTGCAGCATAGGGCTTTGGGGCAAAGCTGGTTGGAAGCTCCCAGTCCATCCCACACCTCCAGCATTGTCACAGGCAGCTCCACCAGTCTGTCTTGCCCAGTCACACCCATCCATCCTGTAGATCCTTGCAATCAACACAACGCTGGAGTAATGTAGCTGGTTAACAAAGCCACTGCTTCCTGTCACCTACCGTTTCCTCTAGGCAAGAGCAACACTGTGCTCATTCAGCATAGTAGATCAAGCTGCTCACAAAAGGTGGCAGAGAACGGCCAGAAGCTTTTATGGCAATATGGGTTATTTCTGGGAGATGCTGGCAGCTTTCTAGCTGAGTCAGCAAGAATTCTCCATGGGGCATGTATCATGGGCTGGCCTCCTCACAACCCCGGAACCAGAGGGCTGGATCACAGAGGCACCGTCTTACTCGTCCAGCAAAGGCAATTTAAATCATGCTTTACAAAGTACAAATGCATGTAAATATTTGTGTAAGATAAGATCGGTGAGCAGCCTAGCAATATTTCAAAGAGCTGAGCAAGGACAAAAAAGAAATTATACATACTGCTTGAGAAAAAATTAGGAAATCTAGCAACGTGTTTATGTTAGGGTAACATTTGCTCTGGTGGAGTGGGTTTCTGTCAATGGATGTCCTACACATGGAACAGGCAGTGAAAATACACGGGCAGGACATGCAAAGAGATTTATCTGAAGATCAGACCTGAATCTCATGCGGGACTCCTATTAAAGCCATTCGCCAGCCACAGGACATCAAAAGACTTTCAGGATAGGTTGATGGATCTGTCAGGTTGACATGGAGGCACAGGCAGCGGATTCTGACTTGTATTTTACTCAAAGCAAACACACAATGAGCATCTCTTGAGATTATAAATCTTTTCACATTCAGGAAACAAAGTTTGTTATCTGAAGTAGATGCAGTGCTTTCTGACAAG
Source organism: Falco naumanni (assembly GCF_017639655.2). NCBI lineage: Eukaryota > Metazoa > Chordata > Aves > Falconiformes > Falconidae > Falco > Falco naumanni. Next base: position 29,826,132 of record NC_054064.1, on the reverse strand, counting down.
GATAGATTCCAGATTTTCTCCTTTTAATTTAATATTTTTCATTAACACCTGTAGCCCAGCCTCACACTACTGTGGACACCATCAAAACCCACCCTATATTGGTGGTTGGAAGACATACTGTACCAGCCTCCCACCCTCAGCATGTGAATGCTGCTAATGGTGACCCGTGATGCTTCAACACAAAAGCAGAATCTATTTACAGAGAACACAGAAAGATCAATAAAAAAAGACTGCATGTTTTACAGGTAGGAAGCAGGCAGTGCCAGTCTCTCAAACGGCTTAGCCCAGAGAGTGAATAGCAATTCTCAGATGTTCATAGAGACCCCCACATTTCCCAGGGCTGACCATGCTGCATCATCAGATGAGTATAAAAAGCACTACAGCCTTTTACAAAGACTTTGTACACCTCAGTTGCATTTTGCATCACAAACCACATTCTCAGCATCTCTTAATCACTTTGTCTAACACTTTAATCTACCAGAGCCAACGTAGCTTCTTCTGCCACAGCCAGCGACATCTTCGCTCTGGAAGCAAAACCATTCAACCCTTCCCTAGCACCTGGCATTCAAATCATGCATGGACAGCACAAGGTGGTAGGTAATCACAGTGTAATGACTTGAGCTTTCTAATTGTAGCTATCAGATCTGAAAACGCTGGGCTGCATCACTTGGGCAAGGCACAAGAGAGTGGAGCAAATGACCATGCTCCCACCACCAGGCCAGCAACTGCCTCCCTCAGTTCCCAGCCTCGCTCCTTTTCTGCAGATGCTTTGCATTTCCCCTTTCCTCTGCCAGGTGTTTTTAGCACATCAATGCTAAAAATCCAGCATGTTCTAGGATCCCAGGCTGCTTTTAAATAAACTACCCCAGATCTGTCTCTATGGAAGACATTTCTTGCCAGAAATATTATCTAATTTGTAAGCATTTTATGATTTTCTAAGAGTTATAAAATACGCTATTAGGAAACAAATGGGCAACAGAAAAGATCCCTTCTGGTAGCCAAAGTGACCATATAATTGGTTTTTATGAACAGCATCTGAAGAAATGAGTCACAACCCATATGGCTATTTTGGAATCTAGATATACCTCGTGTTTTAAGCCTCTCAGAAGCTTTATCCAAGTTTTCCGCATATAATCAATGGTGATTAGTTGAGGATATGAATCATTACAGTTCCTAAGGCTGAGCACATGTTTGAAGGGTGAAGGATTCACACATTCTTACTCTATAAATACCCATCCAAGAGTGTCCAGGGCATGAGAAACTCAGAGGAAAGAAAGTAAAAGGTACTGCAGAACAAACTGCAGACTCATTACAGAACCAAAGGCCTCCTCCCTTAGATGGGTGTAAATATTATTAACTTAGGACACAGTTCAAACTTCAGTTGAAGTCAGACGGAAAAACTTTACCTCTAAGGCGGACTGTGTATCCTCTTTCTCCATGGCTTTAACCATTTTCTCATAGCTTGGCCCCAGTCGGTGAGGTTAGGTTACAAATTTGCTCACTCAACTGTGATGTTATACAAATAACACCCACACAGTTCACATGTGCACACTCTTCCCATGGACATCTGGGCCTCCCAGCGGTGCAGAAACGTCTCTCCCACAAGCCCACATTTGCACAAGCACGCGCATGCACACCTCACACATAACACACCTTTGTACACCCAGCCTTTCTCCTGGGTGCTGCAGGCAGCTCCACCATTTAAGCCTGTACTACCTTTCCCTGTGCCAGAGGAGCCACATTCATTCAGAGTCAACACAGGGCTGTATCCTGCATCTTCTGAAAGATGCTGAGAGCCCGGTCTGCAATTGCTCAGGAATTTTACTACTGTCTTCCAATTGATCCAACATAAGTGTTGGGAATTTTTTTTACAATGATAGTAAATGCAACAGGTACAAAACTCTGAGCAACTCAGTCCCTGCAAACATTATTACTAAATTCCATTATTAATCCACTTATTTTGCTTTTCATTCCAGCATCAGGTGCTGGTCCACAATACCCTTCCTCTGCTCATGACATGCAACACCAGAGCACCTTCCTATAAGACAGCACACCAGTCTTCCAGGGCTCCCAGAGAAAGAAATGTCTCCCAGTACAAAACAGCCATCTTGTTACCATGGAAAACTTGGCCAAATAAATATTTTGAAAGTTCATTTGCCATAGAAGAAGGAAAAAAAAAAAAAAAAAAAAAGCATAAGCCAGGATTTCTGCATGATGCTCCATGCATACTATCTCCAATGCATATCTTTCCATCCATCAGACTCATATGCAGCCATGATTTCCAGCTCCGAGAATATCTGCCCACTAATACTGGGGATGTTTGGCCTAGATTGCACATTTGTAACTTTGATAGGCTTTTAGAACCAGAAGGGACTGTTATTGTAGTCCCATCCAGCTTCCTGTGAAACACAAACCAAACAGTCTCTGCTGATAATTTCTGTATCAAGCCCCGTGACTTCTACTTGAACCGGCACCAGACGCACTCCTGATGTGCTACAGCTACTATATTATATACCTTACAGCTCCTATATTCCTCCAGGCAATGCAAAGGAGAGAAGGGAGCTACAGTCTTTTGCTGTCCGTTTGCCCTGATAAATGAACAAGCGAACTGAGTGTCAGCAATATTTTTAAAAGCTGTCTAGTCTTGGAGGCACGTAAAGCCTCTGCGTTCCTTGGAAAGAGATGATCGGGTGACAGAGAATAGACCAGGATCCATAATCTGTTATACAGGTTTAACTTCGTAACACCGGCACACATTCAGATCCCATTTTAAAGGGAAGCTGAAAGATTAACATTGGCTCCTAGACCAAGCCTGTTGTAATGAAACCCTTGCCTATAGTTTGACAGAGGCTCTAACAGGGTCTCTTACGATGGCTGCCAAGGGAAGTCTCCAAGACAGATGAAAACTTTGAGGTTAAAATTTGAAAGAAAGACAAACTTATCCTCATATTCATGTTACAGCAGATGATAAACTATTCCAGAGGGAATTCCTACCAGAATGCTAAAAGAAATTTTATGGAGAACTAGAGTCATTCATCTAAAATGAGGATGAAAGTGTAACATATTACCTAGGAGGAAACAAAGAAAGGTAATATTTTGCCCTCGATTTTATTGTGTTTGTAAGGCAATTCAGTCAGATAAAATTTGTGAAGCCATTTAAAGATGAAAAGGCCTGTACAATAACCAGATCCAGAGGATCATGATTTAAGGAAATATTATGCCAGTTGTAGCAAAAGTAGTAGTTTTCATATTTAAGTTATTTCATATTATTATGAAAGATACCAAGAATAGCACTCTTCTACCAGGAGATTTCCCAGATTTCCCACCCACATAGAGCCTTAAATTTCTATATAAGGAATTTTTCCCCACTTCACAGATCAAAGTAACCTTCCCCATGCTGGCAGCTCAGCTAGGAATAGGGCTGACATCCCTCAACATGCCGTTCCACATCTTTAGTCTTGACTTTAGCCCTTCAGTTAACCATTACAGCAACAAGTAGATGCTTTGCAGCCTGCTCTTAACGCTCTTTGACTAATTGCCTCCAGAGGCAGTAGAAGCGTGAGTCTCTCCGAGCACATGGAGAAAGATTTTATTCCTTGAATATTGGAGGCACCTATCTGGTTGGTTCCCCAGTCAGCACAGATGATTAAATCACCTCTCCAACACAGGTTGGTGTACTCTGTCAATGTGGGGCTGGGGGGCTCGGACCCCTCGGGCATAGCAGGAGCCTCTGTGGTGCCGAGGAGCCCTGCTGAATGCAGCCAAGCCCAGCCTCACAGCCTTGGAACTGCACCCGCGCCAAGAACAACAGTAAATAACCTGCTCTCAACCAAGAAGCATGAGGGTTTCCAAGCTCAGCTGGGGCCTTTTCCTTTTTTTTTTTTTTTTTCTTTTTTTTTCTTTTCTTTTTCTTTTTTTTTTTCCTGAGAAAAGTCAAAACACTCTGAGATGCCTTGGAAATACAGTACAGCAAGTGCTGCTGAAGGGGATATTTGCAAGGAGCCCTGCCATGACCTCAGCTTTTAAAACACCAGAAGGACTCAGAAGTCGTGCCAATGCCAAATTATCCCTATGCAGTACAAGAAAGGAAGCTAATCCCTGTTTCTTGATGATAATTAGCACAATGAAAAACACCTTTCTGACATGATTTAGTTCAGAGCCAAAGCCCAAGCTGTCTCCGAAGAAAACTTCTTCGATGGAACAGATGACAAAGTCCGGAGAGGTGCATTGCAACCACACCGGTGCTGTTCAAAGAAACAAAACACCTGGCTGTCCTGACTCATCTGCTGCCTCTGGCCATCAGCCATGACTCACCCCCCCATGCTTTTGGATACAGACACAAATTTCTTCTTTCCAGTGGCCAGACATACTTGATTTTCTAGCTATTCCACCAAGGAAATAATCCCCCAGGTGATTATGTGCTATGAGACTCTGCACAGTGACTCAGCCCTTGTGGCTTTTAGTGGAACCAACTTCACAGGAAGATTTCTGGGGAAAAAAAATAATATTCTTAGTGAATGTGAGTGAAGAGATGTGGTATAAAACTCCAGGCAGATGCAGGTTTAACTCCCAGGTGTCTTTCCGTGCACCTACCCTCATCCTCAGGCTCGAACTGGCTCTTTTTAAGGGAAAAGCCATCACAGAAATAAGATTTTCCATGTGGATAATTCGGAATGGTTGGCTGGAGTTTTGCCACTGGCACCTGCAAGGTGACAGGTGAGGATTTTAACCACAGTGTTGCCAAGCAATACTGGGGAGAGGATTACACCAAAACAGAACTACCTCAGACTCAAAATCTCACTGCTGCTATTTTTCAAAGAGTTTGAGGCTGGGAATCCAGAGCTCCCTCAGCACCAATCCTTTCCAGCTATGCCCCAAGGTTATAGGGCAGGGAACGATGCATTTCCACTAGGATGTCTTGATTGCCTCTGACCCACTGAACTGGTAAAGAACAGCAGGACCAGAAGCTTGAAAAGGTCCTGGCAAGATCTGGGAATGGATTTTTACAAGCAAAAAGCCCCAGATGCCAGTGCCTCTCATGAGGGCACAGATGCCACCTGTCTCCCTAGCCAGAGAATGCATCTGTAGCACTGTTTTCCCCAGTGTAAGCAGTGAGCAGGGTACACTTGAAAGGAAATTTAGAAACTCTACCCCCCCCGCCCCCCCCCAAAGAAAAAAAAAAAGGGGGGGGGGCAACAAAAAACCCTGAGTTCTGTTCAGAAAAGCTCTCCTCTGGGGGAGATAAGATGAGAAAGAGCAAATCACTTGTGACAGATGGCAGGGGTGGTTGGGAATGCACTAATGGGAAGCACACACATCCCAGGAGGATGAAAGCAGTATAAAACCTTATAAAAAACCAACTGCATGTCTCATTGGGCTGCTTCACTGTGGTTCCTTTTATAAAAGATATATTCGTTCAAACGCAAATCCTGATTTCTGTCATGAGCCCATTATTACACAAGTGCTGTGAACTGGTGTTAAAGATACAGTAAGTCTATATACACCCACATGTATATTGAACCCAGATTTATACAGTCAGTGCTACAGGAAACTAGGCATTCTTTGTATTTACTAAATGTTGAATTCAGTGCATCAGCAGCAAAAACTGCAGTGAGCTTAAAAGCAAGGTCCTGACTGCACTGCAGCATGACACCGCGCTGCATACATTATTTCTGTTTAGAGCCATTGTGGCTGGGTCAAAAGGGATCATTTTCTTTCTTTCTTTCTCTTTCCTGGTGCTGCCTGAAATTAGCATTATTACAGGAGTGCTGCCTTTCAGCAGTGTTGGTGTACAGCTCAGATTTCACTTTCAGATCCAGCCTTAATCCTTTGTCATTGTGGGAGTGCAGAGTTTTGATGGAAACTCCTTTCCAAGCCCTCATGCTGGCTGCTCCACCCACAGCCCAGTGATTCCCACCACTCTACCAGGTGACGCATTTCATACTGACTTCCTTCATTTTGTTGTACTTCATCCAGTTATACACCCTTTTCAAATTAGTGCACCTGCTCAGGAAAAAAACCGCTAACAAACACCCAAATATCACTGCCTGGGCAACTGGGCCTTGGAACGCAGAGGGGCATTCACCCAGGTAACTGAATATAAGACAGGACAAATTATGAGTAATGAGAGCACCATGGAGTCAGTCCTCCTCGGTCATCTGTGCTCTGGGGGTTCTCATCTAATTCAAGGCAAGGCTTAGGCAAAGGCATAGCTTTAAGCAACGCTTAATCTCATTTACTTTATACAACCAAACTAAAGGATAGAATTCTCTGAGTGGAATAAGCCCACTTAGCACTGGTGAAAGAGTAGAAGGGGTAGGTAGGACCTCCAAAATCTACACAGCCCAATAGCACAGCGCACAGGTCCCCCAGCCAGCTCCAAGTGAGTTAACAGGACACACAAAGCCGCAATAGGCTGGTGTTGTGTTTGAGTTTAAGATATATAGATACCTATCTCACATGTCAAAGCTCGTTACCTAGTGCAGATTCCTACCCCAGCATGACATATTGCTTCTGGTATAAGCAAGGTGGCAGAGATACTCAGCATCCTTCCAGGCACGACCCACCTCCTTAGGAGAGGTAATCCTGGAAAGCACTTTGGAATTTCATTAGAGCACGTGAAGCGTTGTGTGAATTTATTGTTTGTTTCTTCTGAACACAAATACATCTAGTACCTGCTCTCAGGATGTGTAGGCATCCCACCAGGCTGTTAGATAAAAAAATCTTCCAAAGAACACTGTATGGAGAATATTGCATTCCAGCCCTCAGTGGTATGAAGGACTGAGTTCATTTCCAAGATTCAGCCCACTGCTTTATAATAGCACATGCTGGTTTTATGAGATGGTCCAGAGGAAAACATCCAGAACACTTATCAGCTGAAACCACAGGTAGCACATAGGGAAGCAGATTAAGGGAATAACATGTTTTGCGCAGGCAGCCATGCCCCATGCACACATGAAAAGCCCGGGGGACAGTTAACCCTCAGTACAGCTGCTAGGGTTTAGTACTACAGACCCACTGAAAGATTTATCTCTAATTCTCAAACAGGCAGGAGTTTGGTATGGATTCAAGGAAAACAGTAGTTGGTCCTCTTTCATTTAGCATCCTGAGCAAGTCTGGACAGAAATTTCAGCATGAAACAGCAACAGGTAGGAGCTGCTAATTTCTTGAATAAAGCTCAGACCATGGGAGGTCAGCAGTAAATCATGCCTGTCACCCTGCCGTGACATGTGCAGCCCAGCCCAGCCAGGGTGCTCAGGAGCCCTGAGCTGGCAGCAGGCACCAAAACCAAAAAATCTTTCAAATCGTTAGAGTCAGGAGGTGATGGAACCACCTTCTACTATGGGAATTGGGGTTGAGAATATGGACAGGTTTAAGATGGGTCTTGACCAATTTATGAAAAAAGATCCGAGATGTGGAGCTCTCCAGCACTGCAGTGTCCCAGGACATCTCCCAGCCCGACAGTCCAAACATTCGTGCTACTCACAGCAAAACATCCTGGGGTTAGATATTTGCTGCACCAGCTCCAAACTGTTGTCCTAAATAATATCTGCGATCCCAATATAACACATTGCTCTTTTTCGTTATGTCCAAGTTTTCCATCTCTGGGTGTGCCTTACCATAGTGAAATCTGACTCTGCCACTTAATTAATACCATAACTGCACACTGTAACCACTTGCCCTGTGCTGAGCACCATCCACACACTCTGAGGTATTTGTTGCTGCGACAAGGGAATACAAAGCTTTACATGCAGGAGATGGAAAAGGTTAAAGTCAATATTTTGGCTGGTGGAAATATTTATGGAAAGAACCCGTGAATTAGTGAGCTGTATTCATTCCACTGACATTTCCTAACTGCGTTAACCTTTTATATTTCTTGTGGTTGGCTCCTGTTTAATATGTTCTAATTATATGAGAACCAGGAAGCAAATGAATGGCTGAGATTAAAGTTAAACAACTGCCATAAATACTGCAGGACAGATTCTCAGCACCGAACCTATAGATTTACGCCTCTAAGTTCAAGGCCTCGCAGATGAGACACATAAGGCTATCAGACACATGTGCAGAGCTCATAGTTTCTTGCCCACTCACTCATTTGAGGGCAGAATTTGTCCCTTTGATGGCACCGTGCTGATGTTTCATTCCGCATGTAGTAAAGCACATTAGTTCATTCAAAGAAGGTTCACAAAGGACAAGTAACTCCTGCAAAAATCACCGTTTCCTCTGGTCTTCATGCAATGAGGAAAGGCAGGAAAGGGAAAAGGGATTTGAAAGCCTTCAGTTAATGATGGGCAGATGTTCTCAGAGACTTCGGCCAACCTTAAGCACTGATCAGGTGCGACTACATGCACTGTGTGCAGTAATAGCTATTCCATCGAACATCCGAGCAGGCAGTCACTCAGCAGCAATTTATGAGCACAGCAATACATGTTACAAAACACACAAGATTGGAATAACTTTCTCCCAGCAAAACTACATCACAAGCAAATGCAGGCAGTTGCAAAATTCACATCCACAAGTGGAAGATGTTAGCAATCTGTTCCAGTTCAGCTCGATGCACGGAAACACCAGATGGCTACTCTGCTGTTTGCCACCTCCAAAAGTGGATGGAAGAGCTTCATATAGGCAAGTTGTCCCTTTTAAGATAACATAGTCAGAACTGACGAACAAGGGGGCACCAGCAATTTGCTGACACTGTCACAAACTCACCGGATGAAAGCTAGCTAGGGATGCTGACCTGTGGAGCGACTGCACCCCTCCTGCAGAATTAGATGTAGCTTCAGTGTGAGACACTCAACCACCACCGCCACTTTGGGGCTTAAGAGTGACAATACCAGCTACACCGACGCTTACACATGGCCAAGGTGCTTCTAGTCTGCAGTCCTGATCACACTGCCATCCATATCTGCGTGTCTGCATCCTTTGCCTACCACAGGATAGTACTTGTGTTGCTTACAAGCTGAGCAAGAGGATTAATGAGATTGCATGGGCTACTTTTGATCTAGCAACCTCCTGCCTCCTCACAGACAAAACAGAGATCCTTGTATAGTGACAAGGAAACAGCGCACATCTTTCATCTATTTGGCCCATGTAAATGCATGTCCTCTCAGCTTTTTGCTCCCCTCTCTATCCATGGTCTGTATGATTGCTCAATACGCCTGATTGTTGTCTTGTATCACAGCTTCCGATATGATACAGCATCAAAGGGATTCATGCAGGTGGTTACAATTAAATCTGTGCTTAAGCACGTTGCTGAACCCAGGCATTCATTGAACTGCAATTGTTTCTGAGGTAGGGGCCATCTTTTCCTATAAGATGCCTCACACAGTCAGTTTGACCCTGATTGGCCTTCTCTATCCCACTAAAATAAAAATAAGTAGCTGGGAGTAATTAAAATAAATGGTGTCACCCTGGTAAAAGTTTATTTCCTTTGTGTTTCCAAGAACGGTACACAATCTTCAAGGAGGGATGTTGCTGTCTCCTACCATCAACAATGCCAAAAATAAATAGAAATTAAGTGAAAGAGTCAAGTTTCAAGTGGCATAAATTCAACCACAGCAAATATTTTGTATGGATGTGGTATAGTTTAGACTCCAACATGTTTCCTTATGGTCTATCTACTTCCTCAAAAAAAAATATCAACCATAATCACTCTACAACAGCCAAGCCTAACACAGCATATCAGTTCAATAAAAATCTCTATTCCACCATTGCTTAAGGGGCAAAAGGAATCCTAGTAGGTCTGTAAAGGATTTTTTGACAGCAGACCTCTTGGCTGATCTGTTACAAATCCCAGTGTTTGCCTTGCACAGCACTAGCAGAATCTGTTAATAGCCCAGACAGTCTCTGCTTTATTTTCAATAACTCTGCTTCCCTCCCCATGCAGCTTTTTTTTTTTTTTTCTTTTCAAAGTTATTTGAGATAGTGATCTTGGGTGTATTTTGTAAATACATATATACATCTATGTATGGTGCCTATGCCACCGCAGCCTGCATGCATCAGGCAACCCTTATTGCTTTGCACAGGGAAGAATTTCCCCTTTGACTGGTAGTTTTGTGCATTTGCAAAAGCCTCCAACTCTCACCGCAGTTTTCCCATTTGTAAAGCCAACATCATTAGAGACTTGAAGCACTTAATGATTTAACACACTTTGGGATAAATAGCGTTACATTAACACAGGTGCAAATAGCTTTCTAATTATTATTAATTTAATAATATGGTGCTGCTGGTACATACTAATTAGATTCATGTTGTTCTATACTAGGGGAACAACACTAGGAATTTCGACAGCTGTCAGCTGCTGTCCTCTGACAATTGCTATGGAAAGCAAACAAACCGTAAAGGCAATTCATAATTATTATAAACACTCCCTAACCTAAACCACGTTGACATTTCTAAATCAGAGTTGCATGCTTGCTCTTGTCTGTGGTGTCAGAAAGGAAATAGAGCCAGTTGAAGAAAGGACAACCAGCTATTAGATAATTTGAGGGCCAAGCAATTAGTTTGGTTTTAACGAGCTGTTTTAACATGCGGAAAGTGCTTCCCCCATCACTCTGACCAACCCATCCCACCTCTCACTCCATCATGTTGATCTTAGCCTGAGACAACATTTGGCTTCCCAGTATTTTCTGGACTTTTCCTGCACGGTAATGCTGTCCTGTCTGGAAAAGGCTTTGCCATTTCTATCTATGGGGATTCATTCCCCCCAGCTAGAAGAAAGAAAGGAGAGATCCAGTTCCGTATGCCCGCTGCTGAGTCCCTCCGGGTTTGTCTCATAAACTCATTCCAAGAACATGGCTTAAGATCTTAAGTGACATTCAAAGCCCTCAGCATGAGGTTTATGGTTTTCAATGTCTGCTGAGAATATAGTCATAACTGACAAGTTCAGAGGCAGGTATTTGGATGCTCTTCCACAAACACATCCCTGTAAAACAGCTCGCAACTCTGCATTGACCAAGGCTTAATTTAAAGTGGTTTAGTAGAAGCAGCTGACCGACAAAAAAAGGTCTTCACACAGACAAAAGCCTCTGGGGCTGAATCTGCAGCTGGATGCCTTTCTAGCAGAACCAGGACACTGACTCTCCACTGAACTGTGTGTCACTCACTGATTTCGATTTTTTTAATTTAAATTGCCAGCCCTCCTGTAGAAGAAAGGAAACCCTTGTTTGCTATTTCTCTTATATTATGGTTTCATTTAGATTTCATTACCATAATTTTGGTTTCAATTTGTGGTACTTCCTGAATGACTTCTTTGTCTTCTGTGAAAACCCCCAGAGGACGGTCAGAGCTGACGAGCTCAGGGTGTGGGGATCAAGAGGCTCTCCCAGGGGCACCTGCACCCCCTGCATGTTGCATCCTCAGTGGATGGACATGGCTTGTGGAGAAGGATGCAGAGAGGGGGCTGCCAGGGTCAGCCCATGCCAGCCTCAAAATTGGGGTGACCCCATTTGTCAACCCCATCTGGCCAACACCAAAGGGCACTCCAGAGGACTCCTCAAATTCAGCAGCATGAGAAAGCAGGAAGGGAACCAGAGCAAAATGTCTCAAGAAGAATCAAGTCCAGCAACAAGCAACCTCCAGCTGTGCAGCACAGGAGCATCCAAAAAAAAGCTAATGCTCACTGACATATTCCCAACCCTCCTGCAGACAGAAAATCCAACCTACAAAAGAAAGCCAAGCTCAAGTTTAACGTTTTTGGTTAAAGTGCAATTCCAAACGCTGGTAAGTTCACTGTGACATATAACCAGATATTCATAATCTTCAAACCCTCACTGAATCTGGGTGACAACAAAGGCTTTGCAATAGTCCTTCTAGATGCAATGAATTCTTCAGAAGTCAGATACTTATTTCACCGAGGCGTTCAGAGAAATGCCAAGAAGGAGCAGAACCCTGTTGCATTAGGAGCTCCAGAGCGTCCCAGCCCCAAGTAGCTGACGGTTTTGAAGAGCAGGGCATGCCAGCTCAGAAGCCATTTATGGAAACATTCGCTGGAGTCAGGGCAGACGTTGTCACTACTCCTTTAGTGTAGCAACCAAAGGCTCAGTCACATCAAGGACCCACATTGAACAGTGTACACAAGAGATACCAGTTTTTTAATCTGCCAACTGCTCACTGTTTGAGCAGGACAGAAAAGATATCCACATTGTGCAATACAAACATATCTGCATCAACATCAGAAAAGCAGGGGACGTCCTCATGGACACTGTAGCTGGGAGAAACTCATTTCTGCCTTTTTCCAAAGGTGTCTCTTTGTGCTGAGACAACACTTTTCCCCTGCTCCCAGAGCACTGATAGGAAACCAGGCCAAATGAGAAGTGGAACTAATCTGAAGGATTATATTTCACTACTGTAAAACGCTTGGCAAAAAGGCTGCCCTCAACCTCCAGCACCTCCAAGCCCCATCGATGCTGAGCAGCTTGGTCATGCTGCTGCACCTTGGCATGGCCATGCTGTCGCTGAGGCCCAGGTGGACTCCTTCACCCCCCCTGCGCTCTGTGCAAACTGGGCTCAGACAACCCAGCAGGTATGGGATGTGCTGTAAAGCTCTCTCGCTCTAGTCAAGCAAACAGGAGTCAACCAAATTGCTTAACTGGCCTCTTCCAATCACCACGTAACCCTTCCATCTACTGCACAGCTTCTGCACATGCATGCTGAAAAGCAAAATAAACTGCCTCATTCAGAAACTTCCATTCCTTTTACATCGCACCATCAAGTTTGAAGCATCATGTTCAAGACCCCCCATGCACACAAAGTACGCTGAAAAAGACCATTTTTTCCCCGCAGGCTGATTCCTGCTTTGAACCAAAGAGGTGTATAACACACTTTACGTAGGAAATTGGATATGGTACACTCTTCTCACACTTTTACTAGGTCTCCACACAAGCATACAAGTTTGAGTTTCTAGCCAAGACCAGGTGGGAAAGTCCTGCTATTAAAACACTAACAGGAAGCTGTGGGGTCATTCAACATCCATACCCTCAAATAAAAGCTCCTCTTCCGCTGACATGTAGCTGAGGGCTCTTGCTTGTCTTTCCCCAGCCACAAAACTGGACTGGATGTTAATTTGAAATGGAAAATGTATCCAAATGTGATGACAGTCTGCTAAAAAATAAAATAACCTTAATGTAGTAAACTCTTTCTAAGTACAAGAACTGCACAGTATAAACACCACTGGCACTCATAAAGCTTCAGTTGGCCTTAATAACTCTTCTTTCAGCCTGGCCTATCCTCAGCAAAGAATATTTTTTATTTCATTGTGATCACAGTGAAACATCTTTAGCAGTGTCACCAAAACCAAGAAAAAAAAATATAAAAAGCCTACCTTTCTGTATATCTTACAACTTACAAGCTCTCCTTGCCCTACCCAAACTGCCACGATGCATTTGGGAACCTAACAGCTCACCCCCAGCCCTTGTAAGAGCCAGGGCTCACCTCCAACAACGTACCAGGTGCTGTCCTGCACCCTGGGAAATGTAGCGTGACGAACAGCCGAAGCCATCACTGCTCCAGCTCCCACAGCCTGGCATGCATCAGGCAGTGCCTCTAGGTCTCAGAGTGTGCCTAGGGAAAATGATTTGTCCCAACCCAAGTTTTTTTCAGGACCTCAGGTCCTGTGTAAGATGTCTCAAGGCTGACTATTCTTTACCTGCCATAGGGTGGAGTCAAAGTTAAAAATTTGCACAGCCCAGAAATGCTGCTAAACTTTTTAACCCTGGCCCTGATTTAGAAACTGGTATCAAACACATAAAGTTCATCCATGGTTTACTGGACTGGAGAATTTAGATCTTCTGTTTTATCTGGGGATATTTCCAGCGTAAGTAAGCACAAAAAGTCCCTTCATTTCAGTGTTGCATGTCACCTGCTCTTACTGGGCCGAACAATCCTTTGAAAAATTCAGAAATATGTCAGGAGTCAAATGGAAAGAAATTATGCTGAGCAACACTCCTGTCAGGGACAGATCATTTTGAGGTAGGATAATTCATCATCCACAGTCTAAATGGCTTCAGTCTTAAAGGACTTCCTTCTTCTCCTAACATATCCTTTGTGGGTCAGAAATGCCAGTGTAGTATTATCATTCTGCCTTTGCATTTGAAATACTAGCTACCATGTTGATGAAACAGACCTTTATTGAACTTCAAAGGCCCATAATTATATATCCTTTCCTTCAGCTTTGATATTTTAATATTCAGCTGGTGAAATTATTATCTATTCTAGCCACAAAGCATTTATTTATTTTGCTTGCTTTATCTCTGTTATTTCTGTGGTGGTAAGAGGCTGAGGAAGAAGCCCCCCTGCTTGTTGGCAGCAGCAGAAAGTGGGAGTTGAATGTACCAGGACTTTTATCTCCAGCGGCTGAAGAACGAAGTGTTTGAACTCCTTCTCGAACCCTAACGGGACTCAGAAACCTCTCCCCGCAGCCAGTTCCTCTCATTTATGCTTTTCAAGAGCCAGCCAATTTTCTTTATATAGGTTTCCCTGTGCCATGAGGGAGCACAGGAGAGTCAAGAAGACACCATTCAGTACTAACGATGGCATGAATTTTTCATCTCAAAAAGAGCACTCTGTTTCTGGAAGCTGCAAAAAAAAAATCATTGCTTGTGTTTGCTCAGCCCCAGCCTCACCACGGTGGATGTACGTGCAACAGAGGCAAAAATATTTTAAGTATACAGCCAGCCTCCAAATATAAATACCCACAGGTAGAGCAAGCTCCCTTGCCGGCTAACAAAATAAGGTGGTGTTTCATGGCTCTGCATCCCTCATGAGAGAAAGGTCCCCTGAATGTTTTGTACCCATCTGCCAGGGAGTTTCAACAACAGGACCAAGCTGCAAAATTCAGAGCAATACCTGGATTTTCCAAGCTCAAGCCGCAGGCCTGGCCCAAACCTTCAACAAAGCTAAGTGAAAAGTGCGTTTGCATCACCAGGAGATTTCAAAATAGGGTGAAGACTCCACCATTTTCAGAGTATCTCTGCATCTCATTGAAACAGACCTGAGGTGAGGAAATGCTGGAAATCACATTAGAATGATGTTATTGAGAGACTACAGCGCGATTTCTAAAATAAATCCCCTTGGATGTGCCAGGATCTTCCTCCTGGAGAAACAGGCTGATGGTTGATCCTGTGCAGGCATTTCTCAAGAGTTATCACAAGCTCTCGCTCTCTCCGTTGGGTCATTTCCAAATAATCCTGAAATCAAACCTGTGTCAGATGAGCCCAGTATCAGCATATGGCTTTCATCAGATGATTTCCAAGCTCTCTAGGAACGTGACTTAATTGCACCTCACAGCAGCCCCTGATGGACTTCAGCAGCCTCTGCTCTGTCCTACTGAACTGGAAACCGAGGAAAAGAGTCTATGTCACCTTTCCAAACTTGCAAACCAAAGCAGCAGAAGTGGCAGAATTAACACTGAGAGGTCTAAGCTCCTTGCCTCATGCTTCCCGGGACAGGCTTTCAAAAATCCAGCTTCCTTAAGAAAGTATTTCCCCTCGAGGAGCACAGAAAACCCCTAGCCAGTTGGATAGGACATTAATGCTAAAAGGTACTCTAAAATTGTGACCTTCCACTTAAAAAAAAAAAAAAAACACTTGAAATGATGGATCCTCACCATGGGTTTTCCCAGTGTTAAAACTGAAGGGTTTGCTGCAGCCTATGGGGTGGGTACAGGCCAGAAACCCATCTCGTTCCGTCCTGGGGGTCCAACCCAATGGGGGGAAGATATTTCAGAAGTGGGTGCAAGTCTCTAGGAGAGGTGCACAGTTCCCGCATGTGGCCTCTCATGGGCTGCCCACGTGGTTGGGTTTGTTACCTCCAGACACCTCCTAAGGCCATTCAAACCTGTGCCAGGGCTTGGCATGGCAGGAAATGCTGGTAAACATGGACACGTTGCCTTCCTACTGAGTCCTGCCCACACAGGGAACCTTCAAGAAGCAAAGGCAAATGGCCAGAAGGTGTGCAGCCTGTGTGCAGCCTGTGTGTAGCGCTAGCACCAGCTCCCCCAGAAGCAGGCAGGGCTTGTGATGCACAGCCTGGTGACAAGAGTCATCCAAGCCCAAACTAAATCTGCATGGCACCATGAAAGCCCCAGACCTCAGCTTTACTCCTTCAAACACTTCCAACCATCTCACTTTTCATGTCTGTTGTTGTTTACTCAGCATTTCCCAGCAATGCAGCCACTGGCGAGTGTGTTCCCGGTCAGCTGCAGGAGCCTGCTGTCTGTTTTGGGGATTAGATTGTTTTTCTTATGAGGGCCATTGGGAAAGCTATGATCTTGTTCATGTCAGTCAGTGTTGCCATATTCCAGAAATATTAATGTCTGGAAAAAATAGTGATGTACCTTCTGGGGCAATGGGGACATTAGTTGAAGCAGACAGGTGACCAGCAGCCAAAGCACCTCTCTGTTGAGCAATGGTTTGGATTGGTTCTCCAGCTCACAACCAGCTGAGGGATGCTCAGCACAGGAAAGATACAAAAGCCTCTTAAAGCCAAACTGGGTATGTAGTTATTTACCAGGAAATTTGGGAAGAACGAATGGGAGAACCTCATAGGGCACATTCTGTTTTGCAACTGAAAGAACTTGGGATTTAGCTTTTAGTAGCACTAGAAAATCTTGGGGGGTTATTTACAAATTTTCATACAAAAAATGACTTTGTATTTGGAAATGTTAACGCCTGACTTCCAGCCCCTGAAAAGATGCAAAGGAAATGGAAATCTAAACGAGTAGCACATGCCATCCCCTTGGCTCCACCAGCAAAAATATTTGGCTTCCACTTGCAGCTACCCCAATCAAAAAGAAGTTTGGGTTGCAGGAATGTAAGTCGAAGTGAATGTTAAATTTACATTAGGCATTTGTTAATTAGCCAGCAAATGAATCACCCTCATGGACCAGCATGGTCCACACATTTAAAGCAAACACTGTTGTGTCAAGTTAAACTGTTGCCCTGGAATTGACTAAGCAGAAACATTCCAAAATGCAATTATTAGTAAGATTTTCTTGTATTATTAAAAACATCAAGATTAAAATACCATGGTGGATATTTACAGGCAGGGAAGTAGGAAGGAGACTCAGTAGGTGTTTATTAAATCCATTTCCATATACATATCCATGTTTCGCGTGCTCTCCATTTCCCTGCAAGCAAAAGCTCTCTTTCACCTAGTGCCTATCCCTGCGGGCACCTCTTCAGTTATTACACCCTGGTCAGCATGATTTGTTGGCTTAATCAATATTCAGGTTAAACAATCACTTCTTTTAGCAGGAAGGAACTCTGTCACCTTTCTGTGTGTTGTGCCAACACATTAAGGGACCAAAATATTTTCCTGGGGTGTTAAAGGAACATTCTTGACACAGTGCCTCAATGGGGGGACTGGAATAGCTCTTAGAACTGGAGGGGTTGTAGCATGCACAAAGTCTTGGCTATTGAGTCTTCCTCTTCCCCTTGAAGTTGCTGACCCCTTAGAAAAGGCTTTGGTAGATTTAGGATTAAGGAATCGCTGCAGCCTCAGTTCCTGATCCACATGGTTTTTCTACTGTGTTTTCTCCCCCGTGAACAGCCAAACCACCCAAATAAAGCTATTGGGGAGCTGGCTTTAGTATTGACACTGAGACCCTGGTAAACTCTCTTGTACACTAACATATGAAACTCAAGTTCCCCAAGACCTTCAGAAAAGGATGTCATTATTTTTTTTGCTTCCTTTGAGCTTAGGCCAAAAGCCAAAGTCATAAATAGAAACAGTTATTCTGGGCTCAATATCACCTTTTGTGCAATGACAAAAATAATGTGTTGTTGAACTGTTTGGCATGACTGCCCAAGCATGTGACAAGAAGCTAATTACTTTTGAAGCCAAATCTACTAGAGAAAACAAGAATCCAACTTACAGCAACTCATATTTTGCCAATTTTGCTGCTCCAAATGCATATTTTCTTTCTTTCTTCCCCTATTTCATGGCATCCTTTCCTTCTTCATTAAATATCAACAGTTTGTAGCTGAACTTGCAGTCTCTACTGTCCTTCCCTCAGCCTTGCTCAAACCCTGTGATAACCAAATCCTTCCTGCAGAGCTGAACTCTTTTCCCACCGTCACACAGTACATTAATTCACTCAACACATTTGTTTGCAGCTGTCTTCCATCACCAACCCCACACCCGGCTGGCTTCTCATAGGAGAGGAAAAACTTAATTTTTCAGTAATGAAGGTACGAAGCAGGTAATTTTTTGTCCTTTGCTCCCGAGAAAATTTTGCTTTAATTTACTGAGAAAACAAAAAATATAATAAAATTCTTGGGCTGCTAGTTTTGGTCTTAGGGTAGGTGATGAAGTATGAGACTCTTCAGAGAAGGAACAGCTTCCAGATTTCTAAGTAATTTTAGCCAAATCCAAAAACGTCTTCGCAACACAAGCTGGTCATTCCTATGTATTTGTATTTGTCCTGGGGTAGGTACAGCTACTGATTCGTTAAGAATGATCATATTAGCGGCTTCTTCCATTGCTCCCCCAAAACCATACCCTTGCTTACTTTCACCTATAAATGCTAAAGAAAAAAATCCACCACAACAACAAAACCAAGCCCAAACCCAAACCCCAACAAATGAACAGCCAACCAAATCTCACACACAGCGCTTTGCAAGATTTGTTTTAAGGGATGTCCCCAAGACTGAGACTGCAAACACAGCCTGGGCTTTTCTGTCCCTTCAAATTTGCTCTGCACCTGATATTTGGGAGGCGTTTTCCTCTTTTCTCCCTCACTCTTCAGCTCTTGCTTCTAATGTCAAACACAGGCAGCAGCTTTGAAGCTTTTCCAAATGAAAATGCCAGAAGAGTCCTGGTTTTCCAGTCAGCCTGCCAACTCCAGCAATCATTAATTTTATGTGCTAATTTTAAAGTTGATTGTTTTTGTGTCTTTGACTTCAAAGGCAACTCCAGTGAAAAACCTAAAATATATTTTAACAGGTAGAAAACAATTTTCTTAAAATGTCTTTTCTTGCAAAAAAAATCCATTATTTTTATTTTAAGGAATGCAGATTTCCTCCCTATAGCCTGCATAAATGTTGCTGAAGATTTTCATGCCAAATATTTAGTTTATTCTGAAGAAATCTTTAAAAAAATTAAAACAGTTAAATAAATCAGACTAAAAGTGTTTTCATTTGTTCCGCTGGTGGCACTGTGGATTTTATTAGTGAAGTGTGCATGTAACATATGTGCAGAGCAATTATGTTTTTCAGTCACAAAACACTATTCATTAGATTAAATAAAATGACAGAGATTTTGGTCTGGTTCTGCCCTCAGATATTACACAGGCACTTGACTGGAGTACAATTTTGACTGTTTTCCCAGCTCATCAGCACATTAAAACCAGCTGTGGGTCTCAATAAATTGTTTCAGCAGAACCCACTGAAAATATCTGTATTTTCCTCCCTCCCAGCCCAACAAATGAAACTTGGAGGTCATTATGGTAGTTTTAATTATGATTTGGTAGGGATGTCCTTCACTGAAATCTGTAGTTCCATAAACAACATGCTTCTTCTGTCATATTAGATTTCTTCATTTCAATTGTAAAGTCACAAAACCATGTGCTTCCCATTTTAGCTCCTGGACCCCCTGCTAAACTTATACACATGAAGGAGTGGTAGCAAAAGGAGAGCAGCAGCCAGGAGTGTCCATGGCCTTACTCTTGCTTGTGAAAAGATGTTTACTTACTCTGCAAACAACCAAAAGGAACAAAAAATAAAAAGAAGAAAAAGAAAAGGGGGGGACGACGACACCCAAACACACCAGAAAGGGAGCAAAATCGGGCTGGTGTCAAGGCGGGTGCAAAAACAGAGCTCCAGAGCTATAGGGGTTTGTAAACGTATAACAACTGCATTAGCTGCGAGCCTCGTACATGGCTCTAAAGTGAAACCAGCTGCCGGTGCCTGGCTCCCGCCGCTCGCAGCAGAAGCTCTGGGACACGTCAGAGAAAAGTTCCCCAGTGCTGTGAACAATTACCGTGGTTTTTTTATTTGTCCCATTTTATCAAAGCCCTTAGACTAGAGGAGAGAAAAGAGAGGAAAAGAGAAATTTGAAGGGAAATAGGAACAAAATATTTAAGAAGGGCTTCACTTGGGTTTAGTTTGGTCTTGACTGGGTTAAATCCAAGAAGAGGTTCCCATACCCCACTCCTGTATCCCACTACCAGAGAAATTTTAAGTCCCTCAATCTGTGGTAGCATTTAGACTGCATTTTAACAGAGTCCTTAAGTATGTGCTTAATTTTAGGCAACCGATCTATTCTATTGACTGCAAGACTAGTCTACCAGTGGGTGATGGGAAACGTAGATAAACACCGATTTGACTCTATTCAGTAACTCTCAAATAATTCCAGGCCCATAATATAAAGATGTCATTAGACTAGTTTATTATTTCTACAACATGCAATATGTTTCAGCGTCCTGGACACAGCCAGCCAGTTAAAGTGCTGCTGAGATAGGCCCTTCCAATTAGGAGAGTGCTGGAAAAACATACTGACAAACAATTGTCCTGAACAAAGCCCAAGCATTCCCTTCAACAATGTGCATTGCCTTTATAAGACAAATTTCAGCTGGAGAAGGGACGTTTTGGTGAAGCATTAAGTGTATTTGTGAAAGAAAAGTTCCTGTGGAAACCTGAGAAGGTGGTTTTCCACTGAAGAGTTCACACAGTTGGCTTGACCTCCTATTGATTCCCTTATAACTTCACATAAACATTTTAATTATCTCATCACCGACTGGAAACAATATAACGAGGGAGATATTTGTATCTGCCCCACCGTGAAACATCACTTGTAATAAAGAATTTCATGTTTGTCACATGAAGAGTTTATGAGACCAGGTTTAAGTTTGGGAAATAGCACAAAATGTCAAACTCCTGAGAAGGCAAACAAGTTTGTGAAAACCAAAGCTAGGAACAAACCAAAGTAGTGGAAATTCCAGTTGAAAATGTTAGACTGGTTCCCTGCCTTTTGTTGACAGTCAGATTTTGGAAAAGAACAATTAGTGTAATAGGTTCTGGGAGCTACTGAGCCAGAAACTGAGAAAAATGGAAACCAAGAGAAACAGCTGAAATATCTTCTCATTCTCATTTAGATTGCGGTTAGAGCAGCTGAATGGCTGTTTTTTTCTGGTCCACTTGTGTAATACTGAAAAGTGGGATGGGAGGAATTGTCCCAAGTCGACCTCATGGAACAAAGGGGAAAAACCGTGGGACAAAAAGGACAAAGAAAAGAAAAAAAAATCTTTGGAGAATTTAGAAGTGTGCAGCATTTTCTGTTGGAACGAATAGATGGTTTTGCTTAACCCCAAAATAAAATTATTTATTTTCTTTACAGACTGTTTTTAAAGGGGAGGCAGGAGAGGTATGCTCAGTTGTATACAGAAAACTGAAGGATATTGCAGGGGGAAAAAAAGCAAACAAAACTTCGGATTGAACAGCAGAATTTTTCAGAGCACTTTTTGAAGAGATTTTTCAAATATTAAAAAAAAAAAAGAGAGAGAGAAAGCTTCGAAATATTGCTGGGGGGGGGGAGGGGTCAATTCTGTTTTCATGTGAGAAAAATGAAGGCATTTCACACAGGTTTGCATAACGACTAAATAAACATTTTTTGAAGGGAAGAAAGGAGAACGCACTGTACCATGCCTGGGGTGGATTGTGGGGCCCAAGCCCCCACACATCATGGCAGACCCCCTCTGCCCTGCTCAGCCCAGCATAGGTCCTGCCCCAGGGAAGATCATTCCTGGAGCCAGGAGCAGCACCAAGGCGCAGAGACCCTCTTCCACCTGCAAAGTGGGATCTAAGGTCTGTGAAGACCCTGTGTCAGCAGGAGCACAATGCCGTCGGCCCAAGGCAGAAGAAAGCAAATATCCATGGGGCGCTGCAGGTGAAGAGAAATGTAGGATTTGCAGGGTGGGGATGAGACCTGAGTGAGATCAGTCATCAGATCTCTCCAAAGAGCCAGGAGAGGAAAGGCAGACATAAACTGATTCCAGGAAGCCAGGTGCTGGTGCCACGAAGCCAACAATGACGACATCCCCCTTTCGAAGCATGGAGATTTGTTACCTGCCAAGTTGCTGGATGCCTGTGCTCCTGTTCCAGGGGCCCAGGCATAATATTTAGACTATAAAACCCTTCCAGACCATCAGGGCTCCAAGGGTATTACTCAAAAGTGGTTTGAGATGTGCTATATCTTTCTAGTATTGGCTTCCCATGAGCCAGAATTTTCCCTTTGTGGGGACAGGTGTCCAAAGACATAATTTCCTCTAAAACATGGGTAGAGAGGGCGTGTTGAACTGATGGATCTGTATCAACAGGAGGTTTACCAGGATGGATACCTGCAAGGCGTAGCATTAAGTTTTCAGTGTTAAATCTAGACTAGTTGTAATGAACTACCCGTGAGCGTAGGGTCTGGTCACAAAGGACTCCCAGACTATAGATGTCCTCGATGTTCTCATCCCTTGGGAGCTCAGCTTAGCACAGGGCCCATAGCCCCACAGAAAGACTGGGAGTAGGGCAGAGGGTTCACCATCACCACAAGATTTCACCCTGGAGGCCTTTTATGACATCCTCCAAGATAATGCCCATATGCCTCAGCGGGCATTACTGCGTGCTGAGCCCTTTTGGGTTTTTATGTCAACTGCTGGGGTTTTTTAAGGATGCAAGATACAGCTTTCTCAGGCCCAGACGATAGAACCAAGCCCTCACTACCCTCCAGCTTTACAAAAAAATCCTAAGATCCCAAATCTAGTGTCCACAAGCAAGACCCATGTCTCCAGCCCACCATGCTGGTCCTGCACGTAGCCAAAAGCTGCTCCACATTGGTTTGCTCTTCCAGCTGTCCCAGGGGGACCCAGTCACCTGTACCTACTGTATGGCTAAGGCTCCCCTCTGTTCCCAGGAACCTTCATACACAGACCCCATGGGAGCTGGTAACTTGATGTCAGACAGCTAAAGGAGTTTAAGAGCTTAATTCTAAGGAAAACTGGTGGTACCTAAATTCCCTTAAACAACCTGAACTTGCTTAAACAAGTTTCAAAAAGTTCTGTTAGTGCATTATTGAGCACACAGAGGGAGTTATTCACATCACTGATGTGGGCAATGCTGGAAAAAACCCTACAGAGCAGACCAGAGCCCTCCCCTCCACAGAAACTCCAGCTGACTTTGAAGGCACTAAAAATATCTTTTGTGGCACAAGGAGAGGAATCCAGATACGATCTTCCCCTAATCCTTCACTCCTGACTAAAAGGCATTACATTTCCAAATGGTGGTTCCCCCTTGAGCTGCTAAAATTGCCTCGGATAACAGTGTGAGCGAGGGTCCGTAGATAACACCAGGGACATGAGGGACATACTGGTGGGGCCACCCTCCCTGCAGCTGCTGCTGTCCCCTGGTTCAGGCCATCTGCTCTCTACTCTCGGGACACCTGTAACTTCAGCCCTCAATGCTGAAATGGAGGTTGCTTCAAAGACGGACTTTTCACAGAGGAGAAGTGCCAAACCAAGACCTTCACAGCGCTAACAAACAGAGAATTCACACACATTCTGGTTCTCACGGTGGAGTTAGACACAGCTGTGCTCAGACCGGGTCTTGGGCCAAGGATTTTAAGGCTATTTAGATACATTAGCCTTCCTGCATCTTTGAGAAGGTTGTCAAGGCGTTCTGTGGAACAGCTGAAAAGATTTATTAAATTCTGAAGAAAGCTCCAGAATTTCAGACAGGCTATTTTGTGTGTATTAAATGGTATTGTCACTGGTTTCCCCTGCACTCGATCCCAGCTGACAGCACTAAGCCCTAACATGAGGAGATGCATTCACTGGGTGCACTGAAATGGTCCATTGGCTCATCCATCGCCAGTTCGGTTGTACATCTATTCCCCCTTGACCACAGGCCTAAGACACATGCCCCAGCCAACCATCTGGATCGCCCAGGTGTCTTACAAGGTCATTATTTAACAAATGCGACATCATAGTTTGGTGAGGCCCAAACGGAAGCAAAGTCGTGCACTCAGGAGCAAGGTTCTCTTTTCATTTGGAGGAGGGAGAGGCACAGCGCTGAGAAATTGCAGGTGTCTTCCAAAACCAAGCAGTGATGGTGGGAGGAGGCAGCGAAGGGGTATACGGATTGAGGAGTAAGGTCTGAGGGTTGTTCCCACTCCCTGCTTCAATGCAGAGCCAGGAACAGCTGCTGCCATGCTTGGGAATTTCGCCCTCAGAGCAGCTTCACACCCACTCTCCTCAGCTGTGCAGAGGTCCACATAAGACCCCCGGCTGGTGCCGTACTGGGTGTGCCAAAAGAGGAAACGCCTCAGATGCTTGGCTGGGTGCTCTGCATTACACTTGCCCCACCTCACCGCTACGGCATCTGTGCCCTTTGGCAGCACAGAAGGAAGTCGTGCTGAGGGGCTGTGAACCACCAGCCTTCTGTGGCCACATTTCCAAGGACAGAAGATGTGTCATCACACCAGCTCTTAGAAGACCAAAAGCCAACAAGGCCAAAGACTAAAGGTGTAAAATACAAACAGAGAGCTGCCCCTGCTCCAACAGGAATTACGGGCAGATTCATACAACCGCAAAAGACAGGAATCTGAGTTGCATGGACAGCTTGAGAGTCAGGACTATAAAACAAAATAAAGCATTAAATATTCTTAACAAAGGCAATCTGGGCTCACTGTGTTCTGTTTTTGTTATGTTTTCCCCCTGTTTTATGCTGCTTTAACCTTCAGTTGTTGCTGTTGGAATCCTTTTTGCACTGTTCCACTTGTCATTCTTCTTAATTTTATTAGAGACACTTTGGCAGAAGACTTATCAAAATGCGCTGAGCTTGTCAACAAACGTCATTAGCAACGAGTTGAGGCAGACAGCGTAAGCAGGGAAAGGGCATGGGAAAATATGCAATATAAAATAATTTTATATGTCGAAGAAATGCAGCAGAATAATAATGGCAAAGGCCCTGCCATAAATTACTTGTGCTGTAATAGAAGTAAGTTCCCACTGCTAAGTGGTTTCTAGCCAGGCTTCAAAAAGTCCGTGGAGGGGACCAGATGCTCTTCTGGAAGAAAATGGCATAGCTTCACCAAAATCAAGGGCCTGGCCGCTCTGTACACAATGTAATTGGGTGAGACACACCACTGTCCACACTGGGTAACTTTAAAATCCCAAATGACAAATTAAGGACCGGATCTCCAGCTCTGGAAATCAAAATCAGTCCACTGGCTAAAGTGCAGCTGTACCAATCTATGCCCAAATCATGCTTTCTTCTGGGCTAGTATTACACACTGGTATATCCAAGCGGCCTGCACATTCAGCATAGTGCTCGGGTTCGATCTCAACATGCCAAGCTGCTAGTTACAGGGCTAAAAATCTGCCCCTCTCTCAATCCCCTGCTTTGAAGTTCCCTCAAAGACATTTGCTTACTTAAGCTCATGCAAGAGAAGGTGAAGTCTGACCCCACCATCCACTGGTGGTGTCCACTTTCATAAGGGAATGAGAAGAAAAATAAATCACTGCAAAATGAGCGTAAGCAAAGTCTTACGGTGTGCTTACCTAATTAGGTGTAAGGTTATATTGCAGGTTGCACCAGGCTGCACAAGAAGGGTTGGAATTCAGTAGGCTTAGGTTAAACAAAATAAATCATAAGGTCAATGGTAAAGTGAAAATAGAAAGGCATCCCACCCACCCACCACAGTACATCAGCAGCAGGCAGGAAAGTGCACTCTTGGTATCCCAAAGGCCAAGGAAGTCATATGAGCCTGTAAGATTTAGTCGCTTCGGCTGCAATTGCCGATTACAGCTCTTTGGAGATCTGCTTCTGATAAGTAAATAGGTCAGACTGCTCCTGGCCAAGGCTAATGACCAAGTGATGCCATTTAACCTCACGCGCTTCCACAGGGCACTGGAGCCGGATGGAGAGCTACCACCAAGGGTCACTGGACATGGGTGAGCACATCAATAGCAACATGGGTGAAGCCCCAAGGAGATGAAATGGCAGTAACACTGACCCTTGCAGCCGCACTGGCCAGTCTCAGCAGCAGGGGGAGGGGAGCATGTGGTAGCTTATAACACATCACAAACACTGTTGGCTGCAGCTCACAGGGAGGGATGGGGCAGGGAGAAAGCACGAAGGAGGGAAAGCTTGGAAGAAAAAGAATTTAAGATGCTTTAATTGATCACACCATTAATCTCTTCAATACCCTACCAAGTGTGATGGGCTTCAGCAAGCTTGCTAGACCACACGTGAGAACTCAAACATCTCAGGTACGGAGCTGAAGAGTGTCCTCCACGAGGCAGGGAACCACCCTTCCGTTGCTGCATAGCCTTGTGCAAGGAGCTCTTGAGCAAGTACATGTAAGGAACAGGGGCACAAAACTGTTCTGCAAACCTGACTCAGCCCTGGTGGAAGCTAATGTGATTTCATTGGGCTGTATGTCTTTCATAGCCTGTTTTGCCTCAGGGAGCATTTTTATGGCCAAAATAATATGTGCCATATGGGAAAGCCCCACAGAAATTAATAGGAGTGCAACCAGTAGGATTGGAGAGAAATGAAATAATCTATGGAAATGGCTGTGTAATCTTTAAAATTTGATAGAGAATGATCCTCTCTCACAAAGATTTTTTAAGACGTTCTATAGAATTGCTATGATGTAATTCACTTTTAAATCCTACTCAAAAAGCTCCAAAGCCTAAGAATGGTTATTGTTTTCTTATTAAATTCTGTAAGACTTTTCCATAAAGAAAGAGCCGGTATTCTCATAATATCTCCACTATCCAAATATGAAGGAATACAAGACCACTGGATTTAATTATATCAGGCACATAAATGCCTTCCAAACCATTACATGTATCTGTAGACATGAAAACACTCATTCATACAAATTAGGTGCCATTGGAATCAACAGGGTTGAACCCGCTCCGATGGGACCAGCTACTGAAACAACTACAGTGACTGACATGCTTTTAAAGGCCACAGAAGGGAATGGCCTGGAAAGCTCTTACAAAATGTTTTTGGAGGTGGAAAAATACCGATGCTCTGAGATGGAAACTGGAGGAACATGGTGGGTTTGCTCCCACCTCTTTTGCAAAGAGGAATTTTTGGTCATGTACAGAGAGGGAGTATGTGCTCACCCCAATCCAGAGCATCCTGCGGCCTGGGGTGGGGAGGCCAGCTGGGATGTGAAAAGCACAGCTTTTAGAGCTGGGAATTGAGCCTGGAGAGCTGGCAGCCTGAGTACTTCCCTCACCATGGGACCATAAGGTATTTGTTCTCCTCCTTTCTCCCACTCATTCATTTCAAATGAGACCTATTGGTTCACAGCGATCAAGAGGTAAAAACAACCCTACAATCACAAAGTGTCATCGTGAGATGGAAAAACTGGGTTTTACCCAGCTCTGGTCCAAAAAATATTAAGAGAAGAGCTGAGAGTGGCTGCCCAGAACCTGCCTGTGGGTTACGAGGGGGCTGCACACTGGTGGAGCATGCCTACGATTCCTCCACCATGATGCTGAACAGGTCCCGGCAATCACAGCCAGGGGGAAGTTGCTCAATGTTGTGAAACATAGAAGGAAAAAAAAAAAGTTATATTAAAGTAATAAATGAAAGCAAAAGTGCTCTCTGTAAGGT
The DNA here is from genome assembly GCF_017639655.2 of Falco naumanni. Classification (NCBI taxonomy): domain Eukaryota; kingdom Metazoa; phylum Chordata; class Aves; order Falconiformes; family Falconidae; genus Falco; species Falco naumanni. The sequence continues at coordinate 29,798,518 of NC_054064.1, read as the reverse complement.
GGCTGGAAGCAGGGCAGATCTCAGTGTGTGGTAGACCAGTGCGAAACACATCTCGGCATCATTTTCTGCACTGAAGGAAAAAGGGATATAAATAGATGTAAAAAATTTTACGGAGGGCTGGTAGAGGATGGATGCATGTACATGCCATTAAGGAGTTCTGATCCCTGATTTTGGGAAGTACTTCAGTGTATGTTTAATTTTCAGCATGTTATTGTTGAACTGGGTCATAGAGCACTAATGAAAATGACTGGTGTTGATCTAAACCCCTAAAAATTATGAAAAATAAACAATGAGGTAACATACATATTTCTTTTTAATATTTCTTGGGAACATCATTGTTTAAAAATAAAAAGCATTTAAATGTTTTTAAATAAACTTTTGAATTTAAATTCCATATCACACTCAATTCCTCTTCCCAAAGGAACCTAGAAAAAAACAAAAAAAATGGAGGATTTTCCTGGAAAATGCCGAGTTATGCCATTTTTTAAAACACAAATGTATGGCTGTGGATCTCCTGGCAAGGGTCAGGGTCACACCAACATAGCCCTTCTGGATGGTAGAAACAACCGCACCATACGTGTGAAAAAACTCAACATGCACCTTTCACATCTACTTCCAACACATGGTGAATTTGCTTCAACTTGGCTTTTATTATTCAGTTCAAACGATGGTCCCTGAGGTGGACCAAGTTTCAAACAAGTCTTGGCTGTGCTTCAAGGGGGCAAGGGCCACTTTATAGCTTCAGGTGCAAAGACTCCGTGACTTTCTTTTTCACATAAATTTGACAAAGTTAAAATGTGACAATTTCAGCCACACTGTGGGAATCTTCACAAATCTCTGCTTTCTCCAAGGCCACCTGCTGGACAATCACACCCTGAGCCTTTAAGCTGCTCTGATTTATATTCTATTATTTTATTGGACATCAGGAAAGGCCATGGTTAAAAAATGAATAGCGTATCATCAAGGCAAAATTTTTACTTGAGTTAATTGTATTCATCTGTCTTTTCAACAAAGGAAGTACAGGGAGAGGCAGCAATTTTGCTGTATCAGCCTAAATCTTAATTAAAAATGTATAATAAATGCTTCTTGTTTGGGAACAGAGAGGGAAGAAGAAAGCCAGAGTTGTTTTTCTTTATCCGATAGACATCAGAAATGAAAAATCCCAGTTTATATACTGGATTTCATCACTCCTGCAGACTCTGCATGTTGTATAAGATCAACTTGCTACCATCAAGGCTAGCAGTCTCGGCGCTGCCAGAGAGATGCCCTGCAGAAAACAAATGTTCGTCTGTAGGGGGGTCAGCCTCTCTGACCACCCTCTCCTGGGACAGGAGATACCACTACATGGAAGGCAAGCTGCTGTGCAGGCACTGTGAAACCTTGGAAATCAGACTGGTAGCATTCTTTGGGAGGATGCTAAATGCTTTTTGCTCCCAAATTTGAAAGACCAGGCCAAGGTCAGGGCTGAACCTCCTCAGTGGTCTGCAAGTCCATCTCAGGTAGAGCGTTGGAGCAGCCATCTGACATGCAAAGGTATTTGTCAGCCTGGGGAGTCTCGTGCAAGTGCAAATGCATTTTGGCTTCCCCCTCCCGTGAATGACCTCCTAAGAGGCAGTGGCAGCTGCCCAGGATCCGCTCTTGCTGGCAGAGCATGCCACAGGTGGCACCATCTGCACCACCAAGTCCAACCCAAACAGCTCGTTTCCAGCTGCAGGGAAGTGCCAGCAACTTGATAGTGACTCCCAGGCAGGGTGAAGGGTGGCTGACACACTGGCTCCCTTGTGGAGGAGGAACAGTCAATAATTAGCACCTGCAGGCAACTCCCAGGCCCTGCAATAAACACAAATATGTCTCCTGGCATGGCCAGCTAGGAAAATATAAGCTGAAAAAGCCCCCTGTGCCAGACACATTCCACTGTATGTGTGCCACTGCTGCATGCCAGCTGCGTGCTGCGGGTACGTGCGCTGGAAAGCCAGCAGTCCTGAGCCTGCTACATCACTGGGAAGGCAAATCTTTTCCCCTCAGCTGTCTTCACATGCTTAATAGCACGTATGGACTCCAGAGATACTCTCGGCTTCAGATTTTCTTTTATGACCATGGGAAAGATGTGACCACAACTGGATTTATGCTATTATGTGATGTACGTTTAATTTGTCCGGTTACTTCGGTAAGAGGCTGACTGGAGGCCCACAAGTGTCATGTACACCTTTCTACCTCCCTCTCACCCCTCCTGCCGTCTGAAAGCTCTCACGTTGCTGCAGTGCAGATGTTAGGGCATGAGGAGCAGCAGATGTGCAGCAGGAAGCAAAAAAAAGATGGTACCACTCCAAGACACTGCAAGAAACCTCTCACAATTGGTATGGTATCTCCTTTGATGCCCAGAATCCACCAGTCTGTGGGATTTGGAAATGACCTTGACCATGAGAAATGTCATCACAGTTGACAGCCCAGGCATGAAGGGCAAGCTGGCCTTCTGGTGATTGCAGTGTGGGATAAACCCAGCTGGTCCTACACCCAAGGGGGCATTCAACAGGGGGTGGCCATCACCAGGCTCCGAGAGGACACGTCAGGCATAGGGAAGAGACCGCCCACAACCTTCTGTCACTGTCACTCTGAGAAATGAAGGCTGGACGTGGGAAGATCCCAGTCACCACTCACCCCACCAAGGGGGTCTGTCGGAGGGGTTGATGCTGCCACCAGCACAGCTGCAGGCTCACCAGGCCCAAAGACAATAAACAAAAGGACTTCGCTCTCAGAGACAGGACTGGGCATGAGGTTATGTGATTTTTGGAAGCCTTGCAAAAAGTTGTGTGTGACAGATGGAATTAAAAACCCCTTCACGTTGCATGTACGCCCTGGTGCTACGAGGCAGATCTTGCTAAGCACTTTGCTAGGTGGCTACCTGCTGTGCAGCTAGATCTAATCAACGCCAAACATCTCCAAAGGAAACAGCTCTGAACAGTTCCATTGTTTTAATTTTTTTACTCTGGACTCACAAAATCCTGGTGCTCACTCTCTCAAGTGTGAAAACTGAATATAAAGCAGATCAGACTCAGCTGTGGCTTGGTGGGCAGCGTGAGCTGCACATCAGTGATGCGCTTGCATATAAACCACTTGGCAGAGCTTCCAGGACAAGTCAATTCCTGGAAGGAAAGGTGGATAAAAGGTATGAAACACGCTTTGCTTGTACCAATAACCACTAAGGCCAAATGTCCGATTGTCAGATCGATGTAAGTCATAGGGCATTGACTATTGAAAAGCCACCTGCTCCTGAGCAATCACACCTGAATCCTTGCTTCTCTGAAATGCATCTCCTTGATCAAAATATGCTCTAGGGCTCAGCATCTAGGCTGTCTTGTGGCACAGTGACCATTAGCCACAGTTCAGCTGAAATTCCTGCTTGCTTCCCTGCTGTGTCAATTTGGGCCCTGGTTTTACCTGTGACTGGCCATGGTAAGTGTCTGACTCCTGCTATGTATTTTCCCATCTAAAAAGGGCATTTGTATTCTTTCAACCAGTGTGACTTTTGGTTTAGATTCAAGGGGAAAAGCAAACTTTTCCTAACAGGGGCAAAGAGCATGTCACCTCCATAACATGCTACATAAACAAGGTTTCCCTTCTGGCAAGCAGGACCCAGCTGAAATACAGAGGAGAAGCACTGAGCAAACACACTTAGAGGTGTGATGGAGCTACCGAGGGCTCCCCAGTTGGCAATGCCTGCACTCCAGCAACTCTCCCATCTGCTTGAACATCCAGAAAAGTCACTGTGGATAGGCATGTGTTGGCTCAGACTTGACTGTGCATCTGCTCTAATTCTTGGATGTTCAGATGATGTTCCTCAGCACTGCTTCTTTGGTATAGCACAGGTACAATGAGCAAGTATTAACAGCTTAGTTCTTCCCACTGTGACTTTTTTCTCTCATTGTCCTTATCACCCAGAATGGAGTTACTTTGATTTAGGTTCTTGTGTTGAACAGCCTTACCAGGCTCAGAGTTGGTGAGAAAACTATCCCGCAGAATTAATATATTGCAAAAGAAACTATAGGAAACTTCATGTTGTCCTGCATCCAGGAACAGTGCAGTTTTAGCATGTTGAGTTTAATTTAAACTGTTTGGTAATTTGAAATCGGATAAATTTGGATGCATACAGAACTGGCCTGAGGATCTGAGATGGCAAATTTCCTAAATAAAGAATGGTGATCTTAATGGTTTATAAAAACCTCCAACGTACTTTCATATTTTCTCTTTTGCACTTATTGCTGTGATTAATGTTGTGCCATTGCTATGGTCCAGATAATAACCACATCAGAAGGAGCTCCTTTATTCATTTACAGATAGACATGACCCATGAGGCTTCTGAGAAAACATCTCCAGGTCACGGTCAGTTTTCCACCATACTTCCAGCACAAGCATCTTCACCCTGCCAAGGAAGGAGTGCTTTCCCAGGAAGGGGGTGACTGCCTTGGTGACCGTCATGACTCTTTGTAGATGTTTTATGCCATAGTCCATGGTCTATCCAGAATGATGCAAAGGCACAAAAATAGGCAATCAGCCCTGCCGCTCACAGAGAACTCAATGCTAATTCATGATTCCACCTGGGCTGAAGACTTAAATTTCATTATGTGCTTTATAAACTTAAAGAGTTTTAGAAATAACATATAATATTACTGGCTCAGAATGAATTTCCATCTAAAAGCAACGCTCTGAAAGGGATACATTAAATTCAGGGAAATTCTGCTTCAAAAGCTCCACGTGCTTCTGAACATAATATCCCAAAGTCATACTCTTAAGTTAAAATTTGATAAAAACTGGAAATTACTTGGCATCTCAGCATATTTGGAGATACTGAGTAATAAAATGGATAAGTTCTGTGCCAAGAATAAGATGAATTTTCCCCATTTCTTTAAATATTTAAACTGTACAGAATGAGAAAGTGCTGCTCAATATTTCCAAATGTGGCAGACTGATGGTGGCATTAGTTTATACGTCTCTATCTATTTCTCCATACTTTTTTCTCTCTGAGTTTAGTGTAGGTAGCTGAGATCTCCTGTCCTGCTAAAGCCAAGGTTTAGGTGTACAGCCAGAAACATCTATATAGAAGACAGTTTTAACCAATTTCCTGAACCTGTCAACCATCAGAAGTCTTGTCCGTGACCAAGTTCAGAAGAGATTTGTGTTTTTTAAGACATTAAACATTGTACTCTTCTGTCACCCACAACTCGACATGCAATTGTTTCTTTTACCAGAACAACTAAGAGAATCCTTTATGCCATTTCACTCCTCAGAATATAATTTCTCTCAAGATTTGTATTTTGGCTTCTTTTTTGTTGTTGTGTTCACTTTTTCATGTCCTATCCTCTCTAGGGTGATAAATACCCAAGATGCCAGGAACAGGTTATTGAAAACAGAACAAGATAAATACAAGCAGGGAGGAAAATATGTTTTCTGGGGTTTGTTTCTGAGGGGGAGTTTTGCAACTGGAAGAATGAACATTGGTTGACTTTGTTCTAAAGGCCACAAAGAAAGAAACACGATGCTGGTTTTTTATGAAGTCTTCAAACCGCATTATCTGAAATAAAGAGTTCTGCCTGAAACAAAACGGGGTTTCTTCGGAAATGCCTGCTGAAAATTGACTAAGAAGATGTCATTAGATGTGTTGGGCAAGGTCTTTTCCTAAGGCCACTTCAGTGAATAAAGGCAACTGTGGATTTTAACAGCCACCCTGGGGAAGAGATAAACCAAACATATTTGGCTCATCAGCATGTAATGAGGAATCAGTGATTTAGAAATAGGTGTGGCAGAGGAACAAAACAGGGGACTGACAAAAAGATTCACACATCAAGAATATGGAATAACTTGGAGGAAATCCACAGATTTACCAACTATGTTGAAATGGAATACGCAAAAATAGCTGAGTTCCTACTCATTTAACCCAGAGGTGTTTTACGTTTACATGCAGAGGGGCAGGTCTCTAATCCAATTTGCAGAAGCAGGTGGGATTGGTTTGAAGAAAATGTGATTCTCTGGTCAGAGGATCAGTTCTGGGTTGTGGTCAGTGTTGGCAGAGCCCAGGCACCTCTTCCTCCTTGGATCTTGGACATAGTTACTTAGTTTCGTTATAGCTCAGTTTGCTTTTACCAGTAAACAAGTTGAATTGTATTTAGGTATCACCTCACAGCACCTCATTCATTGGTTTATAAAATACCTCCAAAGGAAAGATATGAAGAATGGTTATTAACAAAGAGCCTAAAATCCTAGAAGCCAAAGAGACGAGAGTATTCAGAACCTTAATAGGCCTACCAGCAGACTCAGATGATGTTGCCTATCACGGAGGAGATTTTGGTCTTTGATTTTTGACATCACTATTTACAATCAACTTATGGAATGCAGTCTGTTTTCTATCTTTAAGAAAAACCACAAAACCAGTTTCACGAAAATCCCAAGTTATTGTGGGACAGCATCTACTGTTTAAACTCTTTTTCTTCTTTGCTATTTGCAGTGACAGTGAAGAGCCACTGACATAAATATCTACCTCCGATTTAATGCAGAAATAGAGACAGATGCATTTTATTAGGAGTTTGTACCGCTCTGCAGAGATGAGAAAATATTTACAGATAGTTCAGCTGATCTTTTAAAGTGGCATGATTCGATTACTGTCAAATAATTATTATGAAAACATTTGCAAGGGTTTTGTTACCTACCTTTCCTTCTCTTTAGAAGATGTCTTTCTGGAAAAGATTTTTTTTTAAAAATGGGGCGTAATGTAATACATGGCTATAACATAGATTGCTAATTTTTAGTGTAGCTGAATCACAGCATGCTTTGATTGAGAGGAGCCAACACAAACATGCAAAATATGTGCCTCTTTGAACAGGATACACCACATCCTGCATTTGGTAGCCAAAGGTTCCAGTTTGCATCACAAATGTAGTCCAAGATCTCTCTCTCCTTGAGGTATGTACCTCGGAAAGTGCCAAATCTGCAAGACACGCTGCCTTTTTTTTATTTATTTCTTTCATTCCTTCCTATTTAAAAAAAAAAAAAAAGTTTAATCATTTGCTTGTTTGCGTTTTAGTAGAGACTCAGCAGGTGATTGAAAGAAAGGACTGCATTGTCAGGAGGGACTTTGATTAATCAGAGACTTGATCGTGTGATTAATCGTCCCAGAAAGAGCTGACTCTGGCAAAAGCACCCCAGCCAACATGTAAACACGTCGAAAGAACATTTTCGAAATACATAAAGACAAATTGCAGTTCAAAGCTACTCTTACTGGCCTGCTGATTTGACTGCTAGAAACAAAAGCCTTTCTGCCTGGTTGATAGAAACCAGACCTTCCATGGGAGGAAACAATTGACTTCAGGTCCTTTCAAATTTTGAATAAAAAGAGCTTGACATTTTCTTTTTTAATTAATTTTTCTGTCTTCTCATTCTTGTTTACAGTAATAAATTACAGTACTTAGTCTTTTTATAAAGAAAGTTAAGTTTCCTCTCATTTTCAAGCAATTTATAACACATGTTTAAGACCTTCAGCTACATAGTGCTCTGCAGAGCTTCCCAGAAAAGCATAAATTATCATACTGAGGTAGCAAACCAAACATCGTGCTATGCGTCACCCAGTCATCATCACATTCTACCTGCCATTTAATGGTACCCAGCAGGAGCCCCCCAGTTGGAAAAATCCTCAGAAAGTCTGCTTGCCTGCCTAGAAATCTCACTGTGTGTGGTGGGGGGGAAGGAGATTTGCAAATTCAGCTGTCTCCCAAGCTAGTGGAGGTCATAAAAACTCTTTCTTGTCATGAAAACACACAGTGAGCTGACTATAGTGAGCTGCATGGTGCACATAAGCACTCGACAATGTTTCTTCTCAAGTTCAGGAAAGCCCATGTACATGCTAAAGACCAGACCTGTTCAGAACAGCGTGCGAAGAAAGCCGGTAAAAAGCAGAATTAGCATTTTGCAGGAAATTTGGGGAGGGCAGGAAACAATTTTCTTTCCGGAACAAAAATAAAACTTTCCTGCAGATTGTGCAAAATAGAGAAGATGGGGGGAAAATTGAATGTTTCCAATGATCAAGCCAGAAGCAATAGGTTTGGTCTTCACTCCACAGTACCTGGAGAAATGCCCGATTTGCAGGTGCCGTACCCATGCTGGGCTGCCCCCGCACAGGCTCAGGCACGGAGACGCAGTAGCCTGGCAGCCACCAGCCCAATCCCTTTGTAATCCTATTACTGCAAGTGGCTTATCCGCTGTATCACGGGCCTCAGCCCAGGGTGAATCAGCTGTTTTTCTTGCCATCAGAGACACAAGGAAGAATCTTGGGAAAAAAGTTGGTTCGAGTCAAACCAAATTGGAGACTATTTTGCTTTTGCCAATGCACACCTGCAACCCCCCTGGTCCATCACCAGCAACCCAGCACTAATTCTGAGTCAACTGAAAGCATTTGTTTGGCTGGAAAAGGAACAGATTTAGATGAATGAGGTATGTTTTGCAGCCCAAAATAAAACTTAAATGAAAAGACAGTGTTATTTAGCAACTGTTTAAAAAATATGTGAATTGTAAGACTAAACAAATCAATGAAAGTTGAAATAATTTCTCACAAAATTCTGAAAAAAATATTTTGACATTTCCAAAATAAATGTTTTATTATTCAAAATTCTGAAATATTGCATCTTGTTTTTTAAATTCCTTCCAATGGCCACCACCTATGGCTTTGAGGTCCAAAACTTGATTTTGAAATTGAGTTTGTCCTTCTCAAGCTGTAATTTTTAATGCATTTACTATTCCAGCTGCAAGGGTCACAGCTACTTGTTTCTCATTTCAGCATAGCAAGTGGGGTATGAGCTGGGCGAATTGCCTTGACAATGCAGCAGCACAGTGTAGCACTTTTGGTGAAAGCACTGAGAAAAAGCAGTGCAACCAATCTGAAAATCATCCACAAGGTGACAGTCCAACTGCTTATTAATATTTGCTGAAATATAAATAGACAAAAAAACCCTATTCCCAAATGTTTTGCTAACAGAAAAGGAGACATACTAAAATATATTGGATGCTTTTGTAATAATTTATTTGTAACATAGAATTTTGCTTTAGTTTGCTTTAGTTTGCTGTATCTTATCTTCACCATGTTTTATTTATCATTAATTAACCCAGCTTTGTCAAAGACCTTGAATCTCAACCCTGAATTCTAGCAAAGCACCACGGAGAGCTAAAATTACCAGCCCCTCCTCCCTTCAGCTACAGAGCCAAGAGATGAGATCTACTTTGCCTCTTGCAACTTCCTTAGTGGCAACAGGAATCCAAAGGATATTCCTCCCTTCTTGTGTATCAATCATAAGCCTTTGTATTCATCCTCATTCCCTATCCAGCCATATTTTAATTAATGAAATCAAAAGACCATCTACTTAAATAAACCAGACTTAATGAGGGAAGAAAGTCAAAACAAACAGGCGCTGTTTACTTCCTTTGCACTGATTTGCCAAGAAACGAGCTCCACATCCAATATTATCGATTCACGTCACAAATACTAACCTCTCACAGCAGCATGAAGAGTAGCAGCTGGATTGGAAGGATGACGGGGGCCAGGCATGCATTGAAACGAAAGCAACATGATATTTCTGCATGCCTTGGCAGATATCTTCACCCCCACAGGTAGTGTTCATGTCCTGTCAACCAATACCACCGATGGAAATGTGGCATTCAGGGTCTCACATTTGGTTGTGGCTCTGGCTCTCAGTGGAGAGGGGGTGGGGACTGCCATGTGCATAATGTGTCCAGAAAGTGCTGCTCCGAGCCACATCTGGGGTTCCTGGCTCGTAACGCTGAAAGGTATGGTACCATATGAGCATAAGCAATATAATTCAGCTGTCGTCTACCACTGTCCACCTCCTTCGTTCAAAGAACTCAGATTTGGTGGGCATCACAGCAAAATGTGATAGCGGTTCGTGTGATTGAGCTTGTAAGGAAAGGAGGCATCCGGCTGTCCCCAGAGAAGGTGAAAACATGCAGAGACATCATATCTGAGAGTCACCTTCATTAGTTAGTGACAGCTCTGCACACAAACACCTCCAGCCTTTTGGAATACATTATCTGAAAGTTTTTGTTACTGGAAAAGCAGTTTTTCCAAAACTATCCTTTTCAATCATTAGATCTTTTCTTTCACAGGAAAACATTTTAAAACAAAAACAAACTAGGGTCTAGGTAAGTGTTGGTTTTTAGAAAATGGAAGTGTTACAAGCTTTTTATCCCTGTACCTTTAATTGGCAACTGTTCCTCTTTCATCCCTGCCCCACCTTCCCTTCCCCACTGAACGCACTGACAGGCTGTTTGGCTGGTGGGGTTGTCTTTATTCCTTTCCCTTTGACATCTTCATGGTATTTCTCCAACTTCTGCAATACACAGCCACGTGAACCCCTGCAGGACCCACCTTCAGCTGTGATAGCACCCTGGGAAACAGAAGCAAATTGAAGGTCTGCAATTTTTCTCCAGAAAACCCTGTTTTCCTTCTTTTCGACCAGCTCTGCAACTATTAGGCGCAGATCTTGCAACATTGCTGGATTTCAGCAGTGCCCTTTGTTATTCCACATTTGCCGACGAACAAAGAGGGAACTGGATGGCTTCTGCAAGTTGGAGTGGGATGTTGGCTCCCCATTTGCTGCTTCAGATCTGAAGCTGCTAACAATGAACAATGGTAACACACTGACTCCCCGTCGCTTTTGTGCACCATGTGGTGTGTGAATGGGGCCAAGGGCATGGACGTGGCTCTGGGACAGGGTATTTTGGTTTCCTGCCTTTTTTGTCCAGTGCAGAGCAGAAGCCAGAGCATCCACAGGGATATTCCCTTGCTACACTTGGTGGCATCCGCCCCTCAGGGGCTGTTTTGTTGCTGAGAATAGTAAGAGCATTAAACAGAGGCCAAGGAAGACGGCAATGTGCAAATGTCCCATTAACTCCATCCCGCACGACCAGCTCCCTTCTACTGGCAAACAGTGGCACAGGGCCGCTCCCTCAGCAACTCGGTCTTGCATTTCATGCTCCAGGAGCCACAACTGACCAGAAAATGGTCCTGGCCCCTGGGAGTGAACTTTGTGACCTCAGTGTTGCTTCTGGAAGTAAATATCCCATCAGCCAAGCTACCAGCAGCTCCTCAGTGTCCAAACGGGTAGGCAGGCACTATGGCAGCAGACTCAGAGGTGGCCTTTCCACTTGGGGTTAAAACCTACTGTCAGTCTGAACATTTGCAGCCCCGTGGATAAATACAGGACTACCCAGAGCCAAGCATTAAATCCATGCTCACATGGAGAATAAATAAAGAATTAAATGCTGTGCATAAATAAATACAAATGTTAAGGGGCATGGAAACTAACACAGCCTTCTCTGTGTCCTCCCACTGGAGGGGCCTCGGTGAAGGAGCCCACCCCATCCTAGCTCCGTGCCCAGCTGCTGCAACCAAAGCCGAAATGCAAAGTTGCTCTTTTTTTTTTTTTTTTTTTTTTTTTTTTTTTTTCTTTTTCTTTTTCTTTTTCTCAGATCTGGCCCCTAAATTCAGGTGTGATGCATCTGTGCAGACATGAAGCCAACTAGGACTGTCCTCTCATTCTGTGAGTCCAACGCGTTGGTAAAGTTGTAATGAAAAATGCTGACTCTCTTACCCTGATTTTTTTTTCCAGATTATAAGACACACAGTGATTTCTCCGGGTTTCTCATCCCATATTCACAGAGATGTTTATTTCTTCACTGTTCTTTTTTCATTTTCTTTTCCATGTTTCCTTTCACTCCCTTGATACCAAGCCAGGGTGTCTGTTACAAATTCAACATATATATATATATATATATATATATATATATATATATATATATATATATATATGAAAAGTTCAATATATATATATTTTCAGAAATGCCTCTCAAGTACCAGCCTTCCAAACAGAACTGTCCTCCCAAAAACTAAAGCAAGCGAACAAGTAGACCACATCAGACCCCTCTCTGATCTCACACCCATCGTGTCCAGATCTAATGCAACCCATTTCAATGGCACTGACATCAGCAGTTACTTTTGATTTGCTTCTGTGTGTGTTGAATCAATGTCAAGTCCCTCTTGCTTACAAGGGTGGCTAGACTTTCACATATATTTTGACTAAGGAACTCCGGCAATAAACAAATGAGAACCAGCTGCTCTACAGGTCTTCAAACGAGAGTGTCAGCACAGCACAGGCCACCACACAGGAGCAAGTCTGTGTCCACTGTTCCTGATGGATCTACCAGCCAAACCTTAAAGCCCAATGGTGCTCTCTAAAGACCTCTTTAGTTCAGACCTCCTCGTTCACTGGAGACAAGCAGAGCCCCAAGGTGTTTTTCAGGGAGTTGGACCAAGGTTTTCCACTTGGGCTGTCCAAACTCTGTACTCCCAATTGTCTCAGATGAGGATTTGGCACACAAGTCAATTGCCCCAGCCACCCTTTCTCTCATTGCATCACACGTCACCAGCATGGTGTAAGCAGAGGAGTGACACACTCCTAGGACTTCCTAGTCATCCAAGTGATGCTGAGATATGGCTTACACCTGAGTCTAGGCTAGAAAACTGGCATACCGAATGGACTTTTGAAATGGGAAAGGAATCTGGCGCTGAAGTTGTTCTCTAGCCCCTTGCAAATGTGATCTTTACACTGTTCATGGCGCAGTTGTTCCCAAAGGCAACAGGGCTCTGCAAATGCCCACAGCCAGGTGAGCTAGTGGTGCCTTTGAAGATGTAGCTGAGGGCCTCTGAAGTGATGTGAAAACCATGCTGCCTCTACTTGTCCCAGCACAGTTCCTTCCAAATGCCCCCATACTGCTCTAGCATCTCAAAAACCTCACCACACAGGCAACACCGGGGAATCTCTTCAGTTTGCATGAAGACATCTGTGGATTTCAGCTGAGGAATTCTGGTTTTCAACCATTTGGAGGGTGATTTTTTGCAGCAATTAGCTATCAGATCTGTCCCCATTTCCCTAATTGCCTACGAATTTCACAGCAAGCAACATGAAAGCCATTAGTGGTCAGATAGTCAGAGCAGATTCAGAACACATTTCCAGTTGAAAGAATTATTAACTAAGATTTGTTCATCATGACATCCAAGCTCCACCACCCGCTCCCCAAGCGGGTCTCTTTGGAGGCACCCAAATTTCAGAGGTGCAATAACTCACTGTTATAGTGGGGGGTTTTGGCCCACAGGCTTTCAACTACATTTTAAGCATGGACTTTAACAACACTTGATAATAATTGAATAAGATGAACTTGCTATTAATTGCAAAGCAGCACACAAGGACCACAAGTGCTATGAGATCCCATGTCTCTATCGGAATAAAGGAGCCTTTCCAAGGGTACTGCATGGATGCCGCGTAATTTCCAGCATGCAAGGTTATGATGCGTACTGTGTGCGACAGATCAAGGGAACTGAAAAGGCCAAGCTTCCCCAGTGTAGCAGGGTCTCTGTTTAGTGATTTTGTAACTCCAGCTGGACCTCTTTTGGCAAGGGAGAGGATTTTTATGAGGGAAAATGCTATAAATCTGCTGTCGCTAAAGGCCATCAGACACCATGTGGCCTGTTCATCATATCACCAGTGTGCACCAGTTTTAAAACAGAGGTTTTAGCCATAAAGCTGCCAACCAGGAAGATCACATATGAAAGCAAGGCTGAACTTTTAACAGTGAAACATCCCTTTGAAAACCCTTCTTCTTCCTGCTCCTCCTCAGCCCCAAAGCTTTGGAGAGATAGAGAAGGGGAAAATGAAGGGCATACGCTTCAAAGCCCTGTGATAAACACCCCGAGATTAAAACAAAGCCAAACTTTGTGACCCGTTTCTGAGCAGAAACAGCTGTCACTCAGCAAAAGCATTTGCTTAATGAGGAGGGAGCCAAAAAAAAAGCCCCTCTTCGTTACAGAAAAGGAGTGTATCTGTTTCATGATGTTCATATTGCCCTGCCCTGACTTAAAAATCAGGTGGAATTGGTGCAACACACCAGGTAGAAGTCAGAGATGGAAATCTAGCCAGGTAAGTGTGAACTACACAGCCATAAATTGCTTGCCTTAACTGTTTGTGACAATTGCTAGCAGGCAAAAGTTTTAGATCTTCAGCAAGCATTTCTGCAGTACACAGCTTTCCGCTCTCCTCCACTTGACCGTCACCTTCCTCACCACCTTCCTGCAAGAGTTTTTCCCTGTGTATCAAGGAAATGCTCCAGGCTGGGAGGAGAGGGGAGCACCCAGAGCCAGGCCCGGCCACTGAAACTCTGACAGGGACGTAGCAAACAAAGGCAAAACATAAGAAGCCTCAGGGGACTCAGAGCTCCATGAGGCAGAGATTTTGTGCATCGATACCTGCACACAAAATCCTGATTGTAGACACCAGTTCAGTGCCAGAACACTTTTCCACTAGGAGACTTCAAATTTATGCTTCTAGTAGGGTTGAGAAGTTCACAGAAAGGTCATATTCATCTGCTTCTTTGCACTGTAATACAATACCTCTCCCAGTGATTTTAATTAGGACTCTCACAATTAATTTGTTTCCCCATCACATTTGTATTTTCACTTCTTATCACAAGCAGAAGACAGACTGCTGCAGTCACTGCCTTCCCCAGAAAAGGGAAAATGAAGACTCATTACTTTTGTCAACAAATAAAGGGTTATTACCCCTGCTACACTCTAGGCTTTTGCACACAGATTGAAGATAGCTGCTTGTTTCAGCTGGCTGCAGGATGCCCAAGCATCTTCGATTCTGGAGGTTTTGTCTTGTTATCCCACTGCCTGCTATTGGAGTTCAAACCAGCTGGCTACATGTGTGCAGTGCAAACTTTGCACATGCCGAGAAGTAGGTAGGTAGGCGAGAATAGGAGGGAGAGGGGAGAGCAATTTTACAATATTGATATCATCTATATGGTGTCAGAACTGAAAAAGATGAGCAGTGATGTTCACATTTCCCATTGAAGAGGCTCTCAACTCTCACTGAGCAAAAACTGGAATACTTGCAACTTGGAAGATAAAATTACTGTGATGGGGCAACTCTCTTTTAATAACGAAACACACAGAGGGAAGACGTTTCCTGCCTGTTTTGCTGGGTGCAGGATAACAACATTCAGCTCCTAAAACGCATTCTGGTTTCTTTCTGCTCCTACACAATGACTAAGTCTTCCAGCTTGTTCACTTTTCTCAGTGAATGGGTTTGTACAGCACAAATGGTTGAAAAGATTACAGAATTTGCCTTAAATTACCAGAAAAGCTTCAAAACATTTTTTCATGCAGTCACAAACTGCATTTTGCACCATCACTCTGATGCATATGCCACATGTCAATGGATTTCAAGGTGCTTTTAGATAAACCCCATGCGCAGGACAAACAGACAGGCTTTCTACTCTTGCCACTTTGCATGGACAGCTCACCACTTTGGGGTTCAGACACATGCCCATAAATTTGGTAACAACATCCAGAGGCCTCCTGGGTGCATAGCTAGTATTTAGAAACTGCCACGCAGTGGTGGTGGCCTGCCTAAGCTCTCTGTGAGTTCCTAAGGAGAGAAGGAGGTTTGAATCATTTCAAATTGAGCTGATACAACGTTGTCACATTATAGTTTTTCATCACTCTGTCCTGCCCTGTAAAAGTCTTACTCGGGTTTCTTTCTTCTCCCAGATGAGTAACGTTGAGCTATACAGATTGCTTGGAAAGCAGCTTTGGATAGAGAACAAGACGTCGTCAAAATTATGCAGTGTGTGATCCAAATCTCTGAAACATGGGGGTAGAACAAATAATCCCTTCTCTTACATAAATACCAGATTCATTCATCTGTTGACTCGTAAAAGGCATGAGCCGGCTGGCTACAAGGCAGCTTTTCGGTCCTCTGTGACTACGATGGGGATAAGCCCATGTGAAATCATACAGAAACTCTTGAGGGTTTTCCATTAGGTCACTTCAGAGCTGTCCTCACTGAAGCAGGAGGATATATGAATTTTAACACTGCCAGTGTGTACCTAATCGTGCTAAACACTGAACATCCTCAACCCGTTCTGGTAAATGGATGTTTCTACACTGGGCAATGAAGCAAGGAATGGACATGCCTGACTGCTGTCATTGCAAGAAGGTCAGGTAGTTTGGTGCTTGCCACAGCAATCAGGGTCCTTTCGTTCCTAGTTCAGGAGCAGATTTGGTCATCACCAGAAGAAGAGGCTGAAAGTACTTTGTTGGAGCTCTGTACAGTCAACACCAGTAGGACTGAGTTCAAAAGCTGGGCATAGAATGCAGATGAACTGGGCACATTCTTAACACTGGCTAAAATAATGCAGACCTGGGCCCTCTCTCAAACCATTACATTCTGACATGTGTGGAACAATCCCTTGCTCTGTCAGTTTGACCCTAAAGGGGAGAAGGAGCCACCTGATCACATTAAGACATGGTGAATGAGGGTTTTAACACCATATAGTTCCGTGTTTCAGGGATCGAAGGGAAAGAGATTGAACTGAAGCAACTTCCTAAGCAACCTACACAGGCTGTTGACTATTAAGAGGCATACCTGCCATCACGTCAGCATTCAGAAGTTTGGTGGTGGAGGGGAGCAGACTGCAGTCACCACCCAGCACAACTCCTGCAGGCCAACTGACATCAGCCTTCTCAGCCTTGAAACTGGAATTACTCGGTCAGCAGCAGAGGCAGTGAGTGCAGACAGCTGGTTGGCCTTCAGGACGAAAGTTGGCTTCTATTCCTTTGGACCAGCCCTTGCCTATAACTCCACCTGTGTGCTCTACTGCGTATGTCTTCCAAGTCTTCCTCCAGCTTTGGCTCTTTAATTGTCTCCTGCTCTAGAGACTCTTAAAAGGTATCGGCCCAGAGAGGTGTCCAGTGCCAGAAATGTAACAAACTAGCAGGCAAAAAATGAGGTATCAATGCAGAGAAGACAAGAAAGAACCAAGGAAAACAAAAGAGAGCATTGTGACCAAAGCCAAGCCTGCCCTGTCTCAAAGTGGTGCATGCAAGAACAGTGCATATGCGTTGATGTTTTTATGCATACTGATAAATATCAAAGGCCAAATACAAGTACCAACTGTTGCAGATGCTCGTTTGCAGCATAGTCCTTCACACCCTCTCAGGATATATTCAGTCCTCCATTATCTGACACAATGAAAATTACAGTTTATCCAGACAAAATAAAAACGGAAATGGTACCTACTAATTCTGGACCACACCACTGTCATCCCACAGGGCTAGTAAACTCTCTGCAACTCTTTTCGGCTCTTGTGGTTCCAGGAAGATTTATAAACTTTGCCACAAGACTGCGCACTGCACACACGGGTGCTTCTGGACCCAGGCTACCTTTGGAAGCAGTGGAGTTGCAGGTGGGTAATGCCACTCGTGGTCTAATAAGTTCTATAGAAATAAGATCACTGTTTCAGTAAGACACTTTCTTGCTGTGGCTAAATACATTTTTAAATAGTTACCTCAATAAGTATGCTTTAGAGAGGTCTGTGTTCAGTGCTTGCCTGCCATGGCAATAAATATAATTTCTGTTAATATATTTGCTCAGGTTTGGCATCTCCTGGTAGGGTGGCCATAATGGTTGTGCCTCTCACAGCACTGCCCGCACAAAACAACCTCAGGTATCCCTGTGTACCCGTGGTGCAGGCTATCAACAACCTAACCCAAGGACTTGGTCATTCTCAAAACAGGAAAGTAAGAATCACAGTCCATGTAAGCCCCACGGAGTATTATCTTGGCCATCTTCATGACAGAAGGTCTCATAGCTGCAAGCATGTACTGAGAAAGCAGTCAATGTGAGGGGTTAATTTGGCCAACAGCAGGAGTCTGAAGGAGTACAGGACCACTGCAGATGCAAAATAGGGTGCTCCGACACAGAGTAAAGACACGGAGACAAAAAGAACATGGTCATCTAAAGAAGGAGTTGTTGAAGATCAACATTCCCAAAGGAAAAACCCATTTGGAGGACCTAATGGGGCCACTGTCAATCAGCAATAAAGACCATTTTCCTGCCCAGGGAAAATTCTGATCTTGTAACCTCCAGGCTCAGCTAGTAAGCAAATGTTTGCACAAAAAGCACAATAACAATTGTTTAAAGGAAAGATGTAGCAATCTACATGAAACTTTGAGTAGCAGATAAAATTTGTTCCTAACTATTTGCGGTTCACAACACTTCAGATCTATTGTAACCACTTTATGACCATGAAAAATGTCATGTTGTCACTACACTAAGCCCTGCAGTCATATTCTAAAAGCATGATCCATCACTCGAGTTGAAGAAAAATATCTTGTAAGGTTTGGCACTATGAGTTTCATGACACATATCCTGTTTCAGAGAAGATGGTGACACACATACTCACCAGCCAGTCTACTATAATATAGCAAATAGTCTGTCAAAGTATTTTAACTCTTGCTCTTTTTCAAGTATCTCAGCCTGAAAGTGTACTGACTGAATGGTTCCTCTAAAATATTTCCTCCCAAAGCAGCATTCAAGCAACAAAAGCAATGTGGTACTCTGACAAACTATATCCTGATCCTTACTTACGACAGAATTGCTCTGTGTGGCTAACTGAGAGGTGACACTGGAAAACAAATATGGCATTTTGCTAGGGGTGGGAAAGTGTCCAAGCAGAGTTTTACTGGTAAGGCAGGAATTAACTGGTCTGCTTTAGTGACTTCAAAAAGAAATGTGATTTGAGTACTAGGAAAACATGCAAAATTTGGAGGTAAATTAATCTCAATCCAAATGCAAATCTAAAATTTTTGGTGTTGGCCAAACTCCCTTTCTCAAGCTAATTAATGCTGATGGTGCACATTTCTTCTCTCTGAGTGTTACAAATCATTTTGCATGGTTTCAGGGACAGCATTACAGTTGTGTAATATTACTGCTTAATCTTGCATCGCCAAACTTCTCTCCTCCCTCAACCTCTGTTAAAAGAGCTTCCAAAGGCTTGTTTCTTTTGAGCTCTCCGAATAGTTCTTCCCCACCAGTATGGAAACACCAGGTTTTGGGAGCTGTTTTAAAGGCCTCCAGGTTGGGATGAGGTTTGAGGTTCACCTTTTGGCAAAGAAGAAAACACATCAGCATTTTAGGTATTTATTGGTTGGATGGAGAATTTACTTTCATTTGAACATCTGCTACTGAGCAGAAACTTCAGACACATGCCTAAGAAGATAGCTATTTCTGTCCTTGAGTGATTACCAGCACTTGAGTGATGGTCATCCAGTGACCTGGAAACTCTGCAAGTCCTTGAAAGATACCATCAAGGGGGGGAAAAAAGTACTCCTCTGCCTTAAAATGGATCAAATCAAGTAGCAGCAACCTTACTAGAACGATAACAAAGTGCCAGCTGTACACAAGTCCCCTCATGGCCCAGCTATGTTTAGCACACACTACTCGGCACCTCATTTTTGGAAAAGGTGTGAACTAACTTCTGGAGCTAGCTTTCAAGTCAAACCCCACTGTAACCACAGGACAGATCACATTGTGTAAATCCGCTGTGGTCACCTAACTGGTACTTTCATCTTTCCTGTAATGCATCATATCAGAGGAGGGTGTAAGACGGTGCAATCATGCTCCCATTCTGCACTGCCTCAACACAATACAGTCAAGTGTCTTAGGCAGCAGATGAAAAATATTAACAGATGCTAAGATGTCTGCTCTAGTCTGTATCCTGTATTCAACTAAGAAGAAAAGCAAAATTTAACAGTAAAATGAGGACAAAACACAAGTGAACAATGTGGAAGCTCTCTAGTGAAATGCTTTTCTTTAAGCTGCGTTGCATGCATGATAAACTGAATCAGCTCTGAATTCCTGCTCTAACTGGATACGAGGCCGGGGAGTAATTAAAACAGCATAAAACAGTAGACCATGTCAAGAGTAATCAAAATTTACAAGCTCAAAAGATAAAGATTGGGTTAGGGTTTTTTTTCCCCAGAAGAGTAAAGCTATCAGAGCATAAGAGGACACCAACAAAAATCTAAGCATTCTCACTTATTTTATAGAAGACAGCAGCAGAATTATTCAGAACTACCAAAGATACAGCGCTCTGCATGGCCTTGTTGGCAGATGGCCCATTCACCATGAAAAAAATCACACAAAGATTTCAGTGTACAGAGCCCCAGACTGCGATGGTGTGAACCGGAGAAGCACCAGGGACCGAGCAGGAGTAGGAACTTGTAAGACCTGAGAGTCCTTAGGCTGTATTGCACAAAAAAACTGCTCAGATGGACAAATAAGAGCCCATGAGAATGAGGAGTCTGTCTCCATTTAATATATTTGTTCTAAGGCAGAGTTGTACAAACTGTCCCTGTGCTGCCTCCTTAGAGGTGCTGAAGCCAGCCCAGATAAACTAAAGCTAGTAACAGGGCAAAGGGAACATTTGCTGTCTTTATTGCTGGCTTCTATTACACAAATTAAGTCTTATGAAAGACAGCATCATGCTGAGGATATAAGATATCAAATGAAGCCAGCCTAAGAAACAGGATTTTCCTAAACCCAGACTTTTCAGTTTTGAGGTTTTCAGTAAGAACAAGTTTTGTTTTGTTGCTTTAATTAAAAATTCCATTTTACTAAGAAGTCTTTTTCTTCTGGGGAAAAAAACAAAAAAACAAAACAAACAAAAAACCAAAAAACCCACAACCCAACAAAATATAAACCAGAAAGAAACTGCAGTGGAAGAATATGGAGCAGATCTATCAGATGTATTTTTGTTCCCCATTTGATCATTTGATTCCTGGTTGTACGCATTATAGGAGAACTTTTTCCATATTCCAAGGCAGGTGAATTCAAACCAGTGGGAAGGCACAAGTGGGCTAGACAAGGAACATGAATAAACATGGAAAATTGGTGAGGTCCTTCTCCTGGTATGTTGAGGTTGAGAAGATGCTTTTCTGGAGATGATCCTTTTGCTAACACCCAATCAGCTGGTCTCCATACCAGGTTAACTGGTGAAATCTAGCATCTACTAGATCGAGGATGTCAGCCTAGAAATCCACGCATTCTTTTTAGCGCTGAACTCTAGGATCCAGATCTATAAAAGAACCATGTGAGAGGACTGCAGCAGTACTTCACATCTTGCCCTCAGTAAAAGGTCTTCCACCAACAGTTGGTGACCAAAAACATCATTGCCCTGTGCAGTTATCTCCTATATTGCACCCTGAGGTGCATGGGCACCATGGAGACCATCCTCCATACCCTTCTCCTATAGCCTGGGGCTTGGTTCCTGGAAGAAGTTGCTTTAGTCTCACCGCAGCATGCTATACTTCTGTATCAGCTCTGGGCCTGTCCCTTAACTTGAAGCTCATCATTTCAGCTCCACAGCAGCTCAGGCATGGGCATCACACTGGCAAGAGGAACCGGGGATGCAGAAAGACCCACCCAGGGACAGGATCTGGCTGACCCCATTTAACCATCACTGTATTTGTGTTGCAGTAGCACCTAGTGGCCAGGGCTATGAAAACACACAGCAAATAAAGCATTCCTGCCAAAAACTACAGTTAAACTTAACCAAGAAGCAACAGGTGGTCATATGTGACTGATGCAGCCAGCACAAGGTAACTCAAGTTGACTGTAAAGGCCTAATTCTCATGTGAAAGTAAGAGTAAAAATAATTTACATCCTGTGCTTGCTGGCTCAAGGGACCTCAGTATAAATGAGAATCCAGTCCTAAATCCTCAATGGGATCCAGACTTCAAGCAGGATTTCAGCTTGAGAACGAGTCTGGGTTCTACTTTGCAGTGTGTGAACAGCTGAATGGGCAATTCATATTATATGAATGCAACATAGAAATGTCATGATGGGTTTGGTTTGTTTTTTTTTTTTCCTTTAATAAATTTGCCCCACTTATTAGACTGTAACCAGGGGACTCATAAAGCCTGCTGAGCTAAGACCAGCACAAATCATCCCACCAGAAACACACAGTGGAAAACTGAGAATGCAGGAGGAAGAGGTGTTGCCGAAGAGTGTGAATCATGCAAGGAGAGCTACCTCTGGGAAAAACTCCCATTGTTGTACCCTTCCTAAAAAAAAGTGAAGGTGATGGTTCTTTCTTACTGGCAGTACACCTAACTCAGGCATGCAGAATCTAAAAGCAAACTGAGATCAAAGAGAGCATCAAGACAGGAATGTATCTGATGGCTGTCTTTCCTTTTGCCTTTTCATTGTTTGGGCAGAGCTAGGAGAAATAACTGTCATGCAGAAACATATGGAAGCAGGTCCTGAAGTCCCTTCTTTGAGCTCCAAAGATGTCTTGCTGAACAGGAACTGGATTGAAAAATCAGAAAGCTTTCCAAGACAGTACACGGTTCATTTGACACTAGGAGCTCAGTCTATTCTCTTACGCTAGCTCAGGGCTGGAGACCACATTTGGGTTCAGTGCAGCCAGATTGTCCATACTGTCATAGTTTGGCTTGCTGTCTGGATGTTGTCTGGATCAATCAGCTGACTGTGGGGTGGGGAAGCCAAAGAAGTTGCATTCAAACTCTGTCCCCATGGAAGGAAGAGACAGGAGCCACTGGCAAACCCAACCTCAGAAACAGCTACCAAGAGAACAGCTGCAGCCAGTGATGAGAAAAGTCATCACTCCTTGTCCTGCCATATATCAGCCTGTAGCAAGAACTACAAGTCTTTCAAGCCCAACAAACAGATTTCCATGTAGAAATTCCCAGCCACAGACGAGATAAATAAAAAGAATTGATGACAGGGACTTGGAGAATGAAATATAGTCAATGTCAAGGGCAGTTCTACTGGGGCGGGGTGAGCCGGGCTAAGATGCACACAGGTTATCTCAGTTCTGGGCCTAAAAAGGAGTTGTGTAAGACAGGCCATCACTGAGATATCTGGAATATGTACTCCAGGAATTATTGCAAGAATCTACTCTCTTTTGCTCTGGTTACCTTCTTCTGGTAGGGGAAAAAAAAAAAAAAAAAAAAAAAAAAAAAGAAAGGGAGAGAACTCCACATTTCTTGTAGGAACTCTTTGTTTTAAGGCTTTACTATTAGGGATGAAAGAAATGTACAGAGGGAAAATGAGCTCATTTCTGTCATCTGCTGCCACCATCTGCAAACCCAGCAGCAACATCTTTGAAATTTTGAATTAAATCCACCCACTTCTGCTGCTTCTGCCTTCCCTCCCAGTGTGGTGGGCAGTATAAGCCAGTAACAGGGAAGCTGGCCTGGGAATAATGACCCAAATAGGGTCAGTACAGACCCAAGTTCCCCTGTCGTTGCTGTCATCAGCCTGTCCTACCAAACAAATTCATTTTTCCTCCATTCCTCCTTCTATAGGTTGGCTGAATTAACTTTTCCTCTGTGCAAGGTCATTGTATTACTTCAGAAAGGCAGTGCTGGAGGGAGCTCAGTGACATAGGGACGCTGGGGGAACAGAGCACAGAACTATACAGGAGCAAAGCCCATTTTTGCCTGACGATCAGTGCTTTCTGACATGTGAGCTGGTCTGTTGCTGAGTGCAGAGCTTGAGAAAGAAAGGAGAGATCACGTAACACTATGAATGTCCGGCCTGGGTTGAATCCTCCCGTAAAGGTTTCAAAACAAATACTAGTAATACAGCACATTTTTTCATGCCCCCCTGGTTCCAACTAGGACTGGGACCAGATGTGCCAGTTTTCAACAAGAAAGGCTACTCATGCTATTCTTGGCAAAGCTTGAAGCAGCAAGTACCACAAATCCTATTTAATATAGTGCCTAAATGCCACAGACGTATTTGTTCGAGTTCTCTCACTTGGTTTTTTAAGCTCAGCTGGTTCCGATAACCATCTGACCTCCAAGGCCCAATTCAGTCACAGCCCTGTCTCCCACCCTTCACAACTGCACCCATTACTAATGCTTTCCTTCTGGAAATTTGTTTCTTCCTATGTCCAAAAATTGCCTTGTGAATAAAGTTTGCATGGACAAAGTGCAGACACTTCACAATTTTTGAGTTAAATTGTATTGCATTTTTAGTACTGAGATACAGATTGTTAAGCAATTTTTAGGGTTTGGAGGCATGCTGGCATTCCAGATTAGCAAGATGGGTATGGGTGCTACTGACAGATGTTTAGTAAACTGTTCACATAGCTGGAGATAAGGGATTTACTACTCAGAATATCCATGAAAATAAGAGGAGATATAAGCATATCAAAATTGCGTAGAGAATTCATCACTTTAGTCTTAGAGGAAACAATTTTACAACATTCTTGCTGAATGCAATATACATACACAATTGGGGCGTTGTATCTTTGAAAGGACTTTACACAGGCTCTTATGTTGTGCAAAGATTCACATTATACGAGACTCATCTGCCGGAACTCAAGATATTGAGCAAAGCAAATCCCTGTCTCATACTCAGCTCTGAATGATTACAACATGCTACCCTGCAGTCCCATTACTTGCAGTTCAAATGGGATAAGGTCACAAAAAAAATTCTCATTTGTGGGGAAGACAGCCTCTTGACAGATAACCACTTTCCGTTTGAAAAAGGCCAAAGTACTAAGCATCTTTTTTCTCTCTGTCTTCACCAGCAAATCTTCCTCCTAGACCTCTGCACAAAGCAGAATTTCTTGGGAAAGAAAGGGACAGCCAACAGTGGAGGAGCAACACTTTAGAGACTGCACAGGGTAGATGCAAATATTCAAATGCATGGAGATGGAAGGCTTGCACCTCAGGGTACTGGAGGAGCTGGACTATTAGACCACTGTTTATTACCTGCAAAAGATCACAGTGGTTGGGGGAAGTCCTTAAAGTCCAGTAAAAGGCTGATGTTACACATATCTATAAGAAAAGTGAGAGAAGGATCTTGAGCAGCTGGATTCTCTGGAACACGTCTGCTGGAGTCCATTTCCACACATGGGAAGAAATAAAGAATAGTCAACACAGATCTACCTAGGGCAGATCATGCTTAACCAATCTGATTGCCTTATGAGAGGAGTGCTGAAATATACTTCAGTTTTAGTAAGGCTTTTGACACTATTTCCCACAGTAGTCTCTTTTGTAAGCTGAGGAAGTATGGACTGGACAAACAGATCATTGTATGGGTTGAAAATGGCTGGACAGCTGGACTCAAAGCGTGGCAATCAATGATTCAGCAGTTCCTCACCAGCTGGGGAAAAAAGATGGAGTAAAGGAGCTGGGTTTATACACTCTGGTGAAGAGGAGGCTAAGGGGGAATCTAACAGCCACCTACAACTACATGAAGGAGCATCACAAAGGTAACGGAGCCAAACGCTCCTAGGTAAGGAGAGAAAGCTAATAAATTGTGATATGGGAAGCCAAGCTTGAACATTACAAAAACTTCTTACTTAACAAAGTAGTGCAGCTCTGGAAAGAGTTATCTAGAGATGATGTTACACCTGCATCCATGGTTGTTTTCAAGCCACGGTTGAGCTTGTCTAGTTTTAATGGCAGTCCTGACCCAACTGAGAGGTCCCCTCCAACCAGTTTTTCAATAATTGCGTGATTCAGACAGGTAACCCCACTGAGGAGGCAACTCAGTTAGGAAGTAAGAATACAAAGCACGTCAGGACAGACCCTGGCTCTAAGTGCTAATCTGTCGCTCAGTCCCCCATACAGAAACAGGACAGGATTTAGCTACTGCCAATGCAAGGGGTGGATGGACAATTATCTAAGGGGGAAATGGTCACCTAGCTGGTTAATGTTAATAAAGACAGTGAACTATTAAGTCACTTCTGCCTCACTACTCCCCCCACCTCACGCCCTTCCCCTCTGCAAAACCTGGACTTGATAGCTTGCTGGAAAGAAACTTATTAACATATGAGAGAAGTTCCACTACTACTGACACGAGATGAATAATTTACAAAACTGAGAATCAAGGCCAGAACAGCTTTCGTGTAAATAAAAACAGTTCTTTGTTGTCAAAAGGAGGACTGGATCTTTGGCAGGGGCTGGTGACAAAGCAAAGCTCCATATGTGGGAAGACAGCCGTAAAAAGGCTAAAAGCATCTGTTCCGATATGCCTGAGAAACAATCCAGTCTTCATCCAGCCAAAGAGACCAGTGACCGTTCAGGACAGAGCACCCCACTTTCCAAAGAGGCACTTTGACTAATTCTGGATTGCAGGGCTACTGAGATGCAAAGCCTTGTACCCACGTGATTTCAATCCCACATCTGGCACATGTATTTTGTCCTCTGCTGGCAGAACAGTCCCTCAGCAAGCCTGTCTCTGGTTAAGGCCTCCCTTCCCACTCCCCCACCCCCTGTTGTTACTAAGCAGGGCTTTTCTGTTTCGTCTCACTTCGCTTTTATTATTGCAAAGCCCTATAAAACTATCAAGTAGAGCTGGCTGAAAAGCAGTGTTTCCATCCAGTGCCTTGAAAATGTAAGGGTTTAAATATATATAAATACATATATATCTCTAAAATTTGGTTTTGGTCCAAACTGAACAGAAACTTTTTTCAGTTTTTTGAAAAGAGAGCAATTTCCAGGAAGCCAGAAGCTCCCCAGACCCTGTTGCAGCCTCCCAGTGAAACACATGTCAAAGCTTGTCAGCTTCAGTGGGCAGCTGCAGAGCTCCCAGCATCCCTGGCCTTGGGGCAAATCCACCAGGTGCATCCGCTCGGGAGCCAGAGACTTGTATGCACTATGTTTCTCCTGTCCTGGAAGAGATCTGCCAGGAGTACAGGTGGGTTTCCTCAAGCTCTCTTCCTCAGGCATGGGGAAAGTCAACTGTGCTCAGCACAGTTCCAGCAAAATAAGCCAGGCTCAAGGAATGATGTTTCATGGGAACATTTCTAACCAGATCAATTATCTGGGACAAATCATCAAAGAAGAAAGTTATTGGCTGGAGGAGCATTTTCAATGCAAGGATATCTGACCCATCTGCAACATGACTTGCCTCACATGAGTGTCCAGTCTCAGTGATCCTGTATTATTTAGTATTTGTTGGGCTGCCAACAAATACTACCCCATATAGAAATGTCAAGACGACGACCACCCCATCAGTGCTAATGGTTACTGAGGTGATGTCACTGGATGACAATCTGGAACATCTAAACTGCTGTCTTTAAAAGCAGAAGATCCTGGTACTGTTTTATGACCTCGCTGGGTGTATCTTCCCTTCATGCCCAATGATGAGAATGTCCATAAATTGTTTGGATGACTTTTAAACAGATTCTTCTGAACCAACCCATATGGATGTGACAAGCTGGTGAACCATACAGCATGCTACAGCTTGGCATCGTGCCCACAGCTCCTTCCCATAAAATGGGCAGCTTTTAGACCCATTTAATCACACTTAAACAAGCTTTTTATCTCATTTGTTCTGCGTCATAACTCTCCCTCCAAACACTATAAACCATTGTGGCAATATCACGAAGTACAGGCCAGCTACACATTTGAGAGTCATCTGCCTGGCTCTCATGCTTGTTTAAATGAATATTCCATGATGAGTATCTGTTTTCTGCACATTTTTTTCAAATGCTGCTCTTCCTCCACACACACCCCAGTCCTTGAGGAGGCATATCCATGCCTTAAGTTCATCTGCTCATGGTGAAATCACTACCCCTTTCAGCCACTACATCCTTGTTGAGGGCTCAGGCTGCAGGTGCAGTTCCAATGTCTCCAGCTGCCTGGAAATGGGACCTAAAGGAACTTGTTAGGATTCCCCCTGCCCAGGAGATCCCCAAACATGGCACAGATGGCTTTGTGTCACCTGCTCCTCTGCACAGAGGTTATGAGTAAGGTAAAGACTGTTTAGATTTCTGTTTTTCTTTCCATGTTCAGCTTCCCTGTGCAGCCCAAGTGTTTCAGCATTTGCATGGAGAGATTCCTGCTACTTGCTTAGATGCAATGGGTGATATAAAAAAGCCGCCACATGACGATGGGTGCAGAGGAGGAAGTATATTCCACACTGACAAGCAAACTAAGCAAGCAATTCCATGGGAATGTCTGCCATGGGACTTCAGAAAGGGACAATGTCATAGCCGGATAGGTAATTATAGGCCACCTTTTCCCTTCACTTACATGAAAGAAAACCCGACAATGGTAAAACTTACGTATTTGTTGCACGCAGTTTCTCCCCACAACAAATTACAAGAGCAAACCAGGATTAACTGGATGCCCCATCTTGCACCTTAGAATGCCAGTTCCCTCTGTTCAATATATGTTGCCTGTCACAGGATCTCAAGAGTTAAAATATCTTGATAAGCTTTAACCTCCTGAGAGAGCGGGAGAAAGACATCTGCTTTTTATTTTCACAGCCCAGCATCTCTGCACTCCAGTTTTGAAAAGTCTGCAATCCATACAAACAGAGAGAAGTCCTCATAATTTATGCAATGGTACACCAACACATTAAAAGGGTTATATTTTACTCTAATGAGAGAAATAAGATATCATTTCCTTCACATAAGGAAGGAAGAGCTGTTGTAATAAATGCCAAATGGACACCCCTTAATTTCTTTAAGGGCAAGGATATTATGACAGCCAAGACTTTGAGCTCTAGCTACCTATTAAAAAAAATCTTTACCAAAACAGATGTTGACACTGCAAGGACAACTTGGGAACTAAAGGATTCAAATTTATTTGGATAAAGGAGAAAAGCATGTTTGAAAATCTGTTGTGTTTCTGAAGAACTCTTTGCAACAGGAATCCAAAGTAGATGAAAAGAGCTCATCCTGACAGGGAAGCAGCCATTAATGGCAGAGGGAGCTGGGGTTTTTACTCTTTCCTGAATATTCCAGCAAAACCAAGTGACAGCTCTGATGTGTAGATCTACCCACGCAGCTTCTGGTCTCACCAACTGGTACTAAGTGTGTGCTTCTTGGATGGACACATGACAGCAGCAACATCTGCACTGCAAGAAAATCTAGTCATGGGCATATGAAATCCACAGCTAGAGGCTTCTCTGTCTTTTGAGGAGTTCATGCTGTTTTGAGAGAGTAGAAACCTCAGTCCAGCTTTGTCCTTTGTCTTTATTCCTCCTTCAACAGGAAGGAAAAACGATAGAGTCTGCAGTTCTGCCCATCTCTGGCCTGCTTAGAGCATCACTTTCTCTCTGCACTGTCAGAGGAGAGTAAAGATATGCCCACTGAAGTGGCTGCATTAACCTTGTTTGCTTGTGCTGCCTTTTCTGTCACTGTCATCTTGCCCACACTCTCCAAGTAAAACTTTTTCTTGGCAGTAGAAGGACCAAGATCTCCAAGAAGAAAGGCAGAAGGGGTTTTCATCCACAGATGGTTATGAAATTGCAAAAGGGCTGTGTAAATACAAATGGTAGGAGAGCCTACAGGTGAAGGAGAGAGATCAAACAGTAGCAGCAATGTAGGAGAGGATGTTCTATTCTTGGACAATATCCCACTGGGAGAATATAACTTTTAGACAGCAAGAATAAATGGAGATCTTAATTTCTGCTGCAGTGTGACACGGCTTTTAGCTACTGGCTGGGCATGCACAGAACCAAAATAAAAATGTGTGTTTGAGGAGAGGGAACAAACCAAATGAAGTGGAAAACACCTCAAAACATACCCTGATCATGCTGCAGATTCTGTCCAGCTATAGATAACTTGACAGTCTTTCTGTGTAAGACAGTGTTTGTTCATATATTTGAGTATTTAAATAATTTACCTAAAGAAGGACCCTAATTTATGAATTTCAGTATGATTCATACTGACCCATAAAACCAAACAGTTCAAACCACTAAAATCCAGCACACTAAAAAAAATAATTATAGAAACACTTTAAAATACAAAAATAAGGAAACAAAGTCAAGATGAAATTCCAGTTACACTCTGCGACACTGTCTTAGAGATCACTACAAAGGTCCATTCAGCCAAAGATCACACTTGCATGGGAGGAAGTCCTCTTTATGCACTGTTAATTACTTCAACAATCTATAAAATTAATGGCTAAATGATCCACATTTATGGAGATTATATTTCAGATATTATTTGCATTTAACAGAATATCCTTTGTTAGTAATTACTAGATTTATGAACTGTTTGGAACGAAATGGACACACCCCAGGGAACCTGCTTCAATCCCACAAATGCACCACAGATGCGGATACACATCATTCATTCAGTCTGATGCTGTGGAACTGCACTGAGGGAGAGGCTTTGCACCACCCTTCTCAGTTTTTTTAAATTCCATATTTTGTGCTCCTGCAGAGGAGGCAACGGAGGACACGGTAGCCAAGCTCCCTCCCTACGGCTGGGAGGCTGAAGCCGCTCGGAGAATTCAGTGCTTCACACTGTGACGCATCTTCAAGCTCTCCCAGTCTGACACCACTCACTATTTGTACCTGAACATGCAAGGCACATCCAAAACAATGATCTGGGCAGCTCAGATGTGCTGAAGGACACTTTTCTGCCTGCCAAACACCAGAGGCCAAGGCAAGCACACCTCCAGCTCTGCCTAAAAGATCCACCACCCTTTTCAGTTTACTCATTTTTAAAGGAAAAAAAAAAAAAAAGTCAGTCTTCTTTTTTACTAGAAATTGCCTTTTCAGTGACTGTTTATGCTGCCATGGCTACCTTCACAAGTCCGACAAGCTAGAAAGGAAATGGAAATCTTTACAGATTAAAATTATAGGAAGAAAATGTAGCACCACCCATTTATTAAGATGCTTTTCAACACATCTAGCCCTCATTGGTCAAAAGTGCTGGGAGATAAGATGGTTGTCTCATTTCACTTGGGGAAACTGAGGCATGGAGTGGGACAAAGCACCCTACCCAAGGTCAAGGGGGATGTCTGTCCCCAGGGAGGAGGCTGAAATCGAGTCTTGCAGTTTCCCATGTGCTAAGGTCTGGCTCAGCCTTCCTTTCCACATGTTTGTAACACAAGCTCAGAGAAAAGCCTGTTTTCACTATCTCCCCTGGATGAATGCAGCATCACCCTCCCGTCCAACCCGAGCCGATGCTATCAGGTTAGGAGCACAGCGCTCTTACCCCCGTGCTTCCCCACATCAGGTTTCCAGGGAGGTTACACACAGGTTAAGGAAGAATCAAAGGAGCCACGAACAGGGAAGACAGCTACAAGTAATGTCACGGGTCAACCCAGCCCTTTACTGTGGCTCTTCCTAGAAGACCTGTCAAACTCAGCCCTCAGCTAAACACTCCACCAGGCTTCTTCCGAGGTGCAGCACTGCAGACCCCATCCCAACAGCCCTGCTGCAGGCAGAGGAGACAAAAGGCATGGCTGCAGGCTGAGCCCCAAAACCGAGCTCTCGCTTTCCTCTGCAGTAGCGCTGAGTGGGTACTGACAAACATGTGATTTACGGGCCTCCTTTCACCTTCCCTCCCACTCGTGGTACGTTCATGAAGGTTGCTCTGAATGCAACGTGTGTGATTTTGCCCTTCACATCAGAGAGCTTTGTCACGTAGTTGTGACTGGTCAAAGCATCCATGTTGTGTTTGGGTTGGGGAAGCTGCCAAGTTATTTCCAAACTACATACTTACCTTGTCAGCTTTTAAATTTTGTTTCCAAATGTAGCTGCATGACCTTGAAATTAACATTCATCAGGCTTCCAAAGCAGTAAAATTAGCACTTGGATATTAGCAGAAAGTTAACCCCGCATGGGCACAGCCGAACTAAAATTATATTAAAAATTAGGATACCATGTATGCATGGTACGTTCAGCACTGGTCACTGCATCAGCCTGGCTGCAATAAACCCTGTGACAGCAAAACAAAGAGCAGAGAGAAAAACAAGCAATGCTTTAAGGGCCTGGCCCCTGTGGCTGTTTTTTGGGTCTACCGCAGAAGCCTCACACAGAGGCTATATGGTAAATAGCATTGTGAGTCTTTTACCCCAGTATGAACTGTGTACTGTTACTTGGATCTGGGTGCAATTTAACTACATGCTGTATGTTCTAGAAAATCTGTAATCTATGTGCATAGTGCTGTGCAAGAAGACTGATTACCTTTAATATCTGTAATGGAGGATAAAGCTGGGAAAGGCTGTGGAGGGGACCCAAGAGCTGCTTTCCAGGCACTCAGGATCCCTCTGCTATCACCAGCCCAACCTGGGGTAGATTTGGGATTCTTTGAGTAGATCCAGACCTGGATGTGGGTGTTCTGAGTAGAGTTCTAATGCTTTCAGCCACCAGCTTGCATCATCCTTAAGACAGTCCACTTTCTTTTCTACATTAAGTATTTCTAGAGCACAATCTACATTAAAATCATAACATTTCCACAAATATAAAAGCATTTATATATGAAGGCTTGAATTAGCTCCCTGGATGGTGGTGCCCAGGAGATGGTCACACACATGCCTTGAGAGTCGAGTCAGTCTAGGTATTAGGTCCTTGAATCTGCCTCCCTTGAAATTAGTAGCTGGTCAGCATCAACATCTTTTTAAGGCTAACAGGGCAGACAGATCCTTAGCTGTGCAGAGGAGATATTCACCCACGTGTACTGGTGTTCAGGATCTGCATTACCAGTAGGACCAGTCACCCACTCCTTCTTACAGAAACTTCTAGCAAAAATAGTACAGGATCTCTCTATGGGCAAAGTAAAAAGAAGCACTTCACATTTAGATCCTGTTTTTTAAATCAAGAAAATTTTTTCCTGTTAGCCTCAAATCTTCCGAGGTATTAAGAACTTCTTTTGCTATCTCTTCCCCCATCTGTGATACAGAAGTAAATCTTCCTCTTCCTTAAATCTCTCTCTCCCTCTTGACTCATTTCATACATTCCTCCACTTGGAGATCCAGAATCTCATCCGTTCCAGGCCTTTTTCCATGCCAGACTCTTTGGGAAGAATTTTCTTCTCTTAGTAAAAATCCAAATTTCTCCCTTTTCTTCTCCTTGCTTGCTTTCCCAGATCAAGCTGAAACCTTCCTGTTGGATCCATTAATTATCCTCCTGTTGCGTCCTCCATGTAGGTTCACATTTCCCTTCTGTTGCATTCAGGTTTCCACCTGCCAGATTCCCATTTCTGACCAGTATATTTAGATTCATTTTGTTCTTTACCCATATTATCCCCTCCCTCCTTTCTTTTTGTGGGTATTTTCCAGATTGGACAAACTACCCATTTCTTTCATTTCAAACACAGGCAGGTGTTTCACATGTTTTATATAAAGCTGTGTGCACGTGCCTCAGTTTGAACATTTGTGTCTACAAGCCAAAACTTGTGTTTCCAAGCAGGAGCAAAAGCATGACAATAAATTCCCCTTTTTCACATCCACTCAACAGTAACTCTATTTAAAGAACAATAATTTAGGAAGCAAATGCATAAACCAACTCCAATTTGTTACCATATGATGGGCAAGTGGGGAAAGGGAGAAATAAAAGTCCTCCTTTTCCCATCTGGTCACAAAATGCCACAGAGAAACATGACCCACACACCATGCTTTGACTGAGAACCACTAGGTGAATGACAGCCTTCTGTGGCCCAAGGTCCCACTTTGAATGCTAGCACCTGACTCTGCGATGTCTAGATGCCTTTGGAGACCTCCTGGTTCTCCTCGCCGTGGGCAGGATCCAATGAGGCAGGTAACCTACTCTCTGACCTGCTTGGAAACTCCGCTCCAGAAAAGTGTCAGCTGCATCCTGGACACCAAGATTCACTTTTGGACAAAGATGATAAATAACTTGCTTTAAAGCTGCAGGTAAAATCAGTTGCCATTAACCATTTTTAATAGTGACACAAGGCTTTAAAACAGCAGTCGAAGGAAGGCGTAATTAAAGATATAAGCATATATAGGAACTGGGATAGAGTACAACTTTGGGATTTGCCAAAGACAGTTATTAATTTCATCTGGTTTCTTTGCTAGACATTTCCTAGAGGACATACAGTGAATCCAATTGATCTGGACTTCAGTAAAGCATGTCATAGGGGCCACATGGAAAAGGGCTCTTTACAGTAAAATATAGGAATTTGTACAAGATCTGAAAAGTACATAAAGTGTTGATTTGTATGAAAGGAAACACATTATGTGAAAAGGAAATTCTTCAGCTAAAGGGAATTACTTATGGAGCTCTTCAGTGTTGGGTCTTGGGAATCTTGCTGGGTATTCTCATTAATGACCTTGGCACGTAATGTAAGAAATGTGCTAATGAAACTAGCTGGTGACTCCAATGTCAGAGATACTCTAAAGAGAAAGGAAACCAAGAAGGTTAACACAAACTGGATGATCTCGAGATAAGAAGTCACAGCAAAGGCACAGAAATTTGTGGCACAAGGTGTGAGGCAACATATCATGTAACCTCACTTAAGTGGAAAGACCTGGGAGCACTGGCTAATACTTCCAGTGGGCAGAGGGAACTGATAACACTATTATACGGCAGTGCTGTGTCCAGTTGTATGTAAGAGAGGTAAATCCACAGGGCAACATGTGAAAGGAAAAGCTCTGGGATCAGCAGAAGAGGGAAGCACTTTCAGGAACAGAAGCCAGAAAAGGATGGCTTGCTTACAAGGAGAGCAAAGACACCCCTGATCTGCAGTCTTCACACTTCTCCAGTGACAGAAAATGAGAAGAGTGCATAAGCTAAAAAACAGCATTGGAGCACAGGGATATGAATGGGCTGAGGGGAAATTTGGGCTGTAAAAAATTAGAAGTTTCAGTGACAACCTTGCACAATGGACACACAGGCAAACAGCCCTTAACTGATTTCAGGGTGGAGCTTGCAGTTAGTGAATGTTTACGGGATTTCGTTCTCTAAGATAGCAGTGGCCTGGCTTGCTAACTACTTTGCAACAGGTCAGTACTCAATCTAATTTAAATACTAAAATTTCCCAAAATGAAGTGTTTTGCTCTTGCTTTGTTAATTCTCTCTTCTCCAAAACAGACCTCCATACGAGAGGAAAGGCCTCCCTCCCAGGCTGACACCAAGTGAATGCTGTACTTCTTGAGTCCAACACCCTTAACGACCGATACATTAAAATGAGCAGGCAAATCACTGAGGCAGAGGAAACTAGTCAGCCACAATTGCTCTTCCTGGGTAATGAAAGATGACTGATGAATTTTTGTACCTCAGATCAATTGTGGTTTAAATGAAGCAATAGGCTTAAAATACATAGGCCAGAAAACCTTAAAGAGCCTCATGCTCTGCTTGGGATTAATAAGGCAAAAGCTCTAACAGGCTGCTAAACTTAAAGATAGTTTTGATCATCAGCCCATCAGTGAAGGACCAGAACCTCCTCCCACTGATACCAGCTTTCACTGATGGCATTTGCACAGCCACCTGAACCCCCTGAACCCCAGGTGTTAGGTGTATACGCTCTGTCTGTTAGAAATGCCCCATTCTTCACAGCTGAGAAGCAGCTCTGGGGTAGGACATGCAGCATGTGGAAAGGATGAGCAGGCTGGGAAGCAGGAGGCATTGCAGACCTGGTTTCTAGAAGCCCTGCAAATGGTTCATGAGAGGTCCCAGCAGCAGGGAATACACTGAGGCTCCATGTCTGCAGGTAGGCAGGTTCATGAAGCTGTCCAAACATCCAGGTGAGTATCAGTAAAGGAGGGTGACAGCAAACATACGGTCCTCCCCAAAAGCCATGGAGTACATTAACACTAGCAAGATGTTAAAATCAAAAGTAAGCAACGTTATGAAAGGAGGTAGTAAGAAGCCAAAGCTGGGCAAGATTTCTACATACAGAACAAGTCCAAATCCCCATCTTTCCATGATTTGACATCTTAGAGGGAGACAGACCTTTTTTCTGCTTTTAAAGAAAAAACATTCCCTGCAGTGAACGCAGCCTAAATATCCCAGCATCCTGTTATTGTATCCAGTCCAGGAAGTGAAACCAAGGCCCTGGGTCTGTAATTGGGGCCACATGGACGTCCCCGTGCTCAAACTGAAATGTTCTGACTTCACCAGCCCAGCCATGCAGCTCCAGGTGAGAGCTGAGCTGAGGCACCCGAGCTGCTGTGCCACCCCTTCACCACGACTTTGGGCAAGCAATGCTGACTCTTTATCTCAGTTTCCCATCTTCAAAACTGGCATAATCATCCAGCTCTCATCAGGGCAGGGAATGTGTTTTCTATATGAATGTGCAAGAGGACCCCGATTTTGGCTAAGGCAACTGAGTGCTACAGTAATTATATATATAATAGAAAAAGAGTTGTATTATATAAATTATTATAATCAAGTATCAGTGGCTATTCTTCTGAAAAGTCCCAGCATTTAGAGTTTTCATGTTTTTGTTTTTGGAACAGACTAATCACTTTCACATCATAAACAAATAATGGTTTTAATAGATTCCACATTTGTGGAACTTTTACAGCTAACATGCAGCAAAGCTCTTGTCCTCCACAGGCTTTCTTTTTTTTTTTCATTTTTTCTTTTTTTTTTTTGCTGAAATAGCAAAATATATTCTGTAGTAAATTAAGTGTGATTCACGTGGCATTTTGTATGAACACACTGTGGATGTGGCCTATGAAACAAGCTTTGTTAGAATTCTGTAGCCCTTATGTTCCATTTTTGTGCTTGTAATTCTAAAAATGTTTTCGCTGCAATTTCATGTAAGGAACAACAGGGGAGCCTTTCTCTGTCTAATATAACACCTATGAATTCCTATCGATGCAAGTAACAGATGGGGAAGAGTTGGATGCTGCCCTGCCATCCACACCGGCTGTGATCTTCCACCCTGCTCGAGGGCAGAGTAAGTGAGAGCAGAAGCCAACCCTCTTAAAGGCACGTGTAATCTTTCATAGGTGAGTTCAACTCCTGATGAACTTTTAGGACTCATAAATTAATGTCTGCTTTCCGGGCTATCCTGCCTTTCCCTGTTGTGCTCATACCCATCCTGGTCTCAGGCAGCAGCTGAGAGCAGCTGCCAAGCATGCAGGAGGCAGCAATAACCCTCCGGCAGGATGAAGCTTGGGGAATTCCTGCAGCTGAGGTGGCATCGCTTGTGCAAGCTCAGCACTACTGGTGAACTTCCCTATTACATTTTTTTTTGCCGTATTCAGTATCTCTGCATCTGTTTGAAAAACTCAGCTCTCTGCAGAAGGGCTCAACTAATAGCGACTCGGTCCAAAGAAAGCCTCTGTTGGATGATTTTGCTTATCAAGCCCAGAAATCCCCTGCCGCTGTGAAAAACCCCAGCACTTTGAGTCGTATGTGCCTAACATAAAACATACTGGACTGAGAGGCCCAGAGAAAGGTGGTGGAGACAAGATTAATGGTTTTAACTGGGAGTGAAATCCAGTAATTAAGTAGTGACCCATGACACTTGAGAAGCAGTAACAGTTTGTTGACCACAAGAATGATTGCTCAGAGCGCCTTCTTCATGTTGTAAATGTGAAAATGATTTACAGCACGACCAACAGGGAAAAAAAAGCAAGCTAGCAAGCAGACACGATTGACATTAGTAATTGTTCCTGACTGCACACATATGTGGAGGTAAGAAAGTAGAAATACTTATGGTGTGTAGTATGGTAGCAATATATCAAAATTACTAACAGCAAAGGCCTCAAACTCCTTGAGCTAAGATGATTAAAAAGCACGCAAATACCATTCGTAACACTGAAATAAACAAGAAGCCTGAAAGGGATGAAGGCTTTGCTTCGGTTTTCAGTAGGGCTTGTTTGCCTTAGATCCAGAGGCGTAAGCATATCA
Organism: Falco naumanni; assembly: GCF_017639655.2. Taxonomy (NCBI): domain Eukaryota; kingdom Metazoa; phylum Chordata; class Aves; order Falconiformes; family Falconidae; genus Falco; species Falco naumanni. Next base: position 29,761,010 of record NC_054064.1, on the reverse strand, counting down.
GAGCCTTGCAGACAGAGTTAAAAACAAATGATTAATATCCAGTATAAGCCTCAGTGCACAAGCTTCTCTGCTTCTGAAGAAGAAATAAGAAGACTCTCAGGGGATTTCAGCAGCATCTAAACGCATGAGTCGGTTCAGATTTAGTAACAATGAGGTCTAACTGGAAGTCAATAGAGAACTAGCAAAGTGTTTGAGAAGGACACGATGCTTGTCCTTCAGTGAACTTTGCTCACTGGCACACCGAGGATGGTGAAGTCCAGCCTTGCAGGTGGCACCTTCTGTGGTCCTGAAAGAAGACATCAGGATGTCCTGGTTTCCTCTTTGCTTGTAAAATCGGAAGGCAAATCAAGCCTTCTTCCCCTTGGCCTCCGCCAGCCCCGCTGTTAGCTCACCAGGGCAGGAATGGTCTCTTCAGGGTCTGACAGTCTCACAGAGCAGGGTGAAGGCTTCTCTTTCATCCCATTGCTTTATGATGCCACCAGGGGAAAGAACGAGGGTTTGTGCTGCCCAGGTGTAAAGTGCCAGAGATCTGCTCTGTGCTGTTTTGAAAATGTTCCTTTTTTGTGTCAGAGAAACAGCTCTGCAGCTTACAAGAGAGTTTGGTAAAATGGTGATGTTTTCTCCCTTGTAAAAACCTGGAGGACTGGAGAGTAGTCTCATTTCCAGGCACTTTTTTGCTACCTGAACGCCAGCTTTGCTTTCCTTCTGAGAATGACCACAGCTTGCTGGGTCAAAGCAAAGCAGTTTTCTGAATAGAGCAGGGCTACTCAGTGCACCCTGGGGAGATGCCAAGCATCCCACCCACACTCAGGCACCTCCAGCGGCCAGCCCTTGCCATGGCTCACACAAATTCTGTGCAAAAAGAGACCTCACCACATTTGGGTTGAAAACCAGGTACAAAGACCCCCAAAACTGGCACCATTCAAATGCACAATGACAAAACAGAAACAGGGTCTCTGATCTAGCCAGCTGCCATGGCTTGCATTTCTCGTGCCTTGCAGTGCTGAGACCCGTGCCTCCCTTCCCTGCCTGTCAGCCCTCACAGCACCAGATTGCCACTCAGCAGCCCCAGCCCAGGGCTGCTCTTCTCCCCTCTCCAAAATGAAAGGCAGTGGAGGAGATGTAAAGGGGACAGAGGTAGGGGTCACAAGGAGGCTGAGCAGAAGAAAGAGCAGGGCCTTGTTTCAAATGTAATTATTTCATGCTTGGCTTTTTCGGCATCACTTAAGTCCTCTGTTCCACCATCTCCTGTTAAAAGCTGGTAGGTTTTGTTGTGTTTTTTAATATGGTCATAACCCCATTTTATATAGAAGGGAAAATGCTGGCTCCCTGTGGCTTTCATGTATTTTCATATTGGTGTAATTCAAACAGTATGATGACTCAACTTGACGTCGTTTCCTGGCTGCACTGGGGCTTGTAGTAATCGAGAGTTTAAACTTTATTGGGACGCCTGATGGAGCAGCAGCAAACACCACAGAGAGCCCTAATGAAGGCCAACAGCAGCCTGGCTGGCTGACTCAGCCCAGCAAGGACACTTCTTACCCCAGGTAGGTGCCGTCCCATCGGGTGAGCCACCCAAAAAGCTGCCACCTCCACCCGATGAGATGCAGTCATGCAAAGGGCACAGAGACTGAAAACAGGCCAACCCCACTCCCACTCCAATGTGCAAGAAGAAAGTAGAGGTACGAAGCATCTATGTTACTTTCCCAGCACCCGGGAAGCTGGCTTTGTGCCACCCCACAGCCATTGTGAATTCTCTTAATAATAATTCTCAGAGCATGAGAAGAGTCAGTGTTTTGTTCTAGTGAGGACAAGAAGCATTTGCAGTCTGGTTTTAATTACAATTGGAGGAGGAAGGACAACCAAAACTTGAGGAATTAAGGTTGAGAAGAAAGAGGTGAATTAAAAGTGGTGTCTTGGAAACACAGAATATCGGTGTACCATTGCATTCATGCATGCTTCCAGCCAGAAGCATCTTAACACAAACGCATGCCTTTGTGTCGGGTATATGCGCATCCTTATACATCTAAGAGGCAGGGCTGGTAGCACAGCCTATTATTAAGCTTGCCAAACATTTCCAATTATAAAGCCCTGTTTTCAATTGCTAATAACTTTATTAAACTTAAACCACTTGGGCTGCAATTTTCCATGCCAAGTGTCTGCCTTGGGCTGAATTTTTTGTTATGCCTTCTTTTTTTTTTTTAGCCATCAACAAAAAAAAAAAAAAAAGGTTCAACTGTTTCAGAGAAGATGGCTAGCGAAAACACAGGGGCTTGCAATTCAAAAAAAAAATCCTAGCAACTTTGTCTTGCAAAGGTCTAGAGTTCTCCTGGAAATCTGCAGGTAGTGAAAAATCTTGTGAAATTTGACAGAGGAAAATTGTTTTGAAAACCCTTTTCATACCCGATCAATACCTCTTACATCTCTGCATCTCCATCTTCCCTGGGCATGCTTTAGCCTTTCATGCTCCTGGCCATGGCAGGACTGCTTAGGACCACTCCATCAAGCCCAGCTCACTCAGATGGAGGGGCAGAGAATCTTGCTTTCTTTCAGCCTAACTCTACTACCAGCCGCCATCACCTTTCCTGTCCCAAAGGCAGCTGTCCTTGCTCCAATCTGGCACGCCTCTCTCCATATTCCATGTGCTGCACTTTTCAGTCCCAACAAGGAATGCAAAGCAAGGTACAGTGTAAAAATATAGTCCTTCCTTATAAAATCCATGTGATAGCAAAGATGTGTCTTTGCCCTTCTCCCCCTGTGCAGCAGTACCTTCAGGATCCTTGGAGTTTGCCCACTTATTAATATCACTAACATTCACATCTGTTTCAGATTGGTTTATGTGGATGAGATTTAATAACAAATATGTTCTCCATTAATGCTAGCCCTTGCCGTGCCTACATTCACTAACAGGCTTACGTATTTGCTGATCAGATCAGATGTTCTCTGTGGTTTGTTTGTCAGATTTTCTGTTTGGTGACTTTCTTCTAGAAAATCAGGTCTGAAATGTAAAACATGCAGAGAGTAGCATGGAGCCACCAGCACCAGTAGGTTCAGAGGAAACAAAGCCAGACAGACATCCTGCAGCCCTGCTCCTCGATTTATAGACTCTTGGCCTGATACATGGATATGCCAAAACACCCTTTGCCATCCCGTGGGAGGTCTACATTCCCCTTTGCATCACACTCCTGCAAGATGTCGGACACGTGGCAAATGACACTTGTGTAGCTCTGGGACTCAGAGAGGGCCATCGATGGCATGGAAATACAGCTGAAAAATTCATTCATACAGGCAGGTGTGTGAGGTTTTCAGCTTGACAGGACTATAAACAGAGGGTCCAGAGCTCTCAGCAGTCATGCTTCTTAAAAGGTGAAGGAATCACTGAAATAATCCAGGTCTAAATCCCCTAAGACGTACATAAAAGATCTAGGAGAAATGCTACAGTTCAGAGAGAATCATAAAAATGGAGATACTGCAAAAAGCGCAGGAAAGGAGGAAAACAGTGAGCTTGTTACGGCTTTTCAGGCGGTGCTTCCCATGCACATGTCTGGAAAGAGAGCTGGTCTAAAATGACAGGACGTGACAGTTGGTGATATCAGATAGGGGGGTGGGACATGAGGTTGAGCCTTGAGTCAATATATCTCAGGAATATTCAAGAGACAGAAGAAGCCAGAAATGGGAAAATCAGGAGCCCTGCAGTGGAGCCAGAAGCTGGTAGATAGGAAGTGGTAACGCAAACATAGTGTCTTCCAGCAAGACAGACTTGATCTTATCAATTAAGAGTAACACCTCAGTGGAACAAAACAGAGATAAAGAAATACAGGTGCCACCATACTACAACGAGGATAAAAGGCCAAAGCTTATACTGCTTTCTGGGGAAAATGCATCACCCTGTGATGTACTAAAAGTCCGCCTGTAGTGCTTATTTTGAGAGATACCACCACCTCCCCCAACAATCCCTTTCCCACAGACAATTCAATTTAATTGTTGAGAAGATAAATTTTCTACTAGGGAGAAAAAGCCCAGAAACATGTTTTCTGGGAAAAAAAAAACACACAACCCTATCTTTTGGAGCAAAAGCATCTGTCTAAAGCCTATCATCCCAGCAAGGGACACACAACCCCCAGCACAGTAGCAGCGGAATTCAGACCAAGGCAAAGCCATCAGCTCCACCTCATAGATTCAAGAGGCCCAGAGGGAAATGCACAACAGGTTAAGACACTGAAATATTGTCTGAAAAAGATGTTTTCTTTTTTTTTCTTCAGGGTGAAAGCTGTTCTGCCCCCAGACAAGGTGTGCTCAGAGTCAGTCAGCAGGATTCATGAAAGATAACAGCTCCAGTGACCTTGCAAAACAACGGCCTGTGAACATGCATTTCTGTTTTGCTTTCGAGCAGCTATTGTGGTGCTGAGCAGGCTGAGGGTCAGAGCTTACACACTGGTTAGAGCTGGTCAGGTTGTGGGTAACCCAACAGAAGGAACCGGAGTTTCTTGGAGAAGTCCCTTGCTTTTCTAAACTCATGCCTACACAGGCAAGACCAAATAGACCCAAATTTTCCCCTTCTCATCTTTTGAGTTGAGCAAACACAAACCAAGGCTAATCCAGAAGTCTTACAGCCACCATACCTTGGACACTGTCTCAGCTGACTATCTCTGGACAGACCTGGCTACCGAGAGGTTCACTTTCCCTGAACTGAAGTTGTTTCCCTGGCTGAAGTTGTGCTTATCTCCTTCTCACAGTCCCAAAGGGTGTAGCTGGAAACCAAAGAGAGCTGCTGTTCCCCTGCATACACTTCAGGTGGAGACCTTGCATGGTGCAAGGTAGAGACCAGCAGAGACTGAAACAAGTGCCCGGAGCCCAATTAGGTCTGCAACCAGGAGCCAGCACTGAGCACCCTGGTGCCAGGCAGTGGGATGTGCATGGATGCTCCCACCAAAGCCATGTGCTCTGCAACAGCTTGGTCCCAGGGGAAGGATGGCCCGCAAAGCTAGCCATGAAGGGTGGCCCATTAGGGTTGCTGCAGACAGAAGAATGTGCATCAACACAAAGGAGGATTTAACCTGGCTCCCTCATCCTTCAAATGCCAGGTGTGAGGTTTGACCTTGGGCAGCAGATCCAGGGACTGTCCCACAATGCAGACACACATGTGCACACACAGAGGAAGATGAAGTGCTTTTGCCTGTGACCCCAAGCCAAATGGCAAGCCCCAGTCAGCCAGGGTATTCCAATACCCACTTAGCGTTTGTAAGCTGTCCTCTGGGTAGGATTTCCAGGCACATAGTGTCGTATCTTTCACACTTTTTGAGCAGGGCTATAAATTATGGCAAAAGACCCTGTAACTTCAGCCTGATCACTCCGTACTCCTGGCGCCTGCTGGGTTGTTGTTGTTGTTACAGCTACAGCTCCAAATGGGGAACGTGTGATGTACGGCTGGGAAGGGACTTTTCTAACTGCTCAGTGAAGCAGTCACAAGTAGGAAGAAACTGCAGTTTCCTACAATATTCAGCATTATATAGGCCCTCAGCAGTGCCACACTTTACTTCTTCATTTCTAGCATCCTCCTTTGAGAGCTCTACCCCACTTCATCATCATAAACATGTCAACAATCAGTCCCCATGGAGGACTCTGCTGTTTGTTCTTTGGCTCACATGGAGAATGCAAGTCCCTGCTCCAGCCCCCAGCACACATTTCTCTATGCTCAAAGGGGCCGGAGTTGGAACATGGCCATATTGTGGCTCACGGACCTTGATATTTAAGGAAAAAGAAAAAAAAAAAAAAAAAAAGGAAAAAAAAAAAAAAAGGCAAAGAACATGAACTTGATAAATATGATCAGCTGCCGGGAACGTGCCTGTAGCCTTCTGCTGCTGTTGTTGACATCAGAAAGCTGCAGAGCCTGGGAGACGGGAGGAAGTTTTATTGTCTCGCTCCTACCAGGAGCACGCGATTGCTGTTCCAGCTGCCTGGTGCTACCCAGCGCTTCTTTTGAGCCGCCCGCCTGTCACCAAGAAAACAGGACATCAGTTCTCACCTCCCGGACCTGACAGCTGGGGGGAGGCTTCTCACTGCCTCTCCCAAAGCCTCAGAAGAACTTTTTTGCGGAAACCAGCACTGGCATGACGTTCTCCCAGACTAATGTTTTATTACACCTGAAGCTTTTCTGTCAGCCACCTGACAGCTCTCTGGACTGCAAGGGCTGCTAATTGGGCTAGATTGCACAGCCAGACAGGGTGCACCCGAGCACAGGGCACAGTGCCACTCCAGGGTGCAGCCACACGTTGATACTTCTTCTGGAGCGGCTCCAGTCTGTGCAGCAGGGCAGACCCAGCTGTAAGCTATTTCATGTTTGAGGAAGAAAGAGGATCCAAAATACAGTCAAGTGGCTCTTTTCAATCTGGGTTCCCACACACGAGCTTAGCAAGGAAGTTTAGGCTTTCTTTAACTTCACTAAGGCAGCAAGTTGGTCTACCAAAGGACCAGGAGGGATCTTCATTAAAAATGATGGAGAAAAAAGGAACCCCGTTCCAGTTAATAGATATATTATGTGAATACTAATTTTAACAATTTGGCTGAAAAGAGATGAAAACTCCTTCGGGGAAAAGGGAATCTGCAGCACAGCAGTATTGTAGCAGGGACATGATGAATAATTTTGCAGTGACAAGTCATGAATACATGTGGTGAAGACAGAAATTCCTGAGAAGATCCTACACAAACACCTTTTCAGAGCTTTTTCATCCTTTTATTTTCTTTCAGTGTGCAATGTACCCTCAAACTTTCATGTCAATGGCATTAGGCATAGTACAGGAGGGAATTATTTTCTTCCACATAGAGAATTTAGGCCCCCTGAAAGGGGCTGGCTGGACAGTTATGAAGATGTAAGCACTTTGTATATACCCAGAATAAACTTCCCCAGTGCTTTGCTAAAAAATATGGTGCAATGCTTGGCTGGATGAAGCATGATGAAAGACCTCAGTTTTCATGGCTCATTTAGTCTGGGACTTTTCTTCAGGGACAGCCAGCAAGAGCACTGATTTTGATCACTTCTGATGTGGACAAAGTTATTCTGGGATTTGGGCTGAGATTGGCTCATTTTGCAGAACTTTTAAGAGGCTTCAAAGTAGTCACCTGGAGAGGAGTTTCCAAATCTGCCCCGCTCCAAGCCAGCCAAAACCTTTCTCACACAAACTTACAGCAGTAATGCATTTGGAAAATAAAACCATCTATTCAGAAATGTTTTTAAAAAATTGTTTGTCGTTCAGCTATGGCTGAAAGGGAATGTCTCCTCGCCTCGAGTTTCTAACCCTTTTGTAAAAAATGTTCAGTTCTCTCTTCAAAGTAAAAGAATTTTTTTAAGAAAATAGGTTTTTCTTAAAAAAAAAAAAAAACAAAAAAACCTTACATTTGTCAGAAACAGACAGTTCCTCGTGAACACCGTGGATTTTTGAATGACCAAAGCCCTCTTGCCACAGTGTTCACTTGTCCAAGCAGCCTGGGTATAGGAACGTTAAGGGCACTCAGGTGTGAAAGTGCTGAGAGACTTGTAAGTATCTGGATTAAGGGGCAGAAAGAAAATGGAAAAAGAAATTTTCCTGAGTAACTCAAGGGTTTCTTCTCTTCCAAAATCACTAGAAATCCTTAAGTATGAACTATTCCTCCCATCATTGTCCCAGAGACAGATTTAAATGGCACTCTGCTTTGCAAGAGAGTTTTAAAGAGCCCTAGAGCCAGCCAACTGAGATAAAAGGCCACAGTCGAGTGGTTCTGTAAAGACAACAGTTGCACCATGAGTGACAGATATTTCATTATATCAGTACACCACACCACAAAGTTCTTCTGTAAATGGAAGACAAGATGTCTTTGTGCACCATATCATGGCTCTTCCCCCGCACCTGCGGCACGCAGGGCTCCCCACGTTGGGCACACCGCTGTCTGGGATGGGCAGGAAAACAAAAGGCGCAAACGTCTCAGCTTTGAGCACACGGCCTCTCACTGCTATGGCCAGACTCTGTTAGTATCAAAGAGTGAAATACAGCCCTACGCTGGTTCATATCACAGGTGCACAAATCCAGCCCTTCATAACTTTATTACTTATGGCCCCTCAGTGCACCAGCAGCCACATTTGGGGAGCATTACCAGCTCTCTGCATGCTTTAATCCCTGTCTCTCAACTCAGCGGCTGCTCTAACTCCCCACGAGCGATCTGCAGCACAAACCCTCGCACCTGAGCACACACCTGGTGTGGCACATGCATTAGGTCACAGGCGGGCACCTGCAATTTTGCATATGCCCCTGCAGAAGCCTGCACCTAGAGATAGGTTAGCTCACATATACCTAGTCCCTAAATTCTCTCCTGCAGTTCCTGAAACAGCTTTTTCTATCATTATGAGGCTGAAAGAAAATAAACTTTCATGATCATTTTTATTATCCTGTTTAAAAATTGTTTACCACCTGTTTCATTTCCATGTTTAAATGTGACATTAATTTGGAGCCAGGTTAACCCCTCCTTTGTCATCAAATTGTTGCGCTTAGATCAACCACAACAAAGACTTACTTTTTTTCCTAAGTAAATCTACTTTCTTCTCCATGCTAGCCATGATTCTTGGCAAGGATGCTTAAGAGAGGAGCTTGGAGGAAATGAATAATATTTTTGATTCTAGAGAAACAAATGCCAAAAGCCTATTTTGAAAAGATAATGCAGCTTCAATTGACTTCAATGTTTGTCAAGATGTTGTGACTCTGTAGAGCCCCAGCAAAAGGAAGAAGCTGTGATTTTAAACTGCATAAATTGTTGATCTTCTGCATTGTTCAGACTTTTGCAATCAGATCTGTATTTCAGTTAATAAAAAATAAGACAGTTACTTAACATTTTTTATATTCAGGGCAGCAAGCAGCCCAGCTCCCAGAGACACCAGCCAAGTGCCTCTAGTAAAGCCCAGTTAAATGCAATCACATGCAGCCGCTCTCCTCCATCTGACAAGGCAGCGTTCCTGCAAAAGTGGTTCTCACTAATCCCATCATTAAACCCGAAAAACAGATCCTATTATTTTAATTCATCTGGCAGTAGCTCGCCCCAGTTTAATTGCACACCCGTACAAATTGATATGTCGTTTCGGCCCAGACGAGGGGAACCCAAACTCCACCTTGAAGCTGTCAGCAGAAACACACTGAGCAAGTGTTCAACAGCCCCGTCTGACACATGGCTCTGTGTTATACCTATGAGTTTGCAGGCCTTAAATGAGCACGCCTGCATGACACTATACGGGTTTAAGGTCTCACTGGTAAAAGCTCTATTTACTCCCTGGGAAGTCACACACAGGGTATTATTTTAGTGGTCTGTCAACACAAAGCTTCCGTCTGACTGGGGTTGTGCCATCCCAGGCATATATTAATGAATCACTCAAACAGAAGCCGTAGCATCTTAATACAACCATCCTTTTAAAAAATCAATCAGAATTAAATGTAAACCGCAAAACCAGTAAGCGAATGTATTGTTAAGAGGTTTTGATTAAAGCTTTTGAAATTAAAAGGATCAGACCGAGGATCAGAGAAACATACCGCAAAGTCATCAAAAGAAGATGAGGAGCAGATTTTGTAGCCCTTGCTCTTGAGGGAGATAAATCAGTACTTTATATTTTACGTAGGGAAAGGGTTGCAATACTTGGCCTTTGATACACAGAAGATGTTCTTAACTGATCTTGAGTCCCTGAAACCAACTAGTCCTTTGGTGTCTCCCCTGCAAAGAGTCTCTGGTAGCAGGACAGCTGCCCCAAACAGAGGTTTCTCTCCTGTCACTTGGCTGGATGTGCCAGAGCAACTTTTCAGCACATCACCAGCACGGTGACAAGGGGCCAGATGCTGCAGCTCAACCACCTCTAACTGCTGGGAGCAGAGACAGCTTTTTATAAAGCAGTGCTACCACTGAGTGAGAGAATTGCTTATGTTGCCTGATGGGTACAATTTAATACTTTTATGTCATAAATCTCCTTGCATTCAATTTCTTACAGAATAACAGCAGTGTGCCATATCCTGTTTTTAACAGGAAACTTTAAACAACAGCATGAATTTTTGTTTCTAATCACACTGAAAATGAGTGAAGATCATTAGCGCTGTGGGCGTTTCAACATGGTCAAACCCTCATCCAACCAAAATACCTCCTGAAACTCCATTCTTCTGTTCATCTACCAAGCCTTCTGTTTCTCCCCTAATTTCACCTAAAATTTAGCCCTTGCCAGGATGTGTAGGTATAAATTTTAAGCACTGGATATAGCCTTTGGATTTGAGTCTCTATGTGCACTATCAGAACTGAACACAGAGCAATGCAACTGCCCTCCAACAGTTATCAAGTGTCAGTGATTCCAGCACGGCTTGTGTGGTGAATAGAGCTCTAAATCCAGATGCTAGTTTACAGACAGTCTTTCAGTTCAACTACAGTAAAGTTCTCATTTTTAGGCTACCCAAAAGCCACAGAAATTAATCTCCTTTGCAATACGCCTTTGCTAAATTGAAATCTGGTTAAACACACGCTTGAAGAAGCCACCTGAATTTTTCTATATTTGCTGCACATTTAAAAGTCATATTTGTAAGTGACAGAGAAAAACAAAACAAAACAAAACAAAAACAAAAATAGGTTTTCTGCTGAGAATTTATGTGGCAAGCTTTGCCCCAGCATGTTTTTATAGCCTGGTTATAAACCCCTGGAAACAGAAGGGTATATAATGGAAACACTGACAGATCCTTACCTAGAATATTGCAAATGAGCACACCATAAAAATGACTAATTGCAGGTATTGTAAAACTCAGCTCAGCGCTCAGACTCAGCTGCTGGGCTGGAGCAGGGAGATGCAGACAGTGATAACAGAGGGCTCAGCCTCTGCTCCTGTCGGCTTTGCCTACATACAGACAAGGAGCTTCTAGTTTTGACCCTTCGTTAATGGCCTTGACCACAACAGGAAATATTTTTTATAATGTTGTGAGCTTAATTGCAAGAAGAGTATTTGCAGGTTACCTGGCCTGCAAAATAAGCTGCCCTTGTTCGGTGCCTGCACCAAGTCTCTGGCATGTGTCCACCCATAAAGTACCAAGTAAGTTCCATCTTGTTAGATCACACCTGTCTACTTCAGATGGAGCTTGAGGATGTGTTAGACCATATACAAAACCTCCAGACTCCTCTAAGTGGCTTTGTCTGGTTTGTGAAGGAGGAAGAGAGTCCCTCAGGGGCTCTGAAGAGCAGCACAGAGGGACCTGCTGAGATGGAATCTGTCCACATGAGGACACATGGGAATTAGGTGGTTATTGCACTGGAGCTGGCTCCATTGAAAAAAAAGACCAAAATTAAATGGAGACTTGATGACACCGAGTACCCATGCATCATCAGGGGAAAGTTAATTTGGTTTACACATTTGGAGAAATGTAAACAGTTTTGGAGAAACTGCAAACAATAGTTTCTGCATGATTGCAGGGATGGTGCACATGCTCTACATGTCATGGAAGGGGTCTGCACAGCTATTGCCGGCTAAACCGGGAAACTGCTCAGGGCCAGACTTTGCCATTCCAGCGTGATGCTGAGAGCTGATGTCCCCTGGGAGCTGCTCCCTCGTGGGTGCTGAGGAAGGGTCTTGCATCCTTTCCACTCATGCTGGAGAAGCTAATGTCAGCTGACAAAGTAGTAGGCAGCAGGGTCTGGGCTGGGGGGGGTGTCAGAGAAAGACAGCCTCCAGCATATTCAATTCTCCTCCATCACCCTCCAAGACTGGGTACGTCACCTGTATGCTGGGTGCTGCCTTCAGTGCCTGGTGGAGCTGGACCCAGATGCCTGCCCGCTGTGTCTCCAATGCTTGCAGAAACCCCATCCCCAAGGTCACAGCGAGCTGATGTGTCTGAGGAACTGGCAGCTGTATCCATTAGGAAGACCAAGTGGAGCCGGTCAACTTTACATGAGATGGTTGAACTGTTCTTACGCCGGAGGGGCCCACTATTACAATAAAGGCCTCAGCAACAACAAGAGGACAGACCCTGGCCATGGACACCCTGAAGGCCTAAAGATAAAGGGTCGGATTACACAAAGCAGCCTCTCATTATCCACTCCTTGATACTGGTTGGTAACTTTGTTTTTTAAGGAATCCCTTAATTAGGTTTTACAGTGCATAGGTTAGGCATTTTCCAGCAAGAGCTTTATTGTAATGGGTTGCACATGTTCTCATACTGTACACTAAAATGAAACTTAGCTACAGGGCATTTCCTTCCGTTGCTCTTGCTGGGGCGCAGCTTTAACCTCTTTGCAGACACAAAGCCATATTTTACTCCTGAGAGGCCACAGCAGTTCCCTACTCCCAATCACTTGGGTCATTTCAACTCTCCACCGTGCAGTGAACTTGCAAATGTGCTGCAGAGAGCAATCCTGAGGGGTAGGGGAGAGGTGAGACAGAGATGGAAAAGACCCAGGAGGTTAAAACCCTGACTGCCAGCAAAGATCAGGAGTCTCCCAGGGAGAAGCCCACAGTCTTCAGCTGTGCAGCACACGGGGAATCATCTGGGCAACCTCCTCCAATAGTGCAGCGCTGTATTTGTGTCATGTTTCAATGCACCAAAGTCAGGACTGGTTGGGAAAAAGAGAAGAAAAACGCAGTTTTGTGGGAATTAAGACGTTTCATAAGTAAAAGAGAAAAAATGGATTGGAATGGCCAGATATTTGCATAGGATTTGTCCGCAGTCATCAGCTGCAGTAAGATGTTCTCCTGATGCTGGACTCTGGAGATGGATTGCTCAGAGCAACCAGGGCTGCTTCTTGGACTGTAGGTTTATTTCAGTTGGAGATCGCTGTGAGACTAGAGAAATAAAAGCTGTATTAGGGAGTATGAACACTGGTAGGTCACGCAAGTTGCTCATGGATTCCTCCATTCAGCCCACCAAGCTTGATGCAGCATGACCATCAGAAAAAAGTCTCCAGGTACAGCTTAAGTTGCAGAATTTATTCCAGATTTTTTGAACTAGCCCAAAACCTGGAAACTTACGACCACCTTCCAGTTTGAAAACAGTAATATTGAAGGAGCCTTCCATGTGGCAGATTCAGATCAGACAAAAGGAGGCACCTATGCACACAACCTACAGGGAAGCAGTGGGATTCCTTGCCACAGGATATAGTAGGGAAAAATACATTTACATGGGTTCAAAGGGCAAGTGGACAAGTTCTTGGAAGAAAAAGTCCTTCAAGGTATCTGAAATACCTAACTAGCCACACTGTGCTTGGTTTTCCTACTAACCCATTGCATCATTTGGATACCAGAGCTACAGAATTAGTTTCTCTGGCAGGTCCTCTGAGAAGAGGCTGACAACCTGCACAACTCAGCACGTCTCTGCCCTGTCTGACGAGCATGGGCAGAAAAGCCTAACTAGTCAGGTCTCAGAAACTTAACCTGTAGCAGAGGACTCTTCCTATCTGCCCAGCAGCTTGAGCAGTTAACAAAGCCAAAATATGTGTTATTTTTAAAGCTGCTGCTGTTGAGGGATCAGACCTCAGCCCCACAAAGAGTCAGGGGTGTGACAGCTCTGTGCATACCAGGAGCCTGGATGAAATGGCATCTGTGTAAGTGTTTCTAGGAACAGGAATTTGCAGCTGGATTTTCTGTGGTACCCGCTCCTGTTTGCACTTGGACCTTTGAAAATCAGGCTATTAGTACGCTCACATTGAAGAAGGGAATTTATGTTGTCTTTATGCTTTAAGCCTGAATTTGTCCTGAGGGAACAGTAGCAGAAAAAAACAGCCATTTATTTTTAATAGACACCAGTGTCGTTACTTAGGTCTGGCGAGCTTAAAGGATTGAGAGGTGAATGATATCATCAAGGAAATAATTTCTTTCTTTACTTTTTTTTATTCATCTAAGAAAAAAAAAAATCCCGCACAGGAACACAAGAACCATGCTACAGTTTGTAAATGTTTCCCCTCAGGACTGCAGACTTCATTTATCTTGTCTGCTGTCCCTTCCCCAAGGCCCAAATTTCCCTTCTTGTGCTGTTCTGGGGAAGGGCACCTTTCACCCACCCTCTGCCTTTAGTACATTCATCAAGAAATGATCCAAGTGATGGCAGAGACACCTGCAAACCCCCGCATTCCTCTCTCTCTGAAAGATGGAGAAGCCCCTCTCAGCAAAGGAGAAGTCTGGATTTATCTCCAGCAACAGCCCCCCAGCCCAGCCCGGCAGCATGGAGTGGGGCCCCCCACCCTAGGACACCTTGGGGTCAGCGCAGGCGAGCCAAAGCACCTCCACTTGGCTGTGACCTTGTGGGAGCCCTTGCAAATCACATCTGGAATGTGTTTCAGCTGCAAGAGCAATAAATGAAAACACTGAACACAACAGGGTCGAGGCAATGCTGCTTGAAAGAAAAGGTAATGTATTGACCCTTATTTGGCCCATGACATGTCTGGTTATTCCACCAAGAACTGGGGAAGTGTGGCGTGGGATGGGTAAAGGATAATAAGATATTTTGTCATAAAATAATACAATTCATTTCAAGCTTCAGTGGCACCCAAGAATGGGTAATGTGACTTCCCTGCATTCCAAGCCACTCCTTTTCTTTTGTCTCCAGACATCCAACAAGCAATCGAGAGCTCCAGTGGATTCACACAGAAACAATCAAGACAAGTTCATGCCATTTCTCAAGCAGTCTGGCAAATCCTGATTTGAGAAAAATTAGAAAAAGGCTAGTTTAATTTATAAACTGTCAACAAATGGAAATCCAACTTACAGTGACAACGTCAACATAAAAATGACACGATGTTTTTCCTTTACTTTCCACCACTGAAACCAAGGGTGTGATTTCAGCACACTTCTCCCTAAAACAAGAGGAGTCCCTTTGGTAGGACGCAGCTGGGCTGGCTGCAGGTAAACCCATACTTCCCTCTCCTTCACATCCCATAGCAATACACAGCTCAAGCAATGCCCTGCTGCCCTTGCTCAGTGTGCCCGGTTCTACAGCCACCTGCAAGACCTTTTCCCTGGGCCACAAGGAAAAGTGCAGCAATGCTCACAACGTTTCTCTGAGGATATCCATAATCAGTAGGCATTTCCCTTTCCTGATGTGTCAAAATCCATTTTTTTCCTTAGGAAAGCATTTGCTTGCAGATGAAGTGAACAGCAGCCTTATAGGCGAGCCGATGCTTGTTTTATTTTTCAAATACAACTGGAGTAAAGCCTCTTCCCTGAACCTGAAAAGTTCTGAGCTTTCAGGTCTAGATTTGGATGTATACTCCTGCCCAGCTGATGCTACTTCTATTTCCATTTATATTTCATTACCAGGACTGGTGGACAATCGCTTCTATCAGGTACATTAATTATTGCTTGAATTAATAGTTTTCCACTTAGAAAGGCAATAGCTCCAAGTTGTGAGGTCTCTGGTAGCAGAGTTCATTTCAGAGCTGCCTGCCTTCTCATGCCCTAGCTGTCCCCACTCCGTGGGTTTCTGCTGTGTCTCTTTGGACTCTTCTTGGAGGACTTACCCCACCTCACATCAGCGAAAATATGGGGAATTCAAGCCAGAGAACTTCCATCAAAATGCTGCAGGGGGTTTAACTCAGAATATATTACTGCTGTGGCTGAAAGAGCTGTCTCCCAAAGAACTCATGGGAGCAGAAGACAATGATGGGCATAACAGATGGACTGTGGTGCTGGAGCCATCATAGCATAGCACCATCCATCTGCAGGGAACAATCCCCATCACTGCTTTTCACGGGCTACTGCTGCAGCAGACTGCCAAAAATGCAACGCCCCAGCATTGAAGTTTTGGGATCTTCATGCTGTGGTCCCTGGGCAGCCACAGATTTCCACAGTACCATTCCCACCATGTGGCTGGGTAGGTTCACAGCCACATAGCCCTCCTCACTCCATGTCTGCTGGAATTTCATTAAATCTATGTCACAGTGTTGTGTCCGTTTCATTATTTTATAAAAGGATTGTATGTCTTCCCCTTTCAGCCTGGTCTATTACTACATGGAGGGATGGGAGGGAGAAGAAAAATGGCTTGACAGAGGCTGCAGAGTGAACACAGCATACCACAATCAACCAGCTCCCCATTTTCATTGCAGCAGTTTCAGGCAGTGTCTCACTGGATTTTTTCTGCCTAATTTTTAAATTAAAAAAAAAAAAAAAGGCACCTGACCACCCTCTTGCTGAATAATTGGCTTACAGAGAGCTGTCACTTTTTCTCCAAAGGACTGAGAAAAAGGCCTTCAATAGCTTCTTTGTGTGATTTTATTTTGCAGCTTCCAGCCCAAGACAACATTTCCTGACCTGTGAGGATATGCTGCCCTCTTCCAGCCTGGGACACTGCAGCTCAGCAGTGCCATGGAGACACATTTCCATGGATCTGCAGGATTAACTCAAAGAATCATTAATCC
The DNA here is from genome assembly GCF_017639655.2 of Falco naumanni. NCBI lineage: Eukaryota > Metazoa > Chordata > Aves > Falconiformes > Falconidae > Falco > Falco naumanni. The sequence goes on along the minus strand of NC_054064.1, from coordinate 29,744,627 downwards.
TCCACTTCCACAGGTCTAGTTTCTCTTAGCAGTTAAGGAATGAGTTAGTCAGAAAGCATTAAATGTGTAAGGGACTGGGATCGTGTTCAAGCAGGCTCTTCCTGAACTCACATCCTCCCTCTGCCCTCCCTCCTGCCCAGTTTGCAATGCTGAGCCCTTCCACCACCACACACTAGCCCCCAACACCTCTCCTCACCTTCCCCATCATTCAGGAAGGAGACCTTCTTCCACACCTAAGGAATCGTATAAAAAGCAAGAAAATGCTCAGATCTCTCTTACTAAAATGTCATCATCTGGGAGCCTACACCAGGGATTTGGATGGTTTGGGGCAGACAATAGAGGTGACTGAGCAGGAGAGAGCACCAGGAGCCTGCCTTACCCGGTTAAGAGCTGCAAGCCTTTTTCTGCCCTTTGTGCAAGGGGGAGAGACGAGGACTTTCCAACCCTGAATGGGAGTCCGGGTTGTCACACCTGCTGCTCTCACAGGTGCCTGTGTGCTCAGAGATCCCCTCCAGCAATTCCCCTCTGACTGCTCTTATCAGCTGCTGAAGATTAGAGGTACCCTGGAATAGAAACTTCAAGGAAAAAGGGAAGGGGAGAATTGCATTTCAAAGAAAGTGCTTGAAAGAAACCTTTGAAGGACCCTATTCAAAGGTTCATGACTTGATATAACCATTTTAAAAAGATATAAATTCCTGTTTGGATTTGGGATTGGCTCTCACCCCAGCAGGACAGAAAAGCTGCCTTTTTTGTATGAACACAGTCCCAGCACAACACAGGAGATGAGATCCATCTGATAACATCTTACATTACTTTTAACCTAAAAAATCCAAAGGTAATATATTAAGGTAAGACCTACTCTCACATATGCATGAATAACTTCCATAAAAAAGACATGAGCTTGTGCCCATAAGCTTTTAGGTAGTACAAAGAAAACTAAATGTTTGTGGGGCCATGCTGACCTGGAGCCCAAACAGGGGCAAACCTTGGGTACAGCTTACCTTTTTGCTATTCTCTGATGGGGTCCCGTCCTCCCCACTCATCCCAAGTACACACCTTTCTGGCAGCAGCATCGCCACATGAGAGTCATCAGGGCTGACAGCACTGAGACACATTTGAGCTGGCAAATTGCTATTAATGGGTCAAAGCAGCTCACAAACACAAAACCACACTGTCTGTCTAATTTCCTGATCCACTGTTTCCTGGTGGGTTTTTTCTTCTGTTTGGAATCATATTCTCTTGGAAAAAAATATTTTATTTCTAGATAAACTGAGGAAATAGCTGATCTTATCTACTCTATTATAGGTAACTTTTTAAAAATAATATCTTTAATGATGCACAGCCTTCCATTTACGCAAGTCTTGGTTCAGCTAATCCCTTAGCCCCTGTGTAGCATGAAGAGTGTGTTTAACAGGATTCAGCAGGATGCATTTTTAAGCATATACTCAACCGATTTGCTGACACAGGGTCAGGGCTCTTAACACTGCTGCTCTCTGCTCCTTCTTCCTTTCTTGCATCGTGACTCCACTTTGGCCATATCTGAACCTGCATGGGGAGACCTTCCTTCACCCTTTCACTTTCCCCAGCAGCAGCCCCTCATCCAGGCTGTGACCTTTGCTTGTTCGTCCAATTCCTGTAGGCAAACATAGGAGTGCCCTGAGGATGTTGGGCAGTGACCCCGCGGTGAGGAGAAGCTCTGCCTATGCTGTCCAGCATGAAGGAGAGTCTGAGGTCCCCGCTCCAGCCATCTGAGCCAAGACAGCTGCACAAGCACATCCTGTGCCTGAATGCTGATGGAAAACTCATGCTGAGGTGCTGAGCCATGATGGCAGCACCAAGCAAGGGGTGCAGGCTGCCCGAGCAGGGGCCCAGCAGCCGGCTGCAGTGGGGAGGAGTGGACAGTGAGAGGTTCAGCCTCTCCCCTGCAGCATCAACTTCTCTCAGGGCTGCACGACTACAGAACTGGGCAGAAAGCCAGGAAATCTTGAATTATATTCCTGATGCTGCCATTAATTTCTTATATGGCCTTGGGCAGCTTGTATCACCTGCCAGTTTGGGTTTTTCCTTAGATAAAGTAGGGAAAATAGTTAACATCATGGATTTATAGAGCTTAAAGCTCTACAAAGAAGAGCCTGGTCTGGCTTCTCTATATCAAAAAAAGCTTTTAATTTCACTCAGTTGTGCCTGAATCAAGGCCAATTGCTTATGTTTGACCAATATATATCTCTCCATCTCTTACAGAAGAACAACTTATCTTCATCTGAAACATCAAGAGATGGAGAAAAGCCAGCACTTCCCTTGGTATTTTCCCCCCTGTGATTAATTCCCATCCCTACTGAGCATTCAAGTTTCATTTCCCATTCAAATTTTTTGGGATTCTTCTTTCAGCCACTACTTCTAACAATGCTTTTTTCTGCTAAATGAAAGTGTTTGCATGATTCGGTATTTCTCCCCATGGCTTATCCACACTCGTTGGTGGGCTAAGGGCAATAATGGCAAAGATAATTAAAAACTGCCCAGGGCTTTGAAATATTAAGCTCATCTCTAAGACCCATTATCCTGCTCAGTGTCAGGGGTACCACTGACAAGTACTTGACTTCAGCATTTCAGGTGGCACGCAGCTGCCAGAGAAAATCAAGAGTGGAAAAGTACTATCCCTTCAGAAAAACAGATGTTGCAGCTCAAATTTGTCTTCTGCCAAGACAAAGGAGATGCACTAAATTGATCTTTTGTAAAGGATTTTGTTTTGCTTCCAAGATTAATATCACAACAAACTGGGAGGCACCATTCCTCAGGGTGCAATGCTACATTGCAGAACGGAGCCTAAATACCCATGCTGAGCGTAATTTAGTTAGTCTGAAACTATGTCTGCGGAGGGGGAGATAAACTTCTTCCATCTGGTAGCATGTTATCTAAATAACTCCATCTCAGTATACAAAGGCTGACCACTCAGCTTCAAAGCTGGGTGATAGCTTCTAGGCTTGATGTGCTCACGATGGAGAGTCCTGGTGGTGGTGCTCAGAGCCCTCACGGTGGCCTTCATGGGGCTCCTTGGTCACACAAAAGCAAAGGAGGAATGAAGGGACAAGAATGATGACCTGGACCATCCTGTGAGATGGTAGGAGGACTCTGACTGGAGCCAACCATTTTCACTGGCCAAAAACCCTCATGTCAAGTCATTCAACTGGGTAAAAGACATCCAACCAGGGCTCCAGCTTACAGGGAAAGTGACTTCTTGACACCTTTCCCAGAAAGGACACTCTCTCTCCACAGACCAGAAACACTGCCATTTATATGCTGGCTTTTCACCCTAGGACCATGTCTGCTTGTCACTATTAATGGTATCCTCCTGTAGTACTTTTTGCCCCTTACACAAAGTGACACCTCCTTCTCCAAACACACAGGTCCCAGAGATGGCTGTTCTTCCCTTGCTGATGTGAACCATTATGTGTCTTCACCAACCACGAATGCATTTATCCCCAGCAGTACTTTCACTACACCAAAAGGACTAAAAAACCCTACTTGTACAATCCGCTTAGAATGAATGGCAGTGTATAATTTAAACACATTGATACAACACTCCTTAGAACAACACATTGGTCCTGATTTTTTTACATGGCTTATCCAATTAACAGACTGAAACAAGCACAATCATCAGGTTATGGTATTCTCTTTCTACACTTCATCATCTGCCTGAATAACTGCAAATAAATCCCATGTATTTGTTTCACCAATGCCCAAATCTTTACGCTATGGCAATTTGTGAACAAGGTCTACACACACACACCAAGGTATAATGGATCAACAAAAATGACTGGACAAAACAGAGGGTTTAGGATTGCTTTTTTTCTCTGCATGGTGTGAAATCTTTCACAATGGAGGAAAACACATGTAATGTACTACCTCAAGACAACAGCAATTCTCACTGATGCATGGAAGTGCTCCTGAAGCAAGCTGACCCCTTTTCTGCTAGGGTTAGTCTATACAAGGAAGTTTTGCAAGCTCAATTATTTCAGCTAGGAGTGTAAAAAAACAAATACATCATCCTTACATGAAAGAGAGCTATGCCAACAAAAAGCCCTGGTGTAAATGCAGTGCTACAAAGGGAGGGAAAATTTCTTTTTCTTTCTAATATAGCTGATTTTGTTTGGGTAGCTCCAATAAGCTACACCAGCAAAAGAAACCTCTTGGCTCGAATAACTGTGTTTCCAGTGGAGTTGCCAATCCAGCGATATCTGTGTGTCAGCACATTCCTCTTGCTGGAGAGGAGAGACCTATCGTCAAATTCCCTGAAGTCTTTACCTGGGATAGAGGAAGGCTAAAAGAAGGATCAGACTATTCAATATCTAAAAGGATGCTGAGACACAGTGTGGTCAGGAGCAAAGCTCTGGCTGCTCTGAGGCAGAGGCTGACCCATCAGACAGAGCATTCCTGCCTGACACGCATCCTCTCAGCTGCAAAGTGTGTTTCTTGTTGGACACAATCCCCAGCTAGAGGGTTACTCTGTGATAACATGTAGTCATTCCTGGGTCCCACATCAATGGCTTGCCCACATCAATGGCAAGCTTCTGCTTCATGGGGGGTGGGGGTTATAGCTGGACTTCAAGGACTTTGGTCCTGTCTGTTGTGGGCTCAGCAGGTTGTGAGATGGCTACCCAAGGTCATAGCTACACTACGCTTTGGGGAAGTGATGGCAGCAAGTGTTTCTTTTAACCTAGAATCAAAACAGAGTCTCTCTGGTTTTACCGGGAGGCTGCGGACAGGGTACACTGGACATATTCAAACTGTGAGATTCACCTTTCCCTCCCACTGCTGCTGAGCCTAACTCTTTGCCTAGTGTGAACGTAATGTACTCTCACAGGCTGGCTTCCACCTGCTGTAATCACGTGGCTGACTGCAACACAGCAGAGCCAGAGCTGCCTTACAGGGAAAATTAATCTGAACCACCCCATGCCAGGTATACACTATGACTCGGTGCAAACGGGCACCTGTCGGGGTGCAGTCCTCTCCCCTGCCCTCTTCTGCAGCCTTGTGTAAGTAACCTGCAAGTATCCTCAGGCAGGATGGTCTGAGACTCTCTTCATCCTTCCTGCTCTGACCACTGCACTCCTCTCCAACACGGCAGGCGATTTCAGTACTCTGTTTAACAGGGCTTCAAAGCTATGGCCAGGGCCCCTTCCTTCGCATCCTCTGGGGCAGCGAGTCCCACCTTTTCCTTCTTGCAGAGCTGCACTGGCTCATTGCCCTCACTAATCCTGGGGGAGGGGTGGGGGGCTGTTTGTTGGGCTTTTCTTCCTTAATCAATCCACAGAAACTAGCTTGCATGAGGCTTTGTGTTTCTGCAGAGTAAATTCCACAAGCAAGGTGTAAAAGTAATTAAGGCACCAGGCTTCAGCTTTCTGACATTGCAATCAATGAGCCGTCCCCAGGCAGCCACCTGCACAATGAAAGCACGGTGAGTGCAGGGAGACAAGGGGGGGAATCTAAAATCCATGGCTTTTAGAAAGCTACATCATTTCTTGGTCCTGCTCTCTGGGCGCCAACAGATAAACAGCACTGCCCCAAGGAATTTCCTTCCTCCGAAGGTGGGAACTGGCAGAGAGCAGCCACAGCCTCCCATCCTCTGATGACATCAGCTTCCTCGGGCGTGGGGTGAGGGGACTTCAAAGGAGGAGTTAGGGGAAAAAGCCCTCCTGTGAGAACCACGAAGGTCTGCTTTCTGGCCTGAAGGCCATGTGGCAGAGCCCCGTTGTCAGCGGTTCAGCCCAGCATGCCCCAGAGAGACAATAAAAACGGGAAGGAAAGCATTAGCACAGCAGAGGCAGCCACACAAAAGCGGCTGCAAGGCTGCAACCAGCAAGAAGCTGCCATTCCAGTTACTCCAGCCAAATGTTCCCAACACAGCCCCATCTCTGCTGACATCTGAGCTAGCCCATGGACCTGCCTTGCCAGAAGGCCACTAGTTTGCTTGGGCTCGTGCCCCTGGGCTGAGCTCAGTGTGAACTTTTGGATGCCAAATCAAGGTTAACCTTCAATGCAGTCTCTGTCTAATGATGTCACGTGCACTTCCTCCTCCCTACAGCTTCTTCTATCCTTAAACCTTGAAGAACTATAAAATCTTTTTAGTCCCTAGCCCTATCTTAAGTTTTGTTGAAATTTGGCCCAGAACTTCCTGGGGGAAGAGGAAAGAGAAGGGATTGGCAGGCAGACACAGTGACACTATGTTCACATAAGCTTCATTTCCTTAGGAAACCGGGCTAAAAATAATAGTCAAAAATGTTGGGCAGTTGCCTTCAGCTCAACATCTCTCTGTAGACAGGAAGAAAGGAAGGAATTAGTAGACTATAGGTTATATTTCAAGGTTTGTCTACATGATTTGAAGCATAGAAATTAGAAATGAAATTAAGAAGATATATTAGGTCGTCTTGCCCCTCCCTGGGGGAACAAACCTACAGCTGTTTCCCTTAGCATATTTTTTAGTGAAGTGTGCAGCCTGGTTTCAAATGATCCGATTGACGGAGCTTCCATCAGTTTTCAACAGGGACCCATTCCTTTCCTTACATATCTTTCCTTCTCTTTTTTTTTTAAAAAGCAATTTCAATTTTTTTATCTATTAACCATGTTTCATCTCATTATTTCTAGCACACCTCTTAACTGCTTTATAAATTCACCAGAGTAGAAAGGTAAATAGAAGTGTCTACGCATGCCACCTACATACTTCAAATAGCATCACGGGGTTCATTTCATGCTTTTGGCTGACTGAGAGGCTCTTATTCAATACATCTTAATGTTTTTAACTCTGTTTTTCCTGATAAAAAATGGCTGTGATTAATAAATTCCAGGGGTTTTTTTAGTCTGAGTTTTTTGGACTTCCCACCCTGGCCCTGCTTCAGCTTGAATTTGAAAGGCCCAAACCACTCCAAATATCTTCTAGAGGTTTTTCTCACTCCCCTTGAGTTTTCAACTTTAGTTTCCTGTTACATAATTAAAAACTATTGAAAGGGAAGGGTTACTTGAACACAATATTATTCCAAGAAAATAGCTCTCCTTTCTTAACTACATAGCTAGTTTTATCATACAATGACTGTTGCTTTTCAGCAGAGTGGGCCCTATAGATCTGGCAACATCTACCTTGTGCTGTACACACAAGTCCTCGAGGGGAAAGGGTTGCAGTCTGCATGCCCACTATCACTGCTTTCTGGAAATATTAGGGCAAACCGTATTTCCCAGGGAGCAACTCTGCCCCAGACCCAATTATTAACCACTGAGATTAAGGCAGAGACAAAACCACTTTGCTGCTTGCAACTTGCTATTCCAAAATAAACCACAGCGCAGCGTGCCCAGGACTGCATTTCTCCCCAGCACTGCCTGTCACTCGCACGGTCAAAAGAAACCCCACGAGGGTCCGACAGCACCATCTACTGCCCCCCACCCCTGCCAGACACCGCAGGCAGCAGGCAAGACCCCACACATGGCAGGCTGGGCAATGATAAAGGCCTGAAGGGAGTTAGGACCTACCGAGGGGAATTAGGCTGTGGACAAATCACTCGCCTAGCTGCAGGACAGCAAGGTAAATTAACTCTTCTATCCAATCTATGTGTTTGGTGCAGGTCTGAGTGTGACAGCAAAAATCCAGCCGCTGACCCAACACAAGATTGAGAAGGTACCCAAGGACAAATTAGTGCTGTCATATATACTTGACAGAGAAATGTATTTCTTTTCTCTATTTTGCAGCTATATAATGTGAAAAAATGCCGTGAGGTATAATCAGCTTCAGCTTCTCCACCCTAAGTACAAACACACAGAGGCTTTGACCAAACCCCTCATCTTTAACATGCTTGTTCCACATTCAGAAACAGAAGACATGAAGATGTGCGAGTAGACACAGTTTTCTTGGCCATACTGCACTTTTCAGGGGCCAGTTTCAAAGAATTTTATGAAAACAAGATTCCCCATCTCAAAATCATCTGACTCAGAAGAGGCGCTGGTTTCTGGTGTTCTCACACCTCCCTGGTGAATAGCAGCACATCCACAGCTGCCAGCAAACAGTGAAGAAATGTGTACGTATATGGGATTCATCCCCCAGCAACTCCTGGATTCCTCCTGCACCTCACATCACAAGAATCACCACAGCATCAGTATTTCTGTGCCTGATCCCCTGCTTACAAATGCCCCCTGTAAACTGGGAACTGCTGGGAAGACAGAAATGCTGGCTCTGTAGATAGGATGGAGAGCCCCATTGGGAGTATCTCCCAGAGCATTTACAGGTCTCAAGGCCTCTGCAACTTCTGCAGTGCAGAAGTCCCACATGTCCCCATCGTCTACACACATCTAACCCACAACTAACTCCACTGTTGTCCTGAGCTTCCTGCTTCACCAAGCCTAACACCACACAGTTTCCATAAAACCAAGAGTAGATTCAAGGCCATATTAGGCATGGTTAAAGGATACTAAATGGAGGTTCCAAGAAGTCTGAGCCCTTTCCTGAGCACTGACGGCTGCATCTGAGTCAGCCTTGCTCTGTGCTGTTCTCTGCTGAGTCACTTTATCCTGAGCATCAACAGCAAGTGGAGAGCAAGGAGGAGGAAGAAGAAGGGAGGGAGCACAGCCAGGAGTGTGTGTGGCAGGAGCAGAGGGCACCAGGCTGGACCTCATCCCAACTCTTCTGATGTTTGTGTTACTGGTGGAAAAAGTACTCTGAAAAATCAGCTTCCGTGAAGGTCAGGCAGTGACAGGAGAGAGAAGGACCATGGTACCCAAACCTGTTATCTCACTAAAGTTAAATAACAGTTCAAGTTGAATAACAGACTGACCTTCTATTAACCGCATATCTGGGAGCCAGTTGACTACAAACCCGAGCAGGATACTTGGGAAGCAACAGTGTTGTACCAAACTGAGAGGAACAATTGCATTTTGGAGTGGGCTTATGACAGAATATGCATGTGTGTGTGTGTGTTTGAGCATGTGTGCACATGTGTCTGAGCACTGTGTGTGCATGCACACACTCGCACATGGTTTTGTTTGGACAAGGCATTTTGGCAAAGTCAAGAAAAACTGATTGCAAACAAACTGCCTTTATATTCAGCCCCCAAAACAGCTGCTTTCAAAGTTGTACCAGCGGGAGTTAAAAGCATCACTAGCTGCTGCTACATAACCCAGTAATTTCAGATGCTATACCTTCCGCTCCATCACAGCGCTTTCCATTTGCTGGCCAAAATGAACAGTGAGGTGCTGAGTGTCTGTTCATCTACTTATTCAGGTCTCAGCACTGCTTTTCAGGAGCACTATATAAATTCAGAAGTTGCCTGAAATAATAAATAACTGTGACAGGTACAGAAACAAAGCCTGTAGCTCTTGGGCTAGTATTTCCTCCTCCAGAGAGGTTTCTGTTCCCTTGTGTCTGCAGGACAGAACATTCCAGTGATGTTTCAGCACTGATGGGCCCTCAAGCCTCAGCCAGGAGAAAAGTCAGCTTTCTGGCAGAAAACCCTGACTAGCTCCTGGAACCGAGTGAAGAAAAGGAGAAAAAATGAAATACTTTGTTTACCATATCATGACATCACCATCATCACTGGAGAAAAATGCAAGTTCATCTTTCTTCCCTGGGACGATCTGTATGACCTGAATCATTAGCACTGCTGGATAACACAGCAGTGTCCTTCCCCCTCCACAGAGAGCTCTGGGACCACAGCGCAGGCGTCAGCACACACAGACGTGTTTGACCTCGTGGCCACCAACTTCAACAGGGTGCAGATGCAACCCAGAAAGCTCCCAACACTGAATTCCCTTTGCAAGACACGAGTCCAACGGTGATATTTTTCCTCTCAGGTTGAGCCTGAATGCACAAGCAGAGATGCTAACTGCTTTGTGGCGAGCTGTACCATCACCCGGGACAGTACACAGCGTCTGTGGAGACAGGGAAGGATTTCTGCCCAGAAAGTCTTTGCATTGTCCACTGCTTTTACTCGTTAGTATGTGCTGGCATATAGAGTAGGGAAGAACACACCCGGGGCCTTGACTGAAAGTAAACCATTTCCTCCAGAGGAAATGGTTACTTCAATTGGCATCTGTCACTCAGGTTACACAGAGGAGTTGTGGCTCTCTGGAAAAAACCTGCCGCCAAGGGAACGTCTGGCTTAATTCAAACATGTCTAGGTTAGCAAAGTCTTTTTCATGGATTGTTTCAAATCCCTCCTCCTTTCACTTCCCTTCTATCCCTTTCCCCCCAAACTCCACTGTTATTTGTAAGTGCTCTGCTATTTTCTATATATCTGTTTCTGTTCTCTGGTAACTGAGCAACTGTTGAAGATTTCATGGTGCTGGTAAAGCCAGGATACCCCAGTACACCACATTTTAGCTTTTTTATTTTTTCCTGGTTTTGCTCCCATGGCGTCCTGCCAGATTAAGTCCATCAAAACCAGTTTTAGACTTCATGACAAAGAGCCTGGTTAAAAGGAAAAGGGCAGGTTTTCTACTGGAAAGAGGGGTCACCGCTCTATTCCAGGGGTAAAAAATATCAGAAAGCGTGCAGAACTGCTGTGACTCTGACAACCAGAAATGCAGGCAAAATACAGTGGTAAATGGCAACATAGCCAGCTGAGACGTCCCTACAGTGAGGTCTTCCTCCACCTAACTGGAACTCAGACTGAGTTGTCAGAAAGCTCCAGTAAATCTTTGTACTCATATAAGACCAGAGTCAAGGGAGTGCTTTACTGCCCTAAGATGGAATGGAAAATCAGAGCTTGCAAAGAGATCATCTCAGGAAGGGAAATGGCATGGATCAGCTGAAATGTTCATTCTAGTTTTAGTGCTACAGACAACAGTAAAGCAAGATAAAACTGTAAAAAACCACCCAGATCTCATGCTTTCCGTTTTTGAAACCACTTGGAAGTGTTTTCAGGACTGGGAGATTTAGCAAACTGACCTTCATTCATGCAAACAGACAGGTTATCCTAGATTACCATTTTCTGATTACAAAAACCCAGTCAGAAAATTCCTGACCAGACATTATACACAATTACAAGATGCAAGAAAACGCCAAATCAAAGCATAAAGAATAAATCCTGGTAGATTCCCAGCAGAATGAAAATTAATGTTATAAAACATGAATTCATTAAGACATTGCTTCTGTGAAAGAGAGAAATCACTCATTTCGAGGCACTGGTAAGAGCCCAGGCAAAAATGTGTTCAGTGGGAACAGCACCCAGTGCAAAGATACCCCATCTCTAATCCACATGTGGCAGATGGACTAAAGATCATTTGCTCTCAGCACCCTTTTTTTTCATGATTATCTGGAGCAGAAAACCTCTGTTCTCACTCCGCTGTGCTGAGCTTTGTGCTGGAAGTGAGCAGAGCACCCAGCACTGAGGGATCTCAGCGGGCACTGCTGCACACCTTCCCTGTCCACAGCCTGGCACCAGCCCAAACAGTCCAAAATATCCTGAGACCATGCATGTAGGCAGGCAGAATAATTCAGAAACACCAGCTGAAAAGGCCATTTCTTTGTGTGGATTCAAGGAGAATTCCTTCCCCCCAGGCAAGGACTAGTAATTAATTTGAATGCTGACTCAGAGATGACATTATGGGCCTGTCCTTCACAATTGCTTCAAGCGTTATTTTGGCCTCAACAGTTTCTTTAATTGAACCTGATTTAGATAGCAGTCCATCAACACTTCATTTTTATTTTTATGATTTACTTCAGCATTTAGTTTCAGTTGCAATCTGATTTTATTGTAGTTGCTGCTAGCGGTAAATGTATCCACCTATTACCAACACTACATAAATTCAGATGCTGTCTTAAGAAACATTCTCACACGTATGAGCACTAACATTTCATATATAATATGCGTACTTGTTGATAAGGCTTGCTGCATGACTCAGTGCCATGACCTTTCCAGAGGAAGTATTGTTTCAATGCATAGTATGTCGCAAAGGTGAAGAAATGCAACCTTTCCTATTGCTGTAAGGCACGGTATCTTTGGGCGTATCCTCAGAGAGGTAAAGATGTTTCAGTCATGCACTGTGCACTTCCTCCAACAGGGGTGTTGATTTCAGAATACATTCCTTCAACAAGGAACTCATATTCACGTCTTCAGGACTTTTTTTTTTTCTTTTTTTTTTTTTTTTTGTATGAATAAGGGGCTCTGTTTCACAGATCTAATTTCCTTTCCTGTGTATATTACAGATAGTGGTTGCACTGCACTATATGCTAGCTAAAGGCTGTCAGAAGAGGCATAGTATTTCCAGAAGACCCAAGTATTCATGCTGCAGTATCATCATATCCACTGTAGTTTCAATAAGAAGTGAAGCTGGAAAGGCTATGATTAGATGTTGGAGGAAACTTTCTAGGCAGTGAGGATATACAGGACTGCAGCAGACAGCCTAGGTAGGCTGCAGTGTCTCCATCACCAGCTGTGAGCCAGGACTCCTAGCTGTGGTCTAGCTCCACAGCTGAGGCAAGGAGGCTTTTAGGAAGGCTTTTCTAGCCCTGTGATTTTACACTTACACCCAGGACTTGAGTTATGGCATCTACCTGCAGGAAGCCTGAGTTATCAGACACATCTACATTGCTGTATACTAACAGCATGCTACCCTGCATGAGCTGCCTTGCTCCGTGTACTGCCTGGTTTTCCATGCCATGGTAAGCTCCACAATCCTGTGGCTAGACTGGCACGTCCTGTAGAACTGCCTGGTTTCAAATCAGATTCGCTGCAATAGAAAAAAGCATCAGTCCAGCTTCAAACACCCGCCAGGCAGATCACTTTTGTAACAGAAACAAATTTGGAAAAAATTTAGATTTAATTATTTATATTTTTTTCTGATCTAAGCTAAGAGCTTTTGTAACATCTGAAACGTTTATCAGAATTGACAATGGTATAAATACCATCCTGCCAGCTCCCAGAGTGCTAGCAAACAATCTTTCACCAACCAAATGAACTCTTACAGATGGAGCGAGATATAAACACCCATATGTAAAGCACATTCTCTGGACTGGGTCCACCACTAGCAAAACCCTCCTGCTTCCCTGGAACCAGCAACACAAAATCCCTTTATACGTCTTAAGTGTCCACAGTACAAACAATAACACATTAGCATGCTCTTGACACTGCTGTCAAAATAAACAGCTATTTATTAACATTCTACAAGGCATTATTTTTAAAAGAAATCAATCGAGCAATAATGTCAGGAAAAAAAAATATGCCTCTGCCCCAGAAAACAGCATCTCCCTTTCACTTAAGACAACATCTGGTCCAGATAACAGCTGCCAAGTGCTAGAGCTAAGAGGCATAGTGATTGCTGTTGCTTGGTGGTTGCTCGAGTATTTTTGAGAACAACATTTCTTTGCTGTATGGTATCACTGCCAACTATTCCCTGGGATCCCAGGAGGACAATGCATTCCCTTTCTGCTCTTACTGGGTAAATGGAATAAAGGGAGAATATGATGCTTGCTCTTACCAGTCAAACCTGCACTAAATATAAAAATATATTAAAAACTGCTTCCCCCCACACCTCCTTCCGAGGTGAAAACCTCCCATCTTCACACAGGGAGACTTTTGCTGCCTTTTGTTCCTGTGGTTAAAGCAATTTAAAGATACCAAGGAACTCTTGAGAAAACCAAGAGAGGAAGCTTGAATGCAAAGTGAACTTGCAAACAAAATGCTATTTTTAGCATTGGGGGGAAACTCTTAGCATTGGACAAACAATACAAGGAAGTTTCAGACACTGACTGCTAGGGAGAGCTAATATCCCCTTGTTGCTGCCCCACCTAGTCTGGATACAGGAATGCTGCTGTATTCTCAGGCTTCTCACAACCCCCAAATTATCCACCTTCCCCTTAGAACGGTGCAAAAGTTCATAGCTTAGGCCGAGAGCCACCTGGTTGGCTCATACACACAACCTCACCCTCCTGCTGGCATAGGTGATTTGAGGTCACAGCATGGCCCTGATGGGACCGCAGGCTCCATGGTGTTGGTGGGGATGGGTGATGGGACTTCCATTTGCGATACCACCAGATGTGGTAGTAGAGCACAGCTGGAAGCATGTACAGGGCTGAGGCTGAAGAGCCAAGGAAGAGTCTTGTTTGTGTACCTCGGGCACAGAATTAGAATAGAGCAGCTGGGCAGAAGCAGAAGGAATGTCATGAACAGCCTTGGGACATCCAGAAAGGACCCTCCTAAACACAGAGCAAAATGTCTAGCTGTGCTTCTGCCTTTCCTATGTTGCTGGACTGCAGGACATTGTCTGCAGTTAGTCAATGGAGCAGCACTGGTGCTCAGCAGCTGGGGATCTGTAGATTCAGGATATAACAATAATGCTTTGGCAGTCCCCAGTGACTCTTTTTTTCCTCCTAGCAATTCAGCTTTCCAACCCACCTCACACACACACACACACACCCCACCACCACCACCCCAGCAAAACAAATATTATATTTTTCAAGCCATTATCAGTACGTTCGTTCTTTAGGGTAGAAAGCTTTTACACAGGAGGTCTTCTAGCCTATTCACTTTTCGCTCTAGCTGCATTCCTGTTTACTCATTTTGCAACTAGAGTGAGTAGTAGGAATCAAAGTAGTCAAGAACTGAGGTCTTCCTAGGTCAGTGAAAAAAGATGACATGTGAAGGACACTGTTCCCTTGAAAACTCTCCCAGGTCTTTGTATTTCCCAGAGACCTGAACCTGTGTTCAGGGAACAGAAGAATCTGGCAAAGTCATTTCATGGAGCAGACACATTTCTACTTCTGCTGCTGCTTTTGCTGTGAGATTACAAAAACTTAAAGCAAGGCTTTGATGGTCAGAATCAATCAGAAACTGGATGCAAGGTGGAAATGTACAAAAAATAGCTATACAGGATTGCTCAAGTCCTTATCTAGACCTCTTGCTTATATTGACTCACAAGAGGTCATTCAGGGACATTTTGTAGATCTGCCTGCTAGTGGGAGAGAAGGATATTTATTACATTGCAACAAGCTGAGCCTCAGAAAGCAATGTGCCCTTCCAGGGACAAAGTCCAACTCCGTACTGGGCTGCAACAGCAAGAGCATAACCAGTAGGTTGAAGGAAATGGTTCTTCTCCTGTATTCAGCATTTGTGAGCCCAAGTCTGGATACTGCATCCAGCTTTGGGCTCCCCAGGAGATGACACTAAGGGGAATGAGACAGTGAGCCTGGCTTTGCCCATCCGGACAGTCTGGGGGCCAAAACACACAGCATGAGACAAGGGAACTGGGCTTGTTCAGGCTGGGGCAGAGACAGTGATGGGGAATCGCAGCTTCTGGTACATAATGAGTAGTAACAGAGAAAATGAAGCCTGGCCTCTCAAAGATGCACAGCGAAAGGACAAATGGCAGCAAGGGGAATTCAGATCAGTTACAAGGAAAAAGAATATTGCTCTGGGAGTGGTCAAACACTCAGACAAGAACTCAGAAATCTTATAACCATGTAGTTTTTCAGTGAGTCTTTATAAGTTAGATAGGGAAAGGCCTCTACACTCATCAAGCATGCAACCCTCTTTGACCTGTTTAGGGACTAGAACATGCAGGCATCTGAATGCCTTCATCTAGTCTGCTCCAGAAGGCCTGCTCGTTTTTTCAAATTGCACTTACACCACTGAATCACTTAGTCAATTTTCAAAGAAAGTCACGTTTAAATCTGGATTCTGAGCCTCCCCTACAGGCTTTTTCAAATCACTTTGTTCCACAGATACCTTGTCCTTGTCTTGCTAAATATCCCCTGGGTGGGAGGACAGGGGGGTTGATTATTGCTTCTTTCTAAATAATTTCCACATGTGTTTTTTTTAGGGGTGTGGGGGACACGCATTGCAAAAAGCCTCTGAAAGAAGAATAAGAAGAATTTATTTCTGATCTGGCTTTTGATTCAATGCAGGGTTGGTCTGTACCTGCAAAGGGTTAAGGATTAGCTGATGGAAAACATTTGAGAGGCTCTGATAACAGAGCATAAGCAAACAGTGGGATCAGACTCACAACACTGTTGCTTGCACATTGCAAATCACCAACTTGAGCACAGTCAGTACTTGCCTCATACACTGCTTCTGGGCTTCACTGACTTCTGCAATAACTCACCTATCACTTCCGAGAATACTTCGGGATTTCATTCTTCCACTCACCAGCTGACAGGTCTGTAGACATGCACCCCAGTGTCCCCACAAACCTTTGCACACTGATATCATACAAACCAGGGGAACACGCTGTTTCAGAGCAGGCACTCCAAAGTCCAGCACAGCCAGGATGTTTCATGGAAACTGTGCACTGACTCTGAAAACACTTGGCTGCAGATCTGTTCAGCTTTTTGAGAAGAGAGATTGCTTGATAGGGCAGCATGAGTGAGCTCTCTAAGTATGCTAGGGAGTGGTGCACAATTACAGCTGAGCACAAAGATGCTGCAGACTAAAAACTAAAAGATGCTGCGAAAGACAAGACATTTGCTGTTCTCTGCCTGAGTCCATGGGTCCGTAATGTAGCACTGGCTTCAGACACAGCAATGTTCCTCATGCGGCACCTGTGACTGCTACATGCACAAGCATCTTTGCACAGCCAGACCAGTCTCATACCCAGAGGAGCCCAGATGTGGGCACAGCTGGCATCCACATTAGGAAAGGGTTTGAAGTGGCTGGGGAATTTGTCCAATGTCAAAGCCAACAGTGGAGTGAAAAATCCCTTCCACTCTGTCTTAAACACTGAGACTGCACCTCACTCCTCTCTGTTCCTAAAATAAATGAGTGCCACAACCATAATTAAATTGTCCAGCAGTGCTGGGGATATGGTAAAAACTGGTATTATTATGTACATGCACTTCACCTCTAGGATTGAACTGCCTAGTTTCCTGCCACTAACATTCAAAACTTACTCTTTCCCATGTTCCTCCAAAAACATGCACAGCTACCTCTATTCAGGTACAAAGCAACCTAATGGCATTGACGTCAGTGGAAAAATCCTGACCCCACAGCACGGGGTTGATTCACAGTGGTTCACTAACCTCAGGATCAAACCCAAGAGTGTACAGAGCCTCTCTAACACAGAATTGACACCCGATCTTGCGTGACACTATTTGCTTCTTAACCCAAATGGAACCTTCAGAGCCCATGGGTTCATGCCTACAGAAGGTGACAAGGCGGCGGCAGCCGTAGCCTCCCAGGGTAAGGAAGCAGGAATTGTTAGCGTGGATCAGGTCCACAGCCTGTCTAGCCCAATATCCTGTCTCAGATGGTGGCCAGCACCAGATGCGTCAGAGGAAGGTGTGAGGGACCCCGTGTGAGGCAGATGTCATGCCTCACTGCGGCCTGCCCAGCTTAGGAAAAGATGAAAACAAATGAGTTTATAACCTTTTGTCAGCCTGTCCCAAGGATGTAACTTCACAAATATTTAGGTCAAATGGGGCACACCCTGTGCTGCACAGAAAGAGAAGAAAACCCAGTGCTTCAACTCTTGGATGCCATACTCTGTGCTAGATAAGATAAACTAGTGTCGATCACTTGCTGTCGCTGTGGATGCTGGTCTGCTGGCTCAGCCCAGGAACTAAAGGTGGCTTAGGACACAAGTGAAGTGAATACTGCAGTATCAGTGCAAGCCATCATTTTCCACATGACAGTCACAAAAAAACCATGTAGTTAATCAAAGAAAAAGAAGTATGAAGCTAAGCTCAACTAGGCTTCCTTCTGAAGATTTTTTTAAAACTCAATCCAGTTTTAACAAGGGATTCACCAAACTGAAATCTTTCCTTGACACATGGGAGTGAACCCACCACAGCCATCCACTCCCAAAAGGTCATGAAGAAGTTCCCACGAAGTTGTAAACGCAAAGACCAGCTATAGATGCATGTGGCTAGTGTCTTCTCTCAGTCTGCTCCTCCTTGGTGGGACAGGAACTGGTGACTTCTGCTAGGTACCCTGCCAGAGGCAAGAAAAACTAACAGCCAAAGGCTGGTTCTTATTAAATCATAACAGGTTTCCTTGGGTATCACAAAAAGTATCAGTAAATTTCCCAATCAGCCTGAGACTGCATTTCCTGAAGCAAAGCCTGATTGAGATGAACATTCTCATTCCTGTCTTGGCTCTCATTCCTGTCTTGGCAGTGCCTCGGGGGGGTGGGGGGGGTGGGGTGGTGGTGGTGAGGCGCTCATTCTGTTTGTGTTAATAGGTCTCCACTGCCCATTCCAGCTCAACACAATGGGGGGCAGGTATCACCTGGCCCACAGGGACTTTGCCCAGGGCTGCCTGAGGACAGGGACTCAGTCTGGCTGCAGCTTCCCCAGTGTTGGTCCCTGCTGGTGCAAACCCCAAACACTTCAAATGCTGATCTAAGTACTGGGTAGGGCAGAAACCTGCCTTCGCTCCAAGGTTGGGTGTCCTGTTGGTAAGGCAGGATGGAGGCGAACGCAGATGAAAGCTACTGCTCTGCCCCAGCCTGAGTGCAGGGAGAGGGAGATCTATTCTGTAGTTTGGCACAGAAGGGTCTCCCATGTCCTTGGTATACCCAGGGTGGCATCACCGATGGCATGCAAGCAAGGCAGAGACAACACACAGCTCTGTGAAGGGAGCAAAGGACAGCTCAGAAGCACCCCTGACAGCAGGCAGCCTTGCCCACAGCTCTTTTCCTCCATCAGCTGTTCATCATTTGCTTTGGCTGTGTTAATTCACAAATTTCTTTCTCCCAGCCCTGCTCCCATTGTTCCCGAGCAGGGCATTGTCATGAGGCCAGTTCTATATTTACAACAGGATGTCAGCTTACGCTTACAGTCGCCTTCTTTGAACTGGATACTTTTACCTTCTATGTTGGCAATGATGCAATTCAACAGAAAGGTAGAAAAATAAACAAGTGTTTATTTAAGACATGCTTGGTTGTATCAAAACGCACAAGTGGCACTTCTTCCTATTGGCTCTTCCATGCTCCTAGCCAGGAGAGCCCAGGTTTTTTCATGGCATAAACAAAGGATTATTTCCTAAGAAGATTGAGAGTTTCCTTTAAAGGAAAAACAAAAAAAAAAAAAAAAAAAAAAAGAAAGGAGGAAGGAATCTGCAGAATAGCCCTTAGGAAGTTACAACTGTGGAGGTCCTTTAGTCCCTCACCAGCAAAATGTATTTAAATATAGCATGACCTGCCCAGAGCGCAGCCTGAGAAATGCCATATAACCAGCAATGAAACAACCCTGCAGCCAAAGCCAGAGGGTGCCAGGATTCAAGTACATGCCTCTTACCAGGATCTGCAACCAGGCCTAAGACCTGCATCTTTGACTTGAGTTGGCTGCTTCAAAAGGTTTGACTCTGTTTGATTTTGCTTTATTGTGTTTTAATTTCCACAAACAACCTAACTTTTTGTTTGTGTAGCAAAGCAGCCTGCAACCTTTGTCAGAGCAGGCATGCAAAAGCTCTTACTCACTGAAGGATGCCACCAGCCAACTTCAAACTAGACTCCAGACTTGAAGCACCCACCTCCTCTGCTCCTCACCCAAGGACCACCAGGCTCTCTCCATACTCTTCACAAACAGGAGATGATTCTAGGAGATTCGCAAAGCTCCAACCTTATTCTCCATGAAATGCTTGATCAAGACTGCTCTCACCTACGTTCCTTATGAATAAATTTTATCTGTTCTTTCTTGGACAACCAGACAGCTGTGATGTTATACCTGTGTGAGCTCCCCTATTCCTTGCTGAAATCATCAACCTTAGCTTTCAACTACAGCAGGTTAGAAAGTGGATCAGAAACTCTTTCTTCTCCTCCTTAAAATAACTAGTTTCTGAGGCAAAACTGAAATGTTTCAGAGCCCAAGTGCCATTCATGCCTCATGGAGGACGCAGTTCTGCATCACACCCCCATTTTCTCATTGGATGAGGAGTGTGGAGGACTACCTTTGCCATGACACGCAGTGGTCCCCCCTACCAGTAAAAAGGGTGATGCACCAGTGACATGAATGGCTGGGAATTCACCCAGGGAGCTGGTCACTAGTGGGAATAGGGACATGTACAGTCAGGACTAGAAGACTCATGAATGGGAATTTCAGGAGACAAATATTAGATCTTGGTCATGATAACAGTCATCGTTCTGGTTGGGGCCACTCCACTTCTTGGATAAAAATTACCTTTTCCTCCTTCATCTCCCTGGAAAGTAGATCACTTTGTGATGGAGGAGTAAGTAAAAACTCAGTCTTTTAGGCAGAATGCAGATAGGAATGTTTTGTCCAGTGTTAGTTTGGAGCCATTCCCTGTCCCCACAGCCTCCATTCCATGCTGTACCTGCTCTAGAGCTACACAGTGACTTCATGCGCCAGGACATTGTGACCTGTCTCCCACACACTTTTTCCAGAGCACACTGACCAGCTATTAATTGCATTCAGCTGTAATGAGAAGTCTGCAATAGCTCAGGCTCTCTGGCAAGAGACTTTTGTTGTAACAACAAGACTTTGGCTGTGGATTTATCTGCCATGGATCCTGCTTTCCGTGCAGCACAGGGTAACTGCAGCAGGATGAACCCTAGAATGTAATAATATAAGCAGGAAGGGCTGTAATTTGAGGACCTTCCCACATCAAGTAAGTAAAACAATCTCCTCTTTCAGAATGCAACATAATTCTTGCATAAGGGTCCTTTAAAATAATATACAGCGCTGCTGAGTGGGAGCTGTGGGGGGACTCTCTCTGATCCTCAGTTCATTCTCAGATTTAGCTGATAGTTTTGCTCTGACTGCTCTAATTCATATAGAGGAGCTTTAAGTTTTTCTTTCAAATGCAGAAAAGGCTGCACATACCACTGGTGGTTTCCTGAGCCTTTTGCAAGAATAAAGGTACTGATATATAACATGTGGGTTCACCCCTTGCTTCCAAATAATCAGTGTCCTGGTACCTCAGTTTCCCCATTCCAGATGGCAGCAGGTTCTGCTTGTGCTGCACCTCCCACCAAGAGGAACTCTTTGGAGGACTCTCTTCAGATAGCAAAGAACAAAGTTAGAGTAAGCTGTAGATGTTATCAGGTGAGCTTCAATAAATGATACAGCACATGTGGGCAGAAATGATGATTTCCTCTTTTCACTGTGTAGGATTCGTATTTGGGATCCAAAGTTAACTCTGGGAAAGGCAGAAAGTCAGCTGATATTGTTATGTCAGACTATCTGTTATCCCTGGATTCAGGGCGAGTAGTCATACTTTATGGAAGGAAACAATACTCTCAGCTCTCAGTGCTTTTTGCTCCCCATTCCCTTCTGTCTTAAGACCTGGCCATTTTTTAGGCATCCTACAAAACCTGGGAGGTAACAGGAGATTAGAAGACCATGAAAAAATGGTGAATAATGAAATAATCTAGATATAAAGACACACCAGGGAACAGCTATATGTATTTTGCAATTACATTCCTAGGGCAAGATCTAATACCAGTGCCCTACTTCTAATTTTAGAAAAAGGCTTTCACAGTGCAAAAAGCCTTTGTTACTTCTTACCCTGAGGAAACCACTGCTGGTCTTCAGAGAGAGACATTACACAGATATTATAATCTTTGGATTATATGTCACAAGAGCTATTGAAATCTCCATTACAACAACTGGGTGACCTAGCCCAGTGACAGTGAGAAAAAACCTGCCATTCTTTGCTGCCAAAGACCTAAAAACTGTTAGTCTACTTCAGTAGCCGGACACATTGCAGGTCATGACAGAACGAGGAAGACTGAGGGCTTTGTGAACGGGGACACAGTGTCCAAGCAAAACTGCGCAGCCCCATCCAGATGGAGCCTCACCGCGTTAACCCTGTGCAGCGTGGCTCAGGGAGGGGATTGCTTGTTCAGGCACAGCACTAGGCTAGGGATGGTTTGACTGTCCACAGGTGAGCCAGTTCATGCACTGTGAGCCAGGATGTCTTTACAATACACGCTCCAGCACCTCCAGCTCCATGTTAGCACAGGTTTGTACCTGCTAGCACCTACCATTCTCAGCCATAATACCTGTTGCTGAAGGGGCTGTTGGACAATGGCCTGTATTGCACAGATCAGAAGATTGTAGAAAAATGTATCTCACCCACTTTTCTTCAAAAGAGACTAAAATATAATTCATGTCAGATCTGGTCCAAGCAGCAGCAACATAGTGAAACTGTGTAACAGAAACAGAGTAGAAGAAAAAGGACCAGCAGTTCTACAGGGCTGTATTTCATTGCTTCACACCAAGTTTGCAGCAGTGGAAACAATACAAGCTGTGCAGCAGAAATCAGTCACCATGGGTGCTCCTATTTCAGCAAGTGCTTTAGAGAAATTTATAGCTAATCAGGAACATGACATTATTAATGCGCTTTGTACCCAGCCAAGTCCAGATGTGTGCTTGCATAAACCTTTATCATTATTAAAAGTGATGTGCTGCAGTCTGTCACTGTTCAATAAACAATTCCACGTCCAAGATCTCAAACATTGCCGCATTGCGTTCTGATGATCTGCACTTTCCTTATGGGGTGTCAGAGTCAGATGCAATAACAAATACATGACCACAGCCCCTTTGGGCTGATGCGTTTCCAAGAAGGGGCAAATGTTGATTACTTTTGTGTGTTATTTTGCCTATATAGTTAAGAGTCATCCAAAGTCTCCAGAAGCCAGTGGAAGACCTCTCACTGGCTTCACTGGGCTTTGCATCTGGCCATCAGTTATTCAAGTACATTAGCCAAATTTATGCTTTTAGCATAACACAGCCCCTAAACTACCATCCAAGTGTAGCCTATGTTTTGGGAAAAGACAAACAGCTAGAAAACATTCTAATTCAAGACTTTTGTGATTCTGGTTCACATTTTTTTAAAAACTTCTCTCAATTATTAAAAAAAAAATTGACCAACAAAATTTCTTGCAAATACCATTACCCTAGCTTCCTCTTCATTAAAAAAAAAAATAAAAATAAAGAGTTGCAGGGGCACAAGTGCATTGCCTTTCCAGCTGTTTCTCCTGTTTAGAGTTAAATTTGTTCTGGTTTTGTTCACATTTCTTTCAGCCCTTGTTTTCCCCATCTCTCATGCTTGGCTGGTCAGCAGACTGGCTTTTCTAGGATGCCACAGTGAACATTTCCCATTTAGATGCAGGGAGGGGCTGGAGAAGACATCTGGCCTGGATTCTGGTGATTTTCTTGCTGCAGATGTAAACACGAAAAGGGAATTGGGAAAAGAAAAGGTAGCCTTTCTCAGGCCATATCCTGCAGCAGCCAGGGACCCACCTGGTCCCTAGAGACCATTAAAAAATCCTCTGCTAACTCACGATCTGCCTCACATGGCTCCTGAACAACAGAGAAGAGCCAGAACACAGTTAACTTAAGCTACACCCTGACGCTCACAATACCAAAGGTCTGCTCCAGGCACAGGCAGAGTGGGCAGCTGCCTGGGGCAGCCATCAGCTCAGGGCAGGCAGTAGAACCACATCTCCATTCTTCCCACTGCTAGAGCTTGAACTGACTGGAGGGGAGGTGGATGGAGCCATGATACACTTCCACTCACTGTTCATGTGCTCAGAGCTCAAGGAGATGTGGGCAGGGGGAGCAGGGTCAGGCCAGGAGTGCAGGAGGGGCAGTCCTGGGAGGACGGGTGCAGAAATGCTTTTGGTGTGCTAACTCCATCTAACTAACCTATCTGGAAACCAATCAATCACTATCAATAAACTTCATTTTCTTGCCAGAAACAACCCAAAGTAAGTAATTTCTTTTTGTCATCTCCAGAATGAGGGACAAACTCAGCTGTTACAGGCCTTGGATCTCTTTCTACTCTTTCTACTCTTTCCTTGATAGACAAAGGACCTATGCTGCATACACACTTCGGAAGCCTTTTGTGGATGATTTCAGAGAATCAATCTGGAGAAACTTAGAGCTCTATTAGAAAAATTCCCCCTCCCTGGAAGTTTATTCAGCTGTAACTCTGAAAGTTATGTAAGAAAACTAGATAAAATTAGACTATTGGACAAAAATAGCATTAAAAGAAATCTTGCTATAGCATTTTGAGACCAGTTTGGGATCTTTTCTGCTTCTTCACCTACCGGCACAGGAAAGCAGCCTTTGCTCTAAGCTGGCCTCCGGATGAATGCCATGGCATTTGCACTGCCAAGGAAAAAAGTCACCTACGATGGTAACAGTCTGGTTTCACATCCATTGCAGAATGTCAATAGCTGTACTTGCCAGGCAGCAGTCCTCACTGCTTTACTACAGAGCAACACCAGGTCCTGAAGTGAGTCAGCACTGAGCTGTCAAACCAAGCTGAAATCTCCAGGAAGCAAAATGTTCTCTCTGCATATTTTTTGTACCACTCAGTATGCTACATAAACTCCCAATGGGTAGAACGATAGCAAGGGTTTGGAATGATATATTACAGCAGTAATTCTAGCATTCAAAATTTCTGAGAGTTGCTGTGGACAAATATGTAATAAAAATCAAAGCCAATTCAAAACCAGTATTCAGAGGTAGGAGACTGCGTAAGCATTTGGGTTCTGGGCCATGTCATGCTTCGTTTAGCATTCATACGGTATGGAAGACTGCAGTATCCCCTCTCCACACTCAAGTCAAGCTCAAGTCAATTTGGCTTGATTTCCTAAGCTTGGCTGTGTAAAGTTAGAGCTCTGTCTCCCATTATCTGAGCAATTGGCTGCCACAGTCTACAACATGACTGGCCCATGACACGCAGCTTGTAGGAACAAACAGTTAGAGCATCCTCAGCTGCTCCAGTTCACACCTTCACTCCTGCTGCTACAAGCATGATATCCTCTGTCAGAGACACAGGCTGATAGCAGAGTAAAAGCTCAGATCACTGCCAGGGCTTGTCTGTCAGGGCCTTTGGGTATCCACACAATGTACCTATTCACATTTGGTAGAAATAAAAGTAGCCTGTGCTGCAAAGGTCCTGAGCTTGCTACCATTCACTCCTCAAATCACAGAAAAATGTAGGTCGGGAGAGACCCCTGGAGGTCATCTAATCCAATCTTCCGCTGGAAGCAAGGACAACCTGATTTTTTTTCAGATGAATTCATGATGATGCACTATTCCAAACGTGATTTAGACCTTACATGAGGCCAGGAGAAAGACCCTACAATTTCTATATGGAAAGAGCTGGTCTCAAAGCAATCATTTTTTGACTGTGCCCTATACCCTCCCTGATCTATGACAGCAAAATGACTGTTGTTTCTACTCTGAGAGGTACATAACACTGAAGACATTCACTGGGGAGAATGGATGATCTCTGCAGTGGCAAGCTTTTCACAGCATCAGCTAACACATTAATTGTTGATTGTGTAGAGAAGGCTGTCTCTCCACAGCAGGACTGTAGAGCAGTCTTTTGCACGAGGCATGCATGCTTTTTTCTGTTCACACTGCTCTAGTTAAGGCTCAAAACAACCATGTTAGGCCAAGGAACAGCTAGTTTCAGGGTATCTGTTACCGCTCTTGCCTGCCTAGCTAGATCTGTCCAGTTTGAAAGAATTTTGTTTTCTTCTAAAGTCATTGTGAGCCTCACCCTGCCACCCCTTCCAAGAGTACCAATACCTGGTTTTCGTACCCATCTTAGGCACATGAGCCTGGTTTTCATACCCATCTTAGCAGCTTCTCTACAAAACAAAGCAATGTGCACAGTAGGCAAATCTGAATTAGAAAATGAGGCACAGCTGAAATTCACCTAAATGTATCCTAAACACCAAACCTAAATTCAAGGTCTGCACTTGCTACACGGCTGAAGAGCAAATGCCCAGGCCCAGAGGAGGGTGGAATAATGACTCCATTGCCCATAAGACCCCATGACTAGTTACAGTTGATAAAGCAGATATTTCTGCTGAGCATGCATTCAGAGAAGAATTACCATAAGGAATGATTTCAGGAACTCAGCCTGTTATAGCCAATTCCCACTGAAATTTATGAGTCTTTTGAGGGTCTATGCTGTCTGCAGGGGTAAATAAGAACTCATACACAGAAGATCTGGGTATTTTGTAAAGTAACAGGAGGTTTGTACCATATAGCCATTGAGATGAATGATCCAACCCATTGCTTTCATTCAAGCCCTTCTTTCATGAACAGCAAGCAAAGCAAGGTTATCATGCTAGCTATGTGAGTATTCAAGCTAATTAGTTCTCTGGAGAGAACTATAAAAATAATGGTTTCAGAACCTTGCCAGGGCAAATGCACTGCAGTTGGTCAGCTGTGGAAATATTTTATTATCTTTGACAGAAAATGCTGTTATTATCTGTAATCTGCTGTTACAGTATGTCCCAACAACCTGTGAAGGAAGAAAGAATTTGTACAAGATCTCTTACTGTTCTGAGCTGCCTTGCCAGTTTTCAGTACTTTTGCTGAGTTGGTTGAAAGAAAAATATACACAGCAGAAAAGGATCTGTCAGTAGAATGGGGAGGAAATTGCATCCTGGAGGAGAGAAGGCTGTGAGTGATGTTGTCTTCACAGTCTCCCGTAAAGCCAGGAAATTCATGACCCCTTCCAAGCCCACACTTTGCCCACCTAAGCTATCAGACCATATTATAGTTGCCATCAGTTTTGCTCACTTTTTCCCTTGATCCGGTTCTTCCCACAATGCCTCTCAGCTCTTCTTGCCAACTTTGCCTTCACTTGGAAATCCCAGTATTTGAGACGTGGCTTGTTTTGTCTTTACAATGCAAATTAGCAGAATCAAATGATGACACCAAAAAATCTGAAAACCCACTAAGGCAGCTGACATCTCCTGTGTTAGATTTCAAAGTTCTCTGCAATTTAAAGAACAAAGGTGCTCACTGAAATGTTCACAGTGGTAGGTCTTCTGGGACCTACTTTACTTAAGAAGCTTCTGGAAGAACTGGATTAATCTGTAATTAAGGACAAGATAAGCACAGCAGGTGTATTCCCTGTCTCCAGCATACTGGAACCTCTCCAAGCTGATTTCCATCCTCCCCATTCCAACAAAACCGTATTCACAAGGGTCACCGATGACATTTTCTTGGCCAGCTTTCTATTCTCTTCCACTTCGGTGTCTGTGTTTATGACACCCACACAACTTGTCTCAGCTTTCATGATCCTGTCTTCCAACATTTCCTTCCTTAGAACGCTTTCCATATTGAGCAAACTAAAGGACCCTGCCACTGATAAATCAAATCAAAGGGGTTGGAAGGGGAGTAGGGGGTGTTAGTTTGTAATTTTTTATTTTGGACTCAACTGTCCTAGGAACTTCTAGCATTGTATTCTGGATTATCAGACTGAAGATAACAGAGTGATCCACAGACCCACATTCTACATGTGGTTAAGCTGAGGTACAGAAGCACCAGAGGTAAAGTTCAGACCTCCGTACTTGCTGTTCTTTGCACAACTCCAGGGAGCCACCAGGTTGAGCCAGACTATTGATCAGAGGGAATGTCCTTCAGAAGGTGAACTCATACAGTCTGTTCTCATTTAGCAATGCAGGTTTTCCACTGCAGGTTCCAGAGCTCCATCTTTGATCAAATGAGATAGCACAGAGAAAAGTCTAGCAGATAGCAGCCAAGTGGATAATCTTAAGGGGACTCCCAACTACCCCTAAAACTGCAAGGTAAGACTGTAAAGACACTAGGTAATAGAGGAATGACACGCAAACAGCACAAATTCACTTGTGGCAAGAATTGAAGGACTGTGGTTGACCATCTCTGACTAGAAAACTACACACCCAGCCAACCAATATATTGATAATCACAGAATCACAGAACAGCCCGGGTTGGAAGGGACCTTGAAAGACCATCTGGTCCAACCTTTTGTGGGAAAGGGAGCCCATCTGAGATTATCTAGCACCCTGTCCGATCGCATCTTGAAAGCTTCCCACAATGAGGGGTCTACCACATCTCTGTGGAGGTTTGACTGATTAATCTAGTGATTGATCGTTCTCACTGTAAAAAAATTATTTCTTATATCAAGATGATGGGATCACCCTGCTAACAAGGAAGGCCTTTTCCACTCACTCTGAATTATTACTGACAATCCAAACAACATGAGGGACTTTCTCATTTTTCTGCTGCTTTTCCCTACTGTCCATTTCAAGGTTGTGGAGCAAGATACACCCAGGTGCAGATTACAAAAGCAATATTAAGAAGGCCAACTCTCATCACAGTTGGCTCTAAATGCCAGCTGCAGCGGGATGCAGTCTTTTCCTTAGTCACAAAGCACGGCACTTGAAATATCCTGTAGGACAAAAACAATGCTGGCTACAGCATTTCTCTCCTGATTTTTGGGAAGAGGGCCAGACAAGCACCACAATTAGTTATACGTTCCAAACGCAGTCCCCCATTCTTAGTTCCAATCTCTTGCCTGTGCTAAGCCTTATGCTAAGAATGAGGCTATGATCTCCACCCTGGAGAGGGTCTGTGCCTCAGAGTCACACACTATCAATCAGTCTGCTCCCAGTAATGAGGAAAGATGCTTCCCTTCCTTCCACCCTCTATTTGGACCTTTGTCTTCCCAGTGGGTTCATTTTACTGGGTAAAGGAGGACAGAAACAGACAGAAAGAAACATGTCAATATGTGCATTGAAGAGGAATTTAAAACAAAACATAATTAAATATCTGAAATCACATGGGGATTTGCTGGAAACTCAAGGAGAAAGGAAGAGAAGCAGCTATCACACCTTTTACTGCTGCACATGGAGTTAGTTTTGAAAAGTTCCTTCTCCCTGTCCTACCTCCCTCCCCCTGGGGAGAGGAAGGTAGCAAAGGCATCATTACAAAATTAATCACCTTGAAAAGGGTAGAAACCCAAGATTTTAAAATGCAGGAGGCAGAAGTGTCTTTAGGGGAAAGTTCAAACAGCTTCTTTTACTTGACGACTGCTGGAAACAATATGGCAATCATTAGTTTCTCTCTCTCTAGTTCAGGGTAGTCCATTTAATTTACACATGATGAACAACAGACATGCACATAGGTCCAATAGCAATATTAAGGTTGCCTCTCTTGCCAAGAATTATGCTACTAAAAAGCACATGTGCAAAGCCATGTGAGTCTGGAAAGGGTTAATGGGCTGCCGGGGGCTCATGCTTCTTGAAGAGAGGTAAAAGGAGGGACAGTAGCTCAGCTGGAGAACATACTTGACTCTCACTGTGTGACCATCCACGGGTATGGCAGGATGTGTTGCCTGAGAGGGTGAACAACCCTCCCATCTTCACCTGAGCCAGCTGCACTCAGTATGGGTTTGGCAGAAGCCTCCTGGAATGCATCTGGAAGGACGGCATCAGACCTGGTGTGGAGGTGCAAGGATCCATGAATCCTACCTGATTTTGGGGGTAAACCCTGAAGCCTCACAAGAATGCTTAGTTTAGGCCTCAGTCCATTGCCCATTCCTGAATAACTCCAAGAAAGCTGGGTCATTTTTTACCCTTATGGGGGAATATCTCTGGTAACAACCAACACCACCTTTGCTCACCTCACATGGGGTAGATTTCCAAAATTACCACCCGCTTTCTATATGGACCACCAAATACTTGGGACAGTCAGCAGGGTTTTCAAGAAAACCCTGACTGCCAGAAGCCAGCTCTGTACTCTGCATTATCATTAAAAAGAAACAAGCAATCCAGCCAAACAGTCTCCTGTTCTTTGGAATCAGACAGATCACTACAAAAACAGGAGCTGCTGTCTGACCTGAATTTTTTTTACATCCTTCTAGTGCCATTTGCTTGTTCTCCACATAAACAGTCCATGCCACTAAATTCATGGTGTCATGCTGACCAGGAGCAATGAGCTCTATAGCATCACAGTAATTTGATTTTAAACAGAAGCCACTGCATAGTGTAGGAGGATATCTTCCACTCTGACTCTGGCATTGTCTGCTTGGTGACCTTGAACAGGTAGTGTTATTTTTCTTTGTCTCTTTTTTAAACAGGGATACTGGAGTACTGACCATTCTCATTAAAGTACTTTGACATTTACCAACAATAAAAAGCCAGGTGTGGACATTATAGTGCAACAAGTATTTACTCTCTTCTGCTTTAAATCTCTTTCTCCTTCACTTTCATTGAATAACCCCTTTGTTCCTGTATTATGAAACACTATAAGTAGACTCGCAACTGCTTAGAGAAGTGAAAACGGATGGACACAGATTGACGGAGAGTCACTCCTGCACAGCAGGACTTCCAGGGGTGAAACCCTGGCTTATTTGACCTCAGTGGGAATGCTGCCAATGGGGTGACTACTTTATTGCTGATTCACAGTAAATGGTAGTAAGAAAAGCATTTCATAACATTTTCTAATCTGCTTCTTGAGGGTTTAGTCATCCCAAAAGTCAGTATGAATAAGGATTACTCTTCCCTTTCAACAAATGGACCCCTCAATGTAAAACTCAGCACAGTTAACAATTTTTTCACTGTATGGGTTGGTTTGGTTTTTTTGTTTTTCTGGTAAAGTTACCACCATCTGTGGTCAAACAACACACTCAAGCCCAGTAACCTTTCAGAAAAATGACAGATGATCTCTGCTGTTCATTTCATGCGTTTTTTGCCCAGTACGGTCTCTGAGGAAAGGAAGAAGGTGCCAAAACTGAAATAAGAAAGATAACATTGGTAAATGTCAGAGCTCCCTGGTGAGTGCAGAGGTCTCAAAGACTTGAGAATGCTGAACAGATGACTCACTGGGAAGGGTTGCCGCACGTCCTGTTTTTGACAGATGGGACACTTATTTCATCTAGGATCCTACATTTCTATGGTATTATAGTAGCATCTAGAGGCCTTAATAGTGAAGCTGATGGCTTTTGGGACTGTATGGGGTCGAAACTACTATGCAGGATGAGGGAATTCTATTTAATGTAAAACTTTGAGGCCAAATCTTTGTATGAATATTTTGGAGCTGTTTACACCCAGGGTCTGGTTTACAGGTGCAGAAGTGCATCTCATTTATTGAAAAGACAGATTCTGTCAGTTCTCCATAGAAACACTAGATATATGCATTGTGTTTCTTACAGAGCCTGCTACCTCTCCTAATCACTTGGATCTGCACTTCACACCTGTTCTCAGAGCTTAACTGGACAATGCAAAGATTTTGCCTTAGTCTTGTAGGCAGATTTCAGGACTATTTATGTTCAGGTCAGTCCAAAATCAAAAAGTTTTTGTGTTTCTGGAACTGAAAAAAAAATGTCACATCAAAAACTAAACATAATTTCTGAGTGAATAGGCAATGTATTCTGTATTTTAAATGTTGAAATCACAGACTGACTTTCTCATATTTCTCTCTGCATTTTCAGCCAAAGACACTGGCTGAACGCAAAAGCACATGAACAGCCCTAAATCCCACACTACTTTTAATTTAGTTCACTATTCAACAAATAAATACAGCCACACAACTCTAATGTAATGATGCTTGTGATGACATTTTCCACATTCTGCTCCAGATCTCCATGTCATTTGTCCCACCACAAGCTAATGTAACATACCCTACAGCAGGATGAAGAGTTTGGAGTCTGCTACTGTCTATGAACTAAACCAGACCTGGAGTGAAATCCTGACCTCAGACAATAGCAGCTTTGCCACCAGCATAAGTGGGACCAGTTTATTAGCCCAGGATTGCTAGCTCAGGCATTAGAGGCTTGTATTTTTGACAGTTTTAATCCAGAAGCCCTGAGCTCACTACCATCAGCTGTGGATGTGATTACATGGGTAGACAGGATAAAGCTGGAGTACTCAAGAGTATTTCTGCTCCACTTTTGCTTCCAAATTTGAAGCTGTCACTCAACTAGTCCTGTCCAGCCAACTAATTGTTCTTCCGGGGACAAAGTCCTGTGGCTAACACATCCCCATGGTCTCCCATTTAACATGCTGCTGAAGGAATACAAATTTGTCCACTCCCCACTCCTCTTCTTATCCAGTTGAAATAATAAATATTATACTCATGATTTATTGGATTTTGGTTTGTTGAAAAGATCCTCCAAACAAATGAAGTTTTAATGGCAACAAACGCCAGCCGCAGCACATTAGAAAATATAAACAGCAGCGGAGACCGTTAAACAAAAACCACTTCGGATACAGCTGACATAGTGCTCAGCAATCTTCACCTCCTGAGGCCAGGGCCCTTGAGAGAGGGTCACCACAAGTCCCTCACTGGAAAAAGAAACCTGGAAGTATCCAGATTTGAGTCCTTTGGAAGCTGAGGGCTTCAAGAAAGACATCTGAAGTGATCAGCCCAGGCTGTGGGCTATTCAGGACCACAGCAAGACTTCGATGAATAGATTCATTTCCGAAGGAGAAGAGCTGAGGCAGCCCCCACTCTCTGGTCCCCTGCTGCTGCCTTCCCTACTACACACCACTTTTGCCAGACCAGTCCAGCCCTCCAGCTCCCCACCTCTGCCCTGTGCTCTCCTCCTAGCAACTGGGCAAGGAGTCAAGCTCTGTCACTGTACGGGGCACCTGCACGGCACCTGTGCTGGAGCCACCCAGCACTGCCTCACAGATGAGCAAGTTGCCCTGAATGACCTCTTCTGCAAGAAGGGCTGCTGTGCATGTCTTCGCAGCCCGGGGGAAGTAATTCAGGTCATTTTGCTACGGAAGATGGGTGTGCTACCTGTGCACAGGCCACAGGAGTCAGTGCATGGCTGTGTACCACAGAGCAATCGTCACTCACTCCAGGAAGCATCCAGTGTGCTCACAGCCCATGTATTTCTCCTTCGCACATCTGTCTCTGCGTGAGTTGAAGCAAGTGAGTTCTGTTTGCCTGGGTTTATCCTCAGCACATCCTTGGTTGCTCCCCTGCTCTCTCACCAGACCTGCCAGCACAACTGATTGTGCAATCACTCTTAAAGCCAATGCTGTCAAAACGATCAGATCCCTCAACTACTAGAATGATGTTTTCTGACTCATTTTGACAGTATCAGAGTGGAGAGCAAGTACCTATGCAGCTACATCTGCACGCTTGAGGCTGGGGAAGGAAGAGATCAGGTGGAGAGCAGGTGGATGGGGCCGGGAGCCGGTAACCTCTTCTATAAGCCCATCTTTAGCCAGAACAAGGTGCCTCAGCATTGCCTCAGGACCAAATGACCCTAAATAAATGCTCTAGCTACAGATACCCCACCCTATTGTGTGAGGAAAGGATTTACATCTATTAACAGACCATCTAGAA
This sequence comes from Falco naumanni, assembly GCF_017639655.2. Classification (NCBI taxonomy): domain Eukaryota; kingdom Metazoa; phylum Chordata; class Aves; order Falconiformes; family Falconidae; genus Falco; species Falco naumanni. Next base: position 29,711,596 of record NC_054064.1, on the reverse strand, counting down.
AATAAGTTATTTAGTTCAATGTACTGCAGAGAAAAAAGAGTATTTGACATATGAGGCAATCATGGTTGCTGCCATTGCCTATTCAGCCATGGATATAACCTGAATTCCCTTATCCTTTCTCCAGATACTGATGATGAGGCAGGTAAGTTATCCTCCCAAGAAGTCCTTGTCCACTTATTGCAAATTTGGAATCTTCTGCTGGATCCATCATAAAATATGAATAAAGGAAGAATCTCGTCCCTCTATTTTGGTAGCTAACAATTTCCCTGAGGTCTCCTTCAGCTTGCCTGAGAAAGATTCAGGTAAGACCTGTCTTTGAGAAGACAGTACAGAGCTACAGTATTTTTCAGGAAAAATTTCTTCACTGGAAGGGCAGTCAAGCATTGGAACAGGCTGTCCAAGGAGGTGGCAGAATCACTCTCCCTGGAAGTGTTTAAAAAATGCACAGATGCAGTGCTTAGGGACATGGTTTATTGGTGGACTTGGCAGTCCTGGGTTAACAGTTGGACTTGATGATCTTAAAGTCCTTTCCAACATAAATGATTCTATGATTCTGTGACTCTCTACAGTCCTAGATGGGGCTAACTATTGTAGCTGTACTGAGGAGTAGATATCAGCTGATGCTCTGTCCTGAAGAAGTCTGACCAGTCGCCTCTATTCAGTATATTAGCTGGACTTAAGGCTTGTTTGAGATATTTATGTTAAACTTTGGGGCTCATGCAAGGTAACAAACAGACCAAACACTTATCAGGACTCATTTGTGCCAAAGTGACCTTTATGAACCTGAGCAGCAGTTTCTAGACCAGAGCAAAGACTCAATCTCAGAAGATTTTGATGGTTCAACACCAACCAGTAGCACCCTGTCACCCACCAGGCCACACTTCTGTACTCACCAACTCGACACAGAGGTGAACACCCGCAGTACACCCAGACAAGCCTACTGTGAAAGGTCTCGGGCTGGCTTCTCTTTGCAGTGGTGGGACACAATAGAAACCTTCAGGGAAGCTGTTCAAGCCATGGAAGCTTAATTAGGCCATATAAAAGACCGGAGGCTCCTGCTTGAGAGGTAAAACATTCTATTCCTTCACAGCAATCACATCAAAGTCTAAGTTGAAGGGAACTAAGAAGAGCTATCCAACAGCACAGCTCCCTTTTATCCAGTCCAACGATGTTTTCTGCCACAGAAATTGTAGGATCTCATCTATCTGCAGCATTTTCTTAACTCATAGATACTACCTAAACCAGCCTTGATGAGTGCACAGATGGGATTGCCACCTTTTATTCAAACAGGGGAAGCATGAGCAAGTAATGTGTTCCAGAGACTGGAAATCAGGATGTTTTGATTTGAGATAAAGTACAAAACATGTGTGAGTGACCAAAGACACCCTGCCTGAGCCTTTCAGGAAATAAGTGATTTAAGACATTTTACCATAAGAGCAAGAGTTTACTGTCAATAAACCATTGTTTACTGTCTACACAAGAGCTGTGGCTACTACTTTATTCAAACATTCATATTTTGTCTATTTAATCCATTCCAAGTCACTGAAAAAAATTTCTCTTTCATCAGTCATGGATGCCTGGGAAAGGGCTCTGTCTGTCTATATGGAATCCCAACCGCACCTTGACATCCCAGCATGTCCAGGGCTCCTGCGTGCACCTCCAGCCCTGCATTGCACTGACCTGAGCAGACACCTATTCCCTGCTCTCTTCCCAGCTCTGAGGGCAATTGGCAGGCTTCATACAGCACTTTGCTGAGGCCATGACATGAAGCCTAACTTTCAGGAGCATGGCCTCTGCCAGTATAGCTCATATAGAATTCACCCTTGAGCTCATCTCTGGAGGCCCCGAGTTAAGTCTGTGGAGAACCAGCATGGTTCAGACAGGTGCCGAGTATCTGGAAAACACTGAGTTTTATTTAAAAAAAAAACACCAATCATAAAGCTCACAACAACCAACAGCAAAAAGCTAGTTCTACTCCAACATGTGGATTCACCATAAAAAGACTGACTGCACTGGGAAGTCATAAACCATCTAATTGTAAATCACATACCAAATACAAACAATCAATCAGATTTATTTCATGATTAAGAAAATCACTTAGTGATCACTACAAGCACCATGCTGTGTTGTGTACTGAAAGACGCCATAATTAAACTGCAGCAGACCATAACTGTTCCAGGAACGAACAATGTCAGGAACCCAGTGGCCAGCGTGGATTTGCAAGAGATCAGGCAACAATTGTTGCAGGGCAAAACCATTTGTTTGTTTGAATCCTGAGCATTTTTAATTTGTTTTTAACTAAGGATCAGGACAGGATTCAGGTTAAGGAGAAGGCAGCAACCACAGAGGATGAGGTAGGCAAATGAAGTTAATAAAAATAATCACTGATAACAGCGGGGGAGAAAAATAGAGAAGTCTAAATATATTCACTGAGAAGAATGTAGACATAACCAGAAACAGCTCAAGGTTCTGCAGTGAACAGTCTCACACTAGAAAGAGCCTAATCCAAAGCCCATGGAAATCAGGATCTTTCCACTGACTTTGTCATTTGTGACTGCATGACAAGCAAAACTTTTCCCATTGCAGACTGCCACAAAATCTTTTCTGGTTCTCTACACATTTTTCCACTGTTCTTAATAAAGCCATTTTCTTGCATTATGTTAATACTTAAAAAGAAAAAAAAGAAAAAAAAATAGAGAAACCCTTCATAAATACACAATCAACCCTGAGGTAATTTTCCTAAAATAATTTTTTAAATAAACTGCTCCGTACAAACTTCAGTCACTTCAAAATGTGCTTTGAAACTGAAGACTGTGGAAAAGTTAAAGAAGTGATTGCTGATAAATAGTTCCATATGATTTATTCAACATTATATCCTTCCACCTACAACAGAATGCTTTTTCAGATTTTGGGGCATGGACTTTCTGCCTGCTAAGAGATGTGTGCTAAGGTTTAATATGCTAAAGAACTTCCTCCAATTTCAGAACTCTGATTCAGCACCAGCAGTACTCTCTTAAATAGGAAAACATCCTTTAGGGTGAAACCAAACTACATCGGTGCAGTTGTATAGAAATGACTTCTAGAGAATACTTGAAATGTTCCTCCTTGCTGTCAGAGCAGGAAGGATGCCCGGTTTTAGTTAGGTTGTGGCAACACCCAAAGGTTTATCAGATGTTCCGCTAAATTCCACAGAAATTTTCCCAGGTCTGAAGGCAAATAGAAATTGTCACTGCCTCACAGCAGCATTACATATATACGATGGCAATATAACAGCAGATGGAGAGCTTTTGATGGTAAGATGATAAGAGTACTGTCTCTTGATAGAGGCTCTGAGAAACCACCTCCCCTTTTTCAGAAAAGGTCATGTAAGGCATTTCAGTATATTGCACTGGGCTTTAGAAATATGTTATCTAGAAAGACACAGTGTGTAAATCAAACCCAGATCTAGGCACCTTTTCAGCTTTCCTGCATAGCTCTACTGCACCAGTTATCTTACAAAGTACTTGGAAAACCTCCCTGGATAAACTAATGCAAACTCTGGTTTAACACACATATAGATACTTCACACTGGCTATACAGGATCAATGCTTTCTGCCAGAAATTATCCACATTTAAACAGACACAGGAGCATCCATGTGCAAAAGCATCAGAGGTAATGGTCTCCTCTATTCTGCTAGAGCAGTGAAACTTTGTGCATCGAAAATTGCTTTCAAGACAACTAGAGCAGGAACCCAAACTTTGCATCTGGCTTATTGTTAATCATGTGAGGAACAGGTCAATCATCCCCATACACTGGAGTATAAGGACTCCAAAATGGCTTTACTTAAGACACATGTAAACCAACACAGGCCTGGTGCCTATTTTATGGTGTGCAGCAGCTTCAGGCCAGAAGCCACATACCTTGGTAGGATGAAATCATGCACGCACTAATCCACCCATTTACACAGCACTGGATCTGGCCAGGATCCCCAACCCTACTTAGGTAGAATGCAGGCAGGAACATAACGACAATTTGTCAGATGTGAACTCAGATGCCTTTCAGAGTTCTTGGAAGGACATAAATGGTGCTCCTTTCCAAAACCCATAGCAAGGAAATGGCTGGGCTGAGCTTTCTGAGCTCTAAACAGGAAACAGGTTCTTCACTCTCAAGTGGCTCAATGACAAATGCTGTGCAGCAGTGGCAGCAATGCCTCTGTTTGCATGCAGCCAGAGTATGCCAGAACTTCAGGTGAGAACACACGAAAGCCCCAGATGCAAAATACTGCTATTGAACAGAATGGGGCAACTGAGCTTCAGATTCCCCTTGATCAGCAGGGCTAATATCCATCTGCTAGGGTCTTGCCAAAGGTACAAAGTACTGCGCCTTTAGCAGAGTCTAGAAGGAAAAGTGAAAGGCCAGGGGAAAAGACTGTAAATGTTCACCCTAAAATCTCCAGAACTACGAACAGCATGAAACCCCCTTCTATAAGAAGAAAAGATAACATAAAGATGCATTCAGATGGGGAACAGAACCACTTTGTTTCACTGTGCCAGACATCTCTGCAATGGCACATAAATGTGCCCAGATGTCCCAGTAGACTTAGTACTTTGCTACCAAATGTTCCTTCAGCTGAAAATACAGCTGAGCAGGAGATGGACAGTACTGATCAGAGAGGTGAGGAAGAAGTCAGCTGAGTACGAACATGTGGGACTCACTCATATGGTTTGTGTTCTTCTGTTTGTTATAGGAAAGAAAGGTTGCTTGTGGGTGGGCTGAGAGCCCCCCACTCACTCAATGTGGAAATAATAAATCACAGGCAGCCCTGAAGAGCTACCTGTGATTTTTAAATGTGAAAAGCCCTCTTTCTCTTCTGGAAAAACCTCCAGTTTTACCCTCCATCTTAATCTCAACTCAGCACAGGTTTCTTGAGAAGGGTCTCACAACCCATAAAGCTCTCCCTGGGTAGGGCAGCCAGTGGGTCTGTGAGGTAAATGGTTGAACCACTCCCATCTGGTCTTGCTTGGATGATGTGGTTTTAGTCTCACAAATCCACATACACTTTGTCCCTTGGCTATTACACCACTAGATCTTGCTTTGGCTAACCAAATTCCCATCACGACTCAGTACACACAAGGAATGTCACATCTTTCAGCACACTAGTTCTGCTTCACTGACTACAACAGGCTTCCTTAGAGGGAACTCACCACTCCTTGGCACTTTTTACCTGTCTCTGCTTTTCACATTCCTCTTTCCTCCCAAGATTTCCCAGAAGGGACTTCTGAAAGTCCTTATTGCCTAGCACTCAGCACTGAGCGGGGAGCAGAGGAAGATGGTAGAGTTCATTGATCCCACCATGGCCAAACATACATACACTTCAGACAGTGGTTTCTGTAATTCCTCAGCCATCCCTCCATCCTCTGGAAAGGGGTCACCGTGTCAATTTATAAACTTAGGAACCAAATGCCTCTCAGAGACTGGTGGGTAAACAGGCCAGCCTCCCTAGTAGCCTTGTACAGCTACATATGGCAAGCAGAGCTTCACAACGGCTTTTGTCCGCATTTCCCATCAGTCAGACTATGAAGACAAATGACTAAATCCAAACTGTGGCCAAGGTTACCTTATCAGTGACCCCCAGCCTCTGGCCTTGCTTCAGTAGACCCTAGAGATCTTGGAGTGTCCATTCCCAGCCACACACAGATGCTCTCCCCTGCCAGGCTTTCTGCCCTGGTAAACATTTCAGTCCTTTTCCCTGGGAAACGGAGGGTGTAGAGCATGGAATTAGCTGCTTCAGTCTCAGGGGCATCCCCAGAGGTAGGATATTAACCAGAAAGTAGGTATTTTCCACTTTTTGTCTATTCTAAGCCTACCTGCCATTTTGGTGCTAGTGCCCAAGGAGGTGAATGGCATCCTAATGTCTCCACCACCAACACACGTACGGCATGGCCTACACACACAGACAAGTCATTTCAGTCAGGGACAGGCGACATCCATCCTGTGCACTTCTACCATAAAAAACAACCTTTACTTGTCTTTCCTTTCTGCCTGGAAGAAGAAAGTGGAAGTTTGCTGTTGGTTACTGCAAGCTGATGCAATTTTCCTATCTATCTTCATAAATATGAAATATATGCTGCTATGTTTGCAATTATGAATGTTTAAATGAAATCTTAATTGCAAGAAAAAAGTATTTTTTGTCATATTTACACTATCTAGAATGAGTAATGAGTTTTCATATCATGTCAGATGTCAGAGGTTTTGTTGTTGCTGTTGTTACTCTTCTGACCAGTTCTTGAGCATAATCATTGAAGCCATTTATAGAAAAAAAATTACACTAGTCTCTTTTGTTCCACATTTGCAATAAAAATCAACAAGCTAAGCTCTGTCTTGCTACAAAAGAGTTAATGTAAAGAATAACAGTGGGAACCATGCTCTTCTCAAAGGAATATTTATTTGGTTTTAAAGAACTCGTTCTTCATGCAAAGAAAATGAAGGTTGGAACCAGAAGAGAAACATCTGCCTCCTCCAAAGTTATGAGAAACTGTGTTGCACATTCCTAACCTTTCTCTTGTCCTTTTGGCTAAAAATCAATTACTTTTCTTTTAAGGTAGCATATACATCTAGGCAACTGGGCAACTAGCATATAAAAATCACTCTTCAGAACTAAACACAAATAGATTAACCAAAAAGAGACGGCATAATATATTTTCACTTCTGGGAAGAAACATTTTCAGTTACTGGAGAGACACTTTGCTAGATGAAAGATCTGATCCTATCTCATCTTTAAGATCTGAGGAAAGTACAGGATGACTGCAGCAGACACTTAACTGTTTTGCGGTTTGCAAAAGTCAAAAAAAACTCTTTAAAACACTTTTGACGTAATTTTCCCCTCTACCACTCCTCTACATGAAAACACTTAGCAAAATGTTGGCTCCTTTGAGACTGATGTTTATATTAGCACAAGAAGTAAAAACAAAGATTTCAAATTTTTACCTATTTCTGCTAGGACTGGGGGTGGACATGTCATCCACAGCCCCAGAAACACAACTCTGAGCCTTGCTCTGGGTCACTTGGGCTTAAGTGTCAAGATAGACATATGAAAAGAAATATGGAGGAAACTGGGCACGTGCTTGTATACCGTTTTACTAAATTCTGTGGCCCTGGCCAGTTCAAAAGGGGAGAAGTGGAAAAAAATAGTGCAAAACTACACAACTGTCAAGAAATTCTAGCATATCCATAATGTATTACCAAAATATTTTTATGCTTTGAACAATTCAAACTGAATTTTTCATTTTTTCATTTAATCAAACTGCTTTTCCATTTTTTTTTCAGCTGCCTTTCCTATTTAGAGGCAGTTTTCTTGCCTGGCCGAATACAACTGTAAAAACATCAGACTAAAGCACTTAAAGACACCAAATAATGCTTCTGAGAACAGGTAGCTTTACAGAGTCCAGAAGGAAATAGCTGAAAGCTAAAATGTTTGGTTTATTCTGCAGGAGTGGGGCATAATGAAAACAGATGGAAATGATTTGGATGGCAAGCTTCTTTTATACATCTCAACATCTCCCTAACCTCAGCATTCACCTTGAGTACAAATTGCCCCAGCAACTTGCAGTCCAGGATTAAGAAACTATTGCTTATTTAAATACAGATTTGCTGGGGATATCCACAGGAAATTTGAGGAGCTACTTACTGAATGCAGGCCTTTGTTTGCATTACAGTAGCACTTAGAAGACTCCAGCAAATCAAGCACAGTGTGCACGGTACTGTACAAATTTTGGAGGTACCCTCTCTAGCTCAAATTGCCATAATTTTCCACTGTTACTACACTAACTAATCACTTAGATGTTCCTGTTGAGTTGAAAAGCTCCTTTTTACCCTGAAGCTGTCCCAGGACCATGCAGCTAATACAAAAAAAAAAAAGGGGTGGGGTTTTTCGTCAGCTTTAGCAGATGGGCAGCTGTGGGCACAGAGGTGAACATGACTGGTTCAAGGTTACACAGGCAACCTCTGGCAGAGCCAAGAGTAAATCCACATCTCTGGCACCAAAGCCTGTGTCACAACCAAATCCAGTTTTTCCCTCTGATCTTGCTTCTCTCTTGCTTACGTAAATATTTGCATGGCTAGAATGAAACCACATTGCTTTTTTTTTTCCTTTAGGAAAAACAACAAGTACTTAAAATATTTCTGTAACTTCCCCCCCCCCCCCCCCCCCGCCCTTTTTAAGGAGTTGGTGGGGGGAAATATATTTTTATTTTTCTTGGCAAAGAACAAAAGAAGGAGCAGGCCCAGGTGGAGTCAGACTCCCTGAAAGCCCTTCACTCTTCAGCTCTGCCTGCCCTGGCATAACTGCAGGACAGCACAGACACAGCCGCAGCAGCCTAAGACCCCAGCTCAGATGAGGGGAGGAGGTCAGCAGCAGTATGAAATTTTTTCTAAGTAAGTCACCTTAAAATTTTCATGGGAAAGTTCTGTAATCCATGCCGGATTACCCCTGCCAACTGTAGTTCATTTAAAATTGACCCATGCCTGACTACAGTATAAGCATACACTGAATGTCCTAAGCAGGATCATCACAGAGGATGAACGTGACTAACCCAGGCCTCTCTGTCCTTCCCAGGAGCAAGGAGAACAATTCACTCCCTTTAAAAACCATCCAGGGTCACCTCTGGCTCTGCCAGAGGAATTTCACCTGCTTGTGTCAGCAGTGCGTTCTGCTCCAATAAAAGTACCAGAACATGTTCACATCTACATGCAACAGCCCAAGGTGGAAAAACTTCCCACTTTGCTTCAAGCCTGCCTGACCCCTCTCTTGGGACCATGGCTGGTGGATTTTGCAGGCGTAACCAAGCCCCCTCCCAGCGAGGCGAGACACGAGAGCAGCTTCACGCCTGCTTGCCTGTGAGGGTGCAAAAGGGGGAGAGGGAAAGCACGTATGTCTTCAATATGTTTGCCCATTTCAAGCCTTTATTCCTAACACATGTTTCTTCTTTTATGCAAAACATGTCTCTTCTGTTTTCTGTCTCCTTGATTTCATTTTAAAATGCAGTATTTTTATGGCATGAAGAGATAAAGATATGAGGAGGGGAGGGAAAGTGGTACAAAAAGCAATTAAGTCTGGTGGCTGGTTATTGTAATGCACTAAGAAACAACCAAAACCATTCCCTTTGAAAAAGGGGCCACTTCTGCTGCTGATATGCACAGGGTTTTCACAGCTCCCATTTACATGACTGGAAACTATCCAGGTAAAACTCTTGTCTCGGTCAAAGATTAGACTATCATGTCTGAGATGAATGGAAACCTTTCAAAGGAAGAACCAGCATCATTGCTGGATCACTCCAGCTTTGTCAACCATTTATTTAACCCATATTTGTGCTCCAAAATTCTTGTATTAATACATGAAGGTTCATAACTGAGGCAATAAACTGCTTCAATGAGCTTTATTGAGTACATCTATGCTGGACAGCCGAGCAGAAAGTACAGGCAGAGCCTTTAAGTTCTGCTCTGGAGTAAATGGGTTGCGTGGTTTGTTTTTTATAAAACATGTTTTGGAGGTTTCTGAGACTGCAGGAAGTTCACATCTGTCCATTGATCCAAACCCTGGGGCAAACACTATGGCACAACACTTCCAGGATGTTGCTGTTCGACACATCTGATACTGCTGAAGTCCCCACAATTTGAATTAAACCAGGTTTTTTGTAAATAGAAATGTCCCAGTTCACAAAATTTTCTATGAACCATGGATTATAGGAAAGAATTCAAACTGGAAACTGAGATCAGCTTTCCTAAGGGAAAGCACTGCAGGTTGGGAGTATGTGATACTGCATGTCTCCGCAGGACAAATTCTTCTTCAGTGCCAAGCTGCAGGCAGCTCCCACTGAGAACGTGCACCTGTATCCATGAGCATTTCTAACTCTGCTCAGGTACAGCCCAAGGCCTGCCGCGTCTGCCAAGACCTTGAAACACCTTAAAAAAGTGCTTCGCCACCCTGCCTCTACCTGTGCATGAGTTTTTCAGCTGTTCCTGCAGACCAGTTCTGCTGTCAGTGTTTCCAAAAGCAGCTGAACCAAGAGCCTCCTCAGCACTCAGAAATCATCCTGAGCCAGAGGGTCTGCCAGACCCCTCACTGTGGCTGCTAGTGTATTGGGGTCATCTGCCACGAACCTCACAGGACCTCAGCACCAGGTCCTGTTAGCACCAGGGAGGTACAAGTGCATTCCTGAGCAGGGACAAGCAGCTTGATACTGTTGACAGAAGTTAACATGAGCTGCTACAAGCTGGGACTACTTTCTGTACTAATCTAGTCATAATGTTAAAACAAACTATTTCCGGACTGCAATTATTGCACCTCATAGAGAAATTGTACGATGCTGAAATTAACAAAATGCTTGAGCAAATTTAATTACTAACAGATACCTTTAAACTTGTGGTTAGGAAACTGTTAGCCATTCCTGAAGCATGTGCCCTGCAATTCAGTTCCACTCTGAAGCATTTTCAGAATCTGCTGATCCATAAAAGGTACTATTGGAGAAGGTTTTTTTTGGCAGAGGTTTCAGTTTTGTCCAGCAAACTAATGGTGTCCGTTAACACACCATTACATACATCGTTAACATACTTGGCAACTGGGATTTCCCCTCAAGAATAAAGAAATCATGTGTAAATCATAATTATTGTCTGCCTGGCAGTATCAATCATCACACACAAGGCACTTGTTCTAATTCTCTACCCGCAAAAAAGTTCCTTGCGAATGCAACTGGGGTTGTCCTTGCACATGGCACCTTACTAGGAAATCACCAGTCAAGCCACATACACAGTGAGTTTATACAGCCAGTTCCTATTAGGAATGCAGAGCCACAGAGAAACAGCTTGCACTAGGTTGCCAACAACGTACTGGCATGATGAGTAAGACAGGAATTACCTGTGGAGCAATCCTTGCCCTTAACGTGCAGTTCTTCTGAACAGCCACTGAAATCTATTTCTTTTCCAATGTAGATGTCTTAGGAAAACAATGAATAAAAAAAAAAAAAAAAAAAGGCCTCCACTATAACCTTATTAGAATTATGGTGCTGAGTGTGTGCTCCCCTTCATGCTTTTTGCACACTCTTTCCTGTTTCATTCCAGGTTCTGTTCAACTATAGTTATAGATCAGGATTTACTTATTTTCTTTGCTTAGACCATAAGCAATTTTGGGGTGCATGTGGGGAAACCTTGCAGAGTGGGATCTTTTCATAGTGGAATTCAGCACAACATTTCTGAAGGAGTTCACCTCCACGGAGTTCACCTCCACACTGACACCCAAGTTGCTAGCTGGGCTTTCAGCAGAGCTCAGAGCTGGTCCTCAAAAGCTCTGTGAAGAGTCTGGCGCTAGGAGAGGTGGCTGAGAGGTGGCTGAGAGGTGACAGCGCAAACAAGTCCTTCTTTAAGTATGTATGCAGGAGGGTTTGGTCCCTGTTCTAGAACTGAGATCTGGGACTGGTGAGTGAGATTTCATTTCTTGAGTTGGCGTATCTAATCAGTCAACAAAGATTTTCTCACATCCAAAACCACACTCAAACCTGTAGGTTGAACATTTAAAAAACACAGCAGTGATAAAATAATACCAACAATACCGCCAGCAGATGTGACTGCCAAGCAACATTATCTACTTCACGGTTTATGACACACATTTGATAGAAAACACTTGCAGCAAGAGAGATTGGCATTACAACCAAGGAAAAAAATTCAACTGTGCAGTTAGTGCAAACCAAGGGTGGGAATCTCAAGTGCTGCAATTTTTCAGGAACAGGGCAGAATAACAACTGTCACACACCTCTAAAGAGCTGGCATTGCTTTGGGGCAGAGACAGTCTGGCTAACCTTGACATCCTGCTTTCTAGGCCTCTGTGATTTCTGCTAATACAAAATGGCATTATCCTGAAGTGCACAAGTCACTGCCTCGCTCATCCCTCACTCGACAGGAAGGGATGGATCAGCATTCACATTAGGTGATGAAACAGCATTCACAGTATGCTCCTGACAGCCCCTGGCCTTCCCAGAGGATAGCGAAGCAGTGTGAACTCACCAACTCCATTGCCTGTTAGTAATTGCTAAAAAGAGAGAAGCTTCCAACAGCATTCATGCTTCCCCCACCACACCTCACCTTGCAGTGTAATGGTAGGAAGTTGGAGGTGGTATTTAGTTATAAATAAATAATTAAAAAAAAGGAACAGGGAATTTGCACTAGAAAGATAAAACCTCTTTCACAATTGCAGCTTGGGAGTCTCAAAACAGTAAAAAATATATTTATTTTCTGCGTTTGCTTTTACACTTCATCTCTGATCCGTTCCCAATATTCCCACCCTGCATGGCTTGCATAAAAAGAGATGTACTAGAGACTCCAACTACAGTCTGTAGTATTTTCAGGCCTTGATGGAAGTCTGCAGTCTATTTTCCAGGCTCGTAAATCTCAAGAGAAGTGTTTCATTATTCTGTCCAGGCAGTGTGGAATATCTGAGCCATAGATCCTCACGGATGTTTCCTTTCTGGGCTATTCCATAGACAGGCAACATTCTGCATTTCAGAAGTGCCCTTAAATTCTTTCACCAGCCCATTCCTCTTCAAACAAGTTGGAACTGAAAATTCCTCTTTCAAGTCCCATGCGATAAATTCAGCCTCAACATTCCAGTCTGAAAGGAGCATTTTTCCTCCTCTGTTCAAGCATTTTGCCTTGTAGGTAGAAGAGGACAAAAGCCATGACCTTCTTCAGCAAATTCAGGACACCAGAAGCCAAAGTAAACAGCTTTTACAGTGTTTTGTAGTGCTTAGGACTAAAGTACACAGTCTTCAACAAAAAGCAGCACTGTTTCTGGTACCTTCACTATAAGCTCATGGATACGTTAACTAGCAACAGGTCAAAGTTGTGAAGCTTGCATATGGATCCAAATTAGCTTTATATTTGGTAATCCTGGGTTAAGGACCACCTCACCCAGGCACATGAATTTGTAAGATCCTTTAATACTTTTATATATGTGCAAAGAATATTAAACCAGCTTTGTTATTAAGCCATCTGGAAAATGTAAGCTGCATTTTAGGAGTGACTGTACAAATTCAAGCATCTGTCCAAATGCAATCCATGTCCAGCTATTCTCGCTTAGCAAACAAAAGAGACAAGCAAAATACCTCCTAGAAAAAATCTCTTGTTTCTGACCTGAAAATCACAAGGGTAGTGGCTTTGGTCAAAACAGACCAGGAAGTTGGTGCAGAATCCAGACTACTCACTGCAATGCAATACATACTCTCAGGACCAGCTCTGCAAGAGCCCGTGTTGTTCAGATAGCCATCCTTTTTCTTGCATCATTGTCACAAAAAGGCATTTCAACCTGCGAGGAAAGTGCTTCCAGTCAAATCTCCTCTCAGATTGCAAACCACTGAGGAGTCCCCAGAAAAGGGCCCAAAACGTCAGCCTGAAGGAGGTGGGCATACAGCAGTTTGCACAGAGGTCCAATGCACTTTTGGACCTGCAAAAGTCTGGGCTGCTCATGTCCCAGGCATCTTGCAGACCAGCTGGGAATCATGAGCAATACCAGTTTGCTCTAAGGGGAAGACAAGTGGACCAGAGTACCCTCTTTCATGTCCTTGCCGAAGAGCTTCTGTCAGAAGAAGGGAAGTAGGGGAAAGCATGGGAAACCAATTAGGACTAATCATCAAGAAATAGATGAAGATCTGCCTTAAGTTTTTAATCTGCCTTTTTAAAGAAGGGTAGACCTATACTGAAAGATGAAGTCTTTGACCTTACGTGATGAATGAAAACATAACTGATAATTCAAACCTGCCATGGGGCAAGTTTAAAGAAGGGTTGCCCCAAATGGTTTCATTATGTTCAAAAGCTACTGCCAGGAACATGGATGTTTTTTTCCTGTGTTTGTTGGATGCTCTGCATTTAAAACATCCCTGTATGTTTGTTTTTCTTCCGGTCTTTTGTGGTTGCTTTGTAAACATCTGGGCTGCTTTTAGTACTTTGTACAAGAAGCGCGTGTGTGTTAGTTTTGCCAATGGCTCTTATGTAATGTTTGTGGGGATGAAGGCATTGGTTAAATCAGCTCCTTTGAAAGGCCACTCCAACCCAAAACTATTATGGAAATATCTCATGAAATGTCCTCTTCCCCCTTCCATACCAGACCATCAATTTCCCTGACTAGGTTAAAAACAGAGCCCTCTCTTTCAGTGGTAATTACTCAATATGACATTTACTTCTTGCAATCCCATGCTTCTGCTTGTTTCATGGTGGTTGTATGTCACCAAAGGACACCTATGCACTTTCAGTCTAAATGAATTGGCTCATTTGTAGGGCACAGGGGAGTACATTTCCCAATAATGAGACTGATACATTTCTTCTCTAGTATGCAACACCTTAATCCCGCATTAAAATGTTAACCCCTCCCAGAGGTGCAAGAGCGAACCTTAGCAGCTAGAAAATAAATTGTTCAACAGCGTTTTCCTGCAATAGATATGATGAGTTATTTGACAGTTAAGATCCTAATTCTTTTACATTCCTCTGAAAGCCCCTGCAGTTAACGTTTTTATATTACTTCAAGCTAACTCTCCCCTAACAAGTGAAGAGCTTCAGAGCTTTTAAGACGAAAGGAAAAAGTTTGTCAAAACTCTACTTTCCTGTACAATCCAGACCATAAATTTTTACCTAGCATTTCCTGCTGTAAACTCAAAATATGTTGGTTGTTCTGTCACAGCTTTCCAACGAACATTAGATTTGATTTGATTTGGACCTCTTCTGTCCAAATCTGAGAGGTCCAGCTCATCGCACCCTGCATCCAGCTGCCAATCCCTTCCCACTGCTTGAGTTAACAACTGCCTCTTTTCTAACCTAAGGTGAGAGCCTACCTCAGTCTTGTGGGAGGTCACAGGGAGCTGGATTTTTAGGAATGACCCCTCACCTCATTTCCCTCATACCCCAAAGGAGGAAAGGTGGAGGAGAGGAGAGAGGTAAAGGGAGGAGTCTTCATCAGAGGAGAGCTATGGAGGCAGAAAGCTCTACAGGAAAAGTGGAGCTGAACAGGCTGAGAGCAGAGAGGTCAACATTATGGTGCTACATAGCTTGTATATTAAAATTTCTTAATGGGCTCTTTTCCTTAGGAAAAAATAATCTCACTTCACAGTTTTTCATGACTACAGGGTTCCCCCTTCCCCACTCAAAAATACCCCCAGAAAGTTCAATCTTCTTAAATTGCTTAGTCACAAATGGGAACAAGCTGCACTTTCCAAATAAATATTTTATGTTTCTCCCCTTCTCCTCAACAATGGAGTTCATGTAACAGATTATGTGAAACAAATGGGTTTGCAGTTCCCCTGCTTCCCCAGTTCCTCACTGGTAAGACTACCACAGTAGAGACAGACCACACTTCAATACCAGCAGTGAAGTTGAAGGGAAATGTGGGGTTTACTCTACTCGGACCTTGTGTCAGTTTACCCACATGTTATTTACCACTAGACCACTAGTCAATACCAGTTCCTGCTTCTCAGGAGCCATACACGCTTTCATTTTGCACCCATGTCCCAGGCATTGGTCAGACTGGTACAGGTTTAGGGAAAGGAATGGATTTCTACATGGCCTGATCTTAGAGGACAAGTGTGGACACAGGCCTCCGGGACAAATCAGTGGTTACCCAAGCACAGCCATCATTCAAACAGCCCAGTGTTGTACATCTTTGCTTGCTCCCTATTGCTGTGGTTGCAAGTTGTGTTTGTCTAGATAAATGGGGGGTAAGAAGGGAAAGAAAAATACACTGTCACTAAGAAAATGTTACTCTGACTGTTACTGTAGTTACAGATAGCAGATAAATCTGTAATAATGAGGAAGAACAAAGATGAAGAACTACTATCCTGACCTGAAATTTCCTGAGTTCACACAACATCTTGAGCTTTGTTCTAGGTCACCACGTGATGCAGGATGTACCTCTTCTGGTTCTGGCTTTCTTCAATTACTTCCCCTTCTATACCTCAAAAAATCTGAGAAAAAGAAATAGGGTTACGATTTGGACTTAATATTCATTAATATAAGTGAGATTGATATAATATGAGAGAAAGATGCTCTTCCTGCTTGAAACACGATTACCACCCCTTAAAAACGCCAAAAGAAGTATCCCCGTGGTCTTGCATGGGCTGCCTCAGAAGATCCTGGAGGATTGATATTCCCCTCTGACACTGGGTTCTCAGCATACATACCCAGTATAAACTGGATCAACCCTTCTCTCTCTGCATAGCAAAATGCCTTTCATTTCCCTCCACAGCACACATCTGTGAGCAATGGTGTCTCTAGAAAAATACAGCTGCAATCAATATCCTAACCATCAAAGAGGAGATGCCCATAAAAGACTATATGGCTTAACTATCATACCTAGGCTTGTCTGTGTGTGCATGAATTTAAGCCTCATGTCTTCTTACTCACTATGTTGGAAAAATTCATTGAAGAGTTTAAGAATCACTGAAAGAGAGCAAAGGTAGTAGAGTCAAAACTTCTGGTTCTGTCTTAACTTGCTCCCTGTTCGTTTCTCTGTCTTAGGACAGGTTAAAAGGTAACACTTTTAGACAGTCAGACATTTCCCTGAATGGAGAATAAATACACATCAGCTATAAAAAGGGAAATAAACACACATTGGCAAAGAACACACAAGACTAAGACAGCAAATATTGCAAGAGAACACCACCGCCCTCCTCATGCTCCCCTGTCTTGTTCATACCATAGATGCCAGCAGATGAAAGTGACAAACACACCATTGTAACTCTCTGATGGGAGATTCTCACACTGTTTTGAAAAACCTTGGATGATAAACATCATGGCTGACAAACACCCCATCGTTGACCCCTGAAGAACTCCAACCACAGGTATCAGAAGGTTAGAAAAACTTCCCTTCATAGTCACTGGCCGAGACTGATCTGATTAACAACCATTACCGCTTCAGCAGCTCACTCAGCAGCTCATTACGTTCCATAGTGAAAGTCCATCACAAATCTAGAACCATGGGCTGGTTTGATGATAGCTTGATCTGCTCATCTGCTGATCACAAACTGATGTATCACTCATAACAGGAAAAAGGAAGAAAGAAAGAAAGAAAGAAAGAACTTTGAAGGGATTACACTTAGAGCAACCAAGAAAGATATTAAAATGAATATGGAAATAAACAACAGGAGATTAAAGGGCTGTTAAAACCAAAGAACTGAATTTTGGAGAGCAAGAGTCACAAATGCAAAGCAATGGTCTTGCATACCTGTCACAGGGAGTCAAAACTCAGCACTATGCTATAAAAGAATCATGAAAAGTTAGAACTTAGTGAAGTAATAATGGGAACAGTGGCAATAACCCTGAGCTCTCTGAGCTGAAATGGAAATCCTGCTCTCATACATTCAAATATCAAATTTCTAAAAGAAAAATGAATGTATCTGGAAGTAACTAAGCCAGCTCTTCCTTGAGGAGTGAAGACTTCAAGCAGGAAACATGTTGACTCCTTTCATGAGAAAAGTGAACCTCTCTACCCCAAAAAATATCTTCAAGGAAGTCCGACCTGCAGAGTATCTGTTTCTGCTTGCCTCAATTTTAGATCTGTTTTCAAAACAGATAGGTCAAATGCAGACCAGCACCCAATCACAAGAGTGAAATTCCAGCTCTTCTGTCTGCACATAAATCCAAACTTTGACAAAATCTGGAGGAACCATAGATTTCACTTTTGTCCATCCCTGAAGTTTCCAGGGTAGAACAAACACTGCATTTTCAGAGTCTGGAGTGTGTCTACAGCTCCAGAAATGAGTAGAAAACATGTCTGGGTCCAGAGCTGAGGGAACGGGATCTGTATGTTTGCCAGTGGGAGAAGAAATATGAATATCCAAAATACAATGTTTTTATGTTTGCTTTTGGGCTGAAACTAGAATTTCAATAATTTCCTGTAACAACCAATTGCAAGTTTTGTTGCTGTTTTTTTGTAAAAAAAGGCTTTACTTGGATCATTTGCACATAAACTCTGTTCCCACAGAAGCTTCTAGTTTATTGACAGCCAAGTGACTATTGAACTAAAAGTCTGGATTATGACAAGAGGTCTGACTAAATAACCTGCCAAAACTGATCAGATTAGCACTGTTCCTTCACACAGACAGTGCAGACCACAGATAAAACCTGAAATGTTTGTGAGGGGACCCAGCACCTGGGGATAACTAACACAGAGCCATTCACGCACACACAACTTCTGTTCTCCTGGTGGAGACACTAGGGCTCTGCTAATCCTCCCACTTCCACTGTGGCTTTCTGAGTCATTCCTGATGTACACGGGTGCATCTTTGGCCAACTGTTAGAAATAACATGACCATGCAAGGGTAACAGAATGAATCTGGCCAGAGGTAACTGAATAAAACATGACTTCAGACAGAGTCCCTCTTGGTTTTGCACTGTCAAGCAGCCAAGGCTACAGCTTGTAGCTGCATGAGGTGCATAGCTGAGATAAACAACCACTGGTGACATTTTAGGCCAGCTGAGGTAATAAATGAACATTGACCTCCATTACTATCTCAAATGAGTGGAAAATATTGGCTCAGTTGGCAACAAGTTTCCACAGGCTGACTTAGGATAACAGACCATGCCCTGCTTTTTCTGTATTTTCATTCAGAGTTTTGAATAGCTTTTTGTTACAGAAAACCTTTAAACCATGTGGCATGCACAGAGCTCCAAGCCATCTAAACCAGAACCTGGGTCAGGAACGCTCTGACCTTGACACAGGACAGATAGAGCGGCTGTAGATTACCATTATTTTTTAACATGCCAAAACTAATTCTTCATGCCTTGCCCACAAGACAGGAAGTCACTGATAAGCAATGTTTACATGCAGTGCAAAGCTCTTTAACATGAGGGCACAGCCAGTGATTGGCACCATTGTCTGATCCCGCACAGACAAGCACTGGAGATGTCAGGAGGAACCATTACAAGATAATTTGCCAGAAGAGGCGTAATGCACTTTTTGACAGAGCTGTGGAAAGCCCAGCATGTGGACTCCCTGTGGATACCTGTTCTAGCACTTGGCTGGTGCAAAGCCATCAATCACGGATGAGCCCTCAGCCCAAAAACCTGAGGGTTAAACAGGCCATGGGCTGAAGCTGCACTTGGAGAGCTCAGCTAGGAAAGAGGTGCACGCACACACACACACAAAGGAAAAAAAACATGCCAGAGGGTGAGGAGGGGAGGTCAGTGTGCCTCCCACCAGAAGGAGCCCAGAGACAAATGAGTTGCTTTTGCATGCCATGGTCTGCTCTGCGTTGGCAGCCCCTTTTCCTCAAACTGGGTACCAACTGGTGAAACAAAAGTTGTGCCTAGAACAACCTCCCCAGAAGTCAGCATGTCCCTTTGCCCTCAGCACTAAGCAGGGTGGAGGAGAAGCAACATGCAAACTCTGTTGATGTTCACCTGCTGCACACACTGAGGTCTGCAAGCCAGGCCTGGCAGTGAAAAAGTAAACCTAAGGTCATTCAGATGAAGCCAGAGGGATAAAAAGGCAGCATTCATCAACAAGGCTGTAAATCAGTACACCAGACATTGGAGTACCAATGCATGTGGTCTGGTACAAGGAGACCCTTGAAGTGAAAGAATCAGGGTAAAGAATTACTCAAACCTGGACCAAAGAGTCTTTCAAATCCCCAGGCAGCCCTTCAGATATTAAACAGGGATGGGGTTTGCCTACAGGTTTATGGATTAGATAAGAGTTTCACAACATGGATATGCTCAGGGATTACCTAACTATTCACCCATACCTGGTCTGCATAAAGCATTTCTGCTACAGTAGTAGCCCAAAGCAGATTCTGTGCCTGCCTGTTCAAGGATGGAAGTATTTCCTGCAGATCTGGGCTTTCTTTTAATTTTAAAATCACAGAAACAGTATCATGGGTTTCTTTGGCAGTTTTTTGGTTTACCTTGCTGGAGATAGAGTAACCAAAGCAAATTAATCAGGAGCAAGACGAGTAAGTACATATCTATCCAGTTGATAGCCATCTTACAAAGCTGTTGGAGGGCAAAAAAGTACATTCTCCTGTACTGAATCAGGACATCACAACTACAAAATGTTCCAAGTTAAACACATCCAAAAACTGTTTGACTCATGTTTCACATTTAATTCTCTATCTCTAAAAAGTTTACAAAAGCAAAGCTTGCCTGGACTAAACAACTGAACTGCAGGAGGCACGTGGCATTAGCTCAGGCTTCTCTGGCCAGCTTTCTAAATGAAGTGTTTGGAAATCAGAGAAACACACAGATTTGGGAGTGGAATGGATAAGAGATTTAGTTTCTCCTTTTATAACAGAGTCCTGTGTAAATCTGAAGGAGCCTGCAAAGCTTCAGCAAGACATGCATTAAAAGCAGCAGCAGCTCTGTCCACATATAATAGAATTATTAAAAGCAAGGCAAAAGAGAGATTCAACACACTGCTGGAGAGCTGCCCAAAAACCCACAGTTGTGATGTAGTGTTTGGAGTCGAATTGTGTTAACAGGGCAATATAAATCTGCAGAGAGTAAGACAAAGTCTGAAGAAAGCAGACCTAGCCAAGAAGGCCCAAAAACTGGTCACAGATTCAAGTGGTAGGTAGTTCAAAAGGGAAGTATTTGAAAGTTTAATTCAATATAGTAAAAAGCTGGCTGCGTTCATGGTTTATTTTGAAGGTCACACATACATTATAGTACCAAGGGAGCAAACTCTGAGTGATCAAGAGAATGGCATAGCAAAGTGCACTATAAAGACTTCATTTCCCTCACAGGTTCTACAACAGACAGTTCAGTTATTGGCAGTGATGATATTATTTCTAATGTAAATATTTCTCTTTCAGCACAGCTGAACTGGGAGGGATTATAACAAGTAATGAATGAACCTCCAAATACCTCTCCAAGCCAAAAAAACCCAGTGATGGCATGCAGAGCTGAATCCTTCCAATCATCCAGAAAGAGATGGAGAGGATTTTGCATGACTCTTAGTAATTACTACTTCCAAAACTGCCAATGATGCCTTTTCCCACCCCTCTGTGGTCAAGGCAGTTATTCTTCCAGGTTCTCACTCTTGGCCCACACCTTCACTGTCAAGTCAATGGAAGAATGACAACATCCACCAGCTGCCTGGACAACATCCAGCCTGGATTATTACAATGCGCCTGCATGAAAAACAGGATTAGAAAAGCAGAGAAAGTCTACTGATAAAGTTGCCCCATTTGTTTTGATTCGAGATACTAAGGTTGTTCAGTAAATATCTGTGGTAGATGGGAGACTTCCCTGCACTCTGAACAGGTCCGTGGCATTTGATTAGCTTCTGCTTTATTGCAAAATCGGGTAACTGGGAGGTGATAGCCCGGTCAGTTTCAGTGAAGGTTTTCTAGGCTTAACATTTGTATTATTTTCTCCTTGGTGTACTAAGAAGTATTCCTAGAGATTGCCTACAACATGATGGGGAAGGAAAGTTCTTGATGCAGGATTCTCATTGTTTAATTTACAGCATATCATAATGTTCCCCATTCCTTCTAATAACATAATCTAGCATCCATACTCTCTTAAAATATGGTCCAAACATATGGGTTTGCATATATACAAGTCTAGCAATGAAATACTCAATGTAGTAATTGCTTATATCACATCCATTTTGTTACAAAGCTCTCTAGTTTATTCTTCCAAAAACTAAAAAGACCACCCTGCACTGAAAACACACGGTATCATTTGACTGTGCACACTGACTTTGGCATGAGTTTACGAATGAAACTGTACAGCATGACTGTTTATCCTGTAGTATGCAGAGAATGGACTCAGCAACCACAGAGGTCCCCTCAAGCGCTGCACACCTACCTGCCCAGTGAATTCATAAAGGATCATACCTAAAACATTAACCAATCTCGATGTGTATGGTTCTATCTGTGAAAAGGGACACAGCTTTGAGATAGAAGGGCCTCTTCAAGCCTCTTGGGAAGGTGACAAATGACATAGTAGAAGGCAACATAGTCTGTCTTACATTGCTGTCATAATATGACCACTTCTCTGGCCTACTTTTAAAGCCTTTGTAGTTTCACTAGTATCACACCCAGGCAGATCCTGAACTCAGGAACTACTTTCTTCTTTTCTGTTGTGCTTCCCTTTTCTTATTTCTTTGCAAGCCCTTACCAAACCAAATTCTGGGAAGCAAAATTCACATAGTCAGGTATGAAGAAAGGAAGCAACATAAGAGAAGTCAGTTTTGAAGAAAACCAAAGTCAGTGCTTGGCTGACCAAAAACCCTGGTGTTGGAATCTTTCAGGGCTCCCAATACAGGCCATTTTTGTTAGAGAACAGAGATATTTTCTACTGTCTTCTGAAGCAAGGTGTTTTATGATCTGGAGGATCCTGTGACTGACATGGTTTTTTTCCCATGAAAAAAAGCATTTAATCCTTGGCTTTAGCCTTGTTTTTGGACATGAGGCTGGTAAAAAACTGAAGCAGTGATTACACACTGTTCCCTGTTCTGGGAGGAATAGTGACTGCAAAAACACAATCCCAGGTGCCAAGCAAAATGGCTAAGGTTAATATTATTTGTCATTACAAGTGCAGAAAGAATACTAGCTGCCAGAAGCTGTATGAAAAGATGTGAAATCCATATTTCTTGCACTTTTTTTTCTGTTTTGACAACTAGAAATAATATTTTTCAATTGCTAGTACAACCTAAAAGTTATGGCAATGCAGCCTTAAAAAGGATTCACAGCCTGCACAACTAGCATAGAGGCAAGGATATGTGTGCAGCTACACACACCAACATTGACCATTGCTGTGGATCCTGGGCCAGGTCCTGACTTCATTCAGATCCATATAAATCCACGGCCATTTCAGTGGGGCTGTAGGGATGTGAGATCAGAATTTGGCTGGTTACATTGGCTGAGCTGTGGCAGGTGGGCACTTGCCAAAGAACTTCGTAATGGATCATGTAAACACCAGGATTGCTCACAACAGCTATGTAACCTGCAGTTACACTGCTTTAAAGAAAGACTTCCAAAAGGCAATGGTCTCCATGGCTCTCCTGCTCCACCCGTGTGCCATCATAGAGATCCTGTGTCAGGTCCACCCCTTCTGAACACAGGTTGTACTGTTTCTGAAATTACAATTTAAAACTGTCTCCTTGCACAGAGCAGTGCAACAGTTCAGACAACCCAACTAACAAGCCCAGAATGAAGCAGCTCTCCTGCTCACACACTCTGAGGTCTCACCCCTTCCAGCTCCTCACCTCATGTCCACTTGTCTCTCCTGGCCAGCACAGAGCTGCATGGTTCGGGAAGAGTGCTCAGCTCTGGACCCTCTAAAGTCAGCTCAGCTCAGCTCAGCCCAAGACAGCAAGGGAGAAGACTTCTCATGTAAAGTAAAGACAAAAGGACTCCTTAGGCCACCTGGCACACTGGTTGGCAGGAAGTGAAAGCAATGAGACTGGGAACGCTGCTTCTTGAGTATGATCTCAACTCTCAACAACACCCTTGTTCATCCACCATATCAGCAAATTTCTAGATATCTAATCCTTACACACCTGCTACCCAATGTTCTCTCCCTCCATTCCATACACATCCTTATCACTATACCAAACCCTACTCCAGTGTTCTTTCTTCCCAGCTTGTGGCCCATTAAGTCATGGCTGGTGACAAATAACTGTAAGAAAGGCCCAAATTCAGAAAAACAGTATTTGACTCTGAAAGAAAACTGTCCACAGTGCTCAAAATTTAGTCTGATTCCTCACCCTTTTGCATACTTCAAAAAACATGACCATGCTGTAATATACTAAAAGATTTATTTCTAATATGAAACCCATATTTAGTATTGGTTTGGCAGTGGTAGGAAGGAAACCACAGGCAGCTGGCATGGATTAAGTGTTAGTTGCTTGATAAACCTGGAGTTGTCAGAACTTTCAGCTTCCTTACTGAATCTGCTGCTATCCAGACCTAACTATTTGAGAAGGGTGCCTTTGGATGAGCAGGGGTTTGTTCTTCACATCTTAGCTGCATGGATACCAGCAAGAGATACAGGTTTACACATATAAATTCTATATAAAACCTATGAAAAACAAGAACTGCCTGTAGCTTCTCTAACACTCTCACTGTCAGCTCCTTGGTAACAGCTTTAGATGTTACGGCAGTACACTTCTTAATCCTTTAAAATTATAAATATTACAAACACAGTAGCTCACTGTTTCCTGGAATAGCTTCACTATCTGAAATTTCCACTGTTTCAAATCAGAGAATTCTGAGTCTTTTTCCTCTGAATGCCAGAGATTGTTTACTGACTAACATTCAACTATTCCCTGAGGGAAATGCAAAGAACTCAGGTTCCCGATGCTGCCACCTGGATGAATGTGGTGCTTAACACAATGCAAAATTTGTATTAGATAGTCCAAATTACCAAATTCACTTCCAATGACTCACTGAAGTCTTTGAGCTTTAAAATCCTTATTTGCTAGTAAAATGCTGGCACCCAAGTGTTTCCACAAAGCTAACATGCGAGGCTTTTGAACATATTCCAACCAAAGTCATTTTGGAATTTGAAATAATATCCATAAGGATTTTTTCCTATTTGCTCAGTTCTAGTCACCATTTCTTACTGACATTCCATCTGACTTGAAGTAGAAATGAAGACTCTTAAAAATTCCTTGCAATTATTCATTTATGAAGTGTGGGACAGAACAGTGAAAATTGAGATGATTGCCTTAAAAATGTCAGTGCAGGTGTCTTGACAATCTTCATTCTCTACCATGTATCCCAGGCACAGGCTTTTGCTATCCCCCCACTCCATGAGGGATTGCTTCCTCAGCCTCGGAAACTCCAAGCACTCAAGAGTCAGGACACTTTCTCCTGCTACAACTCCCAAGGAAATCATTCAGTTTAGAGACCAACCAAAAACAAGAACCACCATATTCTTAATTCTTGCCTTTTGTTTTATATGGCTCACAGGGCTTGTATTTTAAAGCATTTTCCTGTAACTTTGAGAACAACAAACTTTTAATTCCAAAAGCCAGAAGCACTGCAGAATCACTTGATTCCAGGAGACGGAGCTTTAAGGAGAAAAACTCCAGAAGTAGTAAGGAGTACTTAGCTTACAAGTACAATCCCTTACCAATAGTACTGATGTGTGTCCATTATATTTCCCAGCATAATCAGGACTTCATGTGCCTTTCTCCATTTAAGTGACAAAACACATTCACTCCGGACAAAGGCACCTCTGGCAGCCGATCACCACAAAGCAATCATGACTAAACAAAATCCATCTTAAGAGATGCGGGAGGTGCCTAACAGGGCACACTGCTGGCTTGTCATGGGAGAAACGTTTTGGAAAACAGGCTTAGATTTATCAAGTAATCTTGGATTTCACAGTTCTAAATGCAATTATATGCCAGTTTTTGTTATCCAACCTTCCATTAAACTTCAGGCACTACTAGCATCATATTCCAAATGGCCTTTCACAAACCTGTGAAAAGTGACTGCCACTAAAACAAACAGTTTGCTTTTCCTGGCAACATTACAAGTGATTCCTATGAGAATGAAGCTGCTTTGGGTTCATCCACAGCAGCCCAAGTTCACTGAAGGCCAGCAAGGAATTGTCTGTACAGCACTAGTTTTGCTCAGGAATCTATAGAAGAACCACGAACTGAGCATACCACTAGTTATAAAGCTTTTAAACCAGCCCTGGGTAGACTCAGGAGGAAAGCAGACATGAGCAAACCCCGCTGGTCAGGGGTTCAGTGCCCTTCACAATGCTAGAACAAGTGGCCCTTGCATGCTCAGCCTGCTTGCAGCCTGACTTCTGTGAGTGTGAAGACTTCACCCACCACCAGCTGCCAAGACAGATGTAGGTAGCCAAAAGGAGGCTGGTCTGTGGGCATCTGTTGTTCAGGTGTGTTTCCAACAATAAAGTCACTGCACCAATTCTCTTGCAAATATTTCAGCCATTGGCTCTCTTCCCACACACACACCCTTCACCCACTAAATTAGAAGTGAGAAATATAACTTGGAGAGCACATTTAACATAAGTAAAGAGATTAAGGAATTTATCTGTCAACACTGGAGTCCAGATGTTTTTAAATTAAAAGAAAAAACAGGAGATCGAGGGAGATGTTAATTATAAGCTCTTTTCTTCCCTTTAAAATGTTTTAAAATATTTGTTAAAATACCTAACTTTTCCTGTAGGTTTTGGAGAGGGTTTAAAAAAAATACCACCATAGATTTCAGACTAAACTTCAGTGTCTACAGAGGCCTGTGGAGGCTCGAATCTGCTTCTCAGTGGTACGTACCATCAGAGTTTCTTTGCATATCCAACATTCATAGAGGAGTTATTTCACAGAAATTTCTGTGCATGACTTCACCAGTACCAGAGCTCAGGCTCAGGCTCAGAAAGATATTGAATTCCACTGGTTTTCATCCTTGACTCTCTATTTCTATCCCTAATCCAGTTCTACAAGCACTGAAATCATGGAGCTACAGCTGGACCTACAGCAGGCTCCCATGACACCAATCTAGCTTCCACAAGGATGAACATAGAATTTACCAAATGAGTTTAAAAAAAGAAACCAACCAAAACCAGATCGAAAGGGGATGGGACTCCTCTGAAAACAAGCTTACTCTAATAGTGGTTAAATTCAAAGAGAGGCTCGATTCAGAATTATACCCATTATAAAAAAGAGAGCAGCCCCTTCTGTTTTACCCATCTTTCATGTGGAGGACGTCTATGTTAATGTTCCTAGGGGCTGCACCACTGACTTCTGGGATTTATTTGATCAGTTTGTGCTGAGTTCTTACTGCCAATTCCTCCACAAGAAAATCTTGATTAATGTCCTGTATCTAATATCTAATACAGACTGTGCTCCTGTAGCCTTCATAAGCCTTGAAAGGGAAAATGGAAGACAAGAGAGAACAGAATGCCTGCTTCACTGGGATTTCCTTTTGGAGATCCCTATGTCAGGCACATCAGATGGCAGTTACTATCCCCCCTCTTGGATATAAATGTCATGAATCAACCTGATAAAAATGGTGGCAAAAATTCAGCAGTTTGTGCCCAACTGAGCATTTGATAGTTCAAAGGATCTGATGCTGCAGGGCTGGGAGAGATTACTTTGGATAATAATAAAAAGAACTCAAAACTGTGAGTTTTCCTAGCACAGTAATTCAATTGAGATGGGACATTCTGAAAGAGCAATCATTAATTCTGTGACAATACCATGCTACTTTGATCAGTTAATGACCAGATACAAAAGAGTTGAGAAGCTAATGATTTTTTTATTGTAATAATTAATTTTGACAAGAAAGAGTCCATTTTATTTCCTAACTCTAGATCTGGGTGTTTATCCCCAAATTTGGAATGTGTAAAGAGAGAGAAAAGCTGTCTCACAATACCATTTGGTAGAGATAAAAAGTATTATATGGAAGATAAAGACATCATGCCCAGCCCATGTTCCTTATGAACCCATGCCTAGAAGAAATCTTGTTTTTTCCTACAAAATTTTCAAAAGTGTTCCTGATTTCTACTTACACAAGTCAAGCCTGTCACCCGGTCAAGAACACTGAGGTAGCTGAACGTTTTCAAATGCTGGGACACTGAAACCTGTTGATGGCAGAGCGCCTGATTATGGAGTTGCAGAGTTCACTGGATCAACATTGCAACGACGTTTCATAAACAGACTGCTTCCACCGACTGTAGCCCCCCCCCAATGGTTTATTTTATCCAAATTGGTGATCTTTATTAGATGAGATCTCACCATGTGCCTCTAAAGGATAAAAAAATGCTCACCTGAATTGGGGATATATTTCTTCGTAAGTTTAATAAAAATGCTGTTGGCTCTATTTGCTGTTACAGAAACACACTCCATTTCAATATTTTTTTGGCTCAAATGAACCTTTTCTTTCAAGCTTTAGTGCCCTCCTGTCCTCATTTTATTGAACTCCTAAAAACATTTCCTAAAAGTATTCTATTACTGTACCTTTAAAAAATATTTTTTTAAAGCTATTAAAATTCTTGGGAAATTTAAGTGTATTCTAAGTCCTTTCCTCTTACTTTTGGATCTCCTTTCTAGTCCTATATTCTTTTCCACAAACCAAGCAACTTTACCTCTCTTCTTGGCCACGGACAATTATTGAGAGTCTATATCATTAGCAGCACACACAAACGCCTGAGGGTCTCAAAAGCCGATCAGCAGGAGCGATGAGAGATGCTACAGAGATCCCCCCAGCCTGGCAATACTATAGCACCTACACTGGGAGAAGGGCCTATAAAACTCTGCCTACAATTGAAGACCTCTGCAGAAAGGATGCTCACACAGCAACAACTATTCACATTCTAGACATACTCATGTGTCGACAGATGTACAGACCACACTGCTAACCTGTTACACACGAAGCCAGTGACACCCATTAGCTGATGCTAACACTGAGAGTACTTCCCAATGAGTCCTAAACAATTCATAGGTTTTTAGGAATTTAGAACTCATTGTCACAGAAAAGTTCCATTTATAGAAGACATCCACTTCTCTTCTTACTGTCAATAGTGTCTCAGAGTAATTCCGCAACATCCCTCATATGTCTCTTAACAGAGTACCTCTAACTGGGCCAAAATCTGCCTTCCTTTTTCCATAAAGACAGCTGACATCTTGAGTTCATATGAGGCACACTGTGCTTTCTCTGGCATATTCCTAGGCTTTACTTCATTATTTTATATTTATGTGACAGCAAAAAAATCTTATGCCATGTGGATGTGCTGCTGCGG
Source organism: Falco naumanni (assembly GCF_017639655.2). Lineage (NCBI taxonomy): Eukaryota > Metazoa > Chordata > Aves > Falconiformes > Falconidae > Falco > Falco naumanni. The sequence goes on along the minus strand of NC_054064.1, from coordinate 29,682,864 downwards.
GGGAAAGCAACCAAGCTCTGTTGAAATCAGTGGCAGACACTATTGTGTATGAAGTTGCAGAGCACCCTGGGCATATGAACTCACAGTGAAGACTCAGAGCTGGGCAACTAAACTGCTTTATGAGAAGTTGTGGATGGAGTACAGACACCCCTCTGTGTGCTCTCATGCCTGACAAATCTCTAAGTGGAGCAGCCTTTCACACATGTACAACCAGAAGAAAACTTAGTTTTCAAATCTACAATTATTACAAAAACACGGTGATCCTTCTTGCAATCCCTAAACACATCCATATGCTACAACAACTTCAAATTGAAGTGAAAGAAGAACTTTGTAAAACTGCCACATCTCAACCTCACTTACTCTGATTGCAAAATGTGACAACTTAAAGCTATCTCGACATGGGAACTTGCTATGATATTGTCAGAATGGAAGGTAACTTCAGCTTTTACATACTTGATCTGTTGTAACTCATTTGCTCTCTAAGGATCAGCTGCAGCCTGAGAAGACACCAGTGACTACTTAGGATATGGAATACATCCTGACTTCTATGCCCACTCCAGGCGTGAACGACAGCAGTGCAGGACCATGTCTTTAATGCCCATATGAAGGGGAAAAAACCTATTCTTCTTAAGAGCCGAAGACAGAATGGGAAATGGGATCATCTTTGTCTTTGAAAATGACGCCTCAAGTTCAAGTAAAATTGGTACATTGACTCCTGCCTTTTCTAGCCAGATGCATTAAAACAAACAAACAAAAAAAAAAACCTGGAACAATGTCCCCCGGACAAAGAACATCCTGTGAACTGCAGCCACAGCACATCTGGGGGCCTCATGTTGCTGCTGAGTAATGCATGACCTGGGGACACTGTCATTTTGTGCTTAACAAGTCTCCAGAGGGAAAGTTGACATTTGAAAGAGACAAAAAAGCTTCTTCATGTGATGCCAACGCACCCTCTCCTGTTTCACTGGAAAGTGGGAGCATGTGAACAACACAGACATGAGCTCATGTAGCTACAGTGAGCCACAGCTTCCCAGTCTCAATGCCAATATCAAAAGCCATGCACCGAGACACGTGGCATCTCACAGCACCTTTTATTTTCTATTTCTGTTCTGCCCAGATTTCCATCAAATTCTGGATTGAAACATCAGAAATGACAAGGTAGAGGGACAATCAGAGAAGCTTCACAATCACTGTTTGGGAAAGTACCTGATTAGTTAATCTCTTAATCAATAATTCCCCTATAAGCTGTTCTTTACAATCCACTCACCAAACAGGTACTACGCATGCAGATCTGGAATTGAAAACCTGTAATGTCAGTAAGATTTGCTTGAGATTTCACAGACCAACTATTTGCCATTGTGTTACACAGTGATCTAGACTTAGATAACTGAGGTGTGGAGGTTCCCAGTCTCATGAGCAGTTCATGTCCCTTGATGCTGGTCATGGAAAAGAGCATGAGAGTATGATGTCTGAGTAACTAGCTTCCTGATGGGAGGGCAGCACATGCAGCAGGATGATGGCAACAGGTCTGATTTAGAACATCCTGGGTCTTGACTCCTTGACGCTGCAAAGAATCAGACTAGAATAAGTTTTCACCCTCACAATATGTAGCAGCAGGCACCCCGAGACTGAGTGGGGATGACACATGAAGACTGGAATTCCTTCACATCTTCCTTAAAATCATGCTCAGTGTCTTCAGGCATCGTCTAGATCACTGAAATGCTTCTTTCCATCTCTGCATGGTGGAAAATTCCCATACATATGTTTAGACCTGGACTTTGTCAGAGTTGCTTACAGCTTGTGGCATTCATGTATACAGTGACCTAATTACTATACTGACCCCTTCGTGAAGGCTGCCTTGGCAGGTTACATGAAGAGCTGATAAGCTTTCTGGAGCAGAGCAAACTCCTCAAGGCCAGCTAAAGTTGTTTTCTGTCCCTGCCAGTTCCAGATGAAGTACCGGTAAGAAGAGGTTTCACTTTTTAAAAGGAAACATGTTCTCAACATGGCTCTTATAAATTAAACCACATCACTCTTTCAAAAGTCAACAAAGGAACTGCATGCATGATTGATGAAATATCCTAAACACTCTTACAGAGGAAAATGTAACAAGCGTATGGGCAGATCATAAGCAACATGCACCAGAACAAGGCCTGACAAACAGCACAGTGCAATAATATGCATTTAGGACTCAACAGTGAATATTTGCTTACTACATGTTTATTTATTTTAATTGGAAATAAAGAAATTCAGTGATGAGTCTTTAGGTACTGGTACAGACATTTTCAAGTGTCACACAAGCCAAAGGCTAATTATTACTTGGTGTAAAGCGTTAGAGCTCCTTGGATCTGACTGCAGGCATAAGTTGAGGAAGCGAGCCATTGCTTTGGTTACAAAACTCATTTTGAGGAGATGATCAGGTTTCAGCAATGCTATGCAGACTCCCTCTGGCTCACTGGGAAGCCGTCTGCCAGCCTCTGTGTCACAGTAAAAGCTGTGAGGTGGTTTGTTCCATGCGAGGGTGAGAGACTGCCAATCTTAAAAAGATCGGTTTTGTTATTTGCAAACACAAAAATTGCTTTAGGCTCGCTGGACATGCCAAAGCCTTGATCAAAATCACGTCCCTTTCATGGGGACAAAACATATGTTCACATCATCCCAAAAAGAAACAAGGGGGCATGGGGGAGAAAGGGGAGAGAATCTTTTTATCTTGATTTAGCATGAAAATACCATGCATGGCTGCCAGTTGTTTATCAGCTTTTCCAGATCAACAATATGTTCTTTCTTAAGGCTTTTCATTAAAGAGCTTTCTGTCAATCTAATTTCTATTAAATAACAAAAACCAAATGGGGAACGGTCTCAGGCTCTGGGTTTGTCACATGACACTGCATTTAAAGAGCTTTTTTGGTCACCACCTCACAGCAAGAGTATTCTGGAGAATCTAATTCATAAATACTGCTTTTGCTTTGGGATACTTCCCATGTGATTCCCTTTTCTTTTCTCTCTCTCTCTCTTTTTTTTTTTTTTTTTTTTTTTTTTTTTTGCCTGTAACAGAGGAAGGAGTATGCTTGCTGCTCAGGTCAGTCATTTCCACTTCTCCATTGCCTCGTTCTGCTGTTGGTCCCCCCTTTGCGTGGTTGGTCCCTTCTTTGCATTGTGTGCTCAAAAGAGAATAAAAACTCAAAGAAGAATAGGAGGAGGAAATTTCAAGTCATGCAAAGAAAATCTGATACTGGCAGAAGAAGGATCAGGGAGAGAGATCAGGGATTCTCTTCCAGTATTGGAACTGGGGGAAACAGCTATGCAAAGAAAAACAAGCTGGCCTTATCTTCTAAAAACATGTCTCCTTCAGCTTCAAACAATCTTCTGCGAACAAGTACCATAAAGGAGAAGATAGTGGTTTGCATAGGAAGAAAAGTGAACCAAAACAGGGTTTTAACAACTCTCTCCTTTGTTCCAGTGAGGAGGGAAAACTGCAAATACAAACACACAGGTTTTATCCCAATTAGGGGTAGGAGAGAGAAGGAGGCAGGATATCAGCTTGTGTAACTAATTACAGGGACTCTGTCAATCATTAAGGCAAAGTAACTGGTATTCCTTCCTGCCAAGACAAATTCTCACACACATTGTGGCAGGTCTTTCCTGATGGATGAGCCCTAAATTGCCACAGGCAACGGAAACCATCCATGCTGTTAAACTAATGCTAAGATGGAGCAGGATAAGGCTGTGAAGGGCTGGCACTTGGAGTGACAACAGCAATCAGAACAAAAAAAAGGAAAGTCATCAGTCATCTGTTTCTCTCCCAACATCATCTTCCAGGTGGTCCCAAGCTTCAGGCATTTTTATAATTTAAGGGCCATTGGTATGTATTCTTTTATAGCATCCATTCTTCTGGCAGTGGCTGCACCTGATAACAGCCACAGATAACAAGGGCAAAGAAAGTTTAGTTCCTGACAACACCTGCTTTGCACAGGATGATGTTAGAGCTCCAAGTGGGGTTGTCTTTGGGCATTGTCAGCATTCACAGGGCTGAGCCCTGCTACTCTGCTGTCTGCTGCAGAGCTAGAGGAGGTTTTCTTCCTGTGTCCACTCCCAGGGTCTTGAACTATGCTGGATGGGGACATCAGAGGCCCTTTTACCGTGCCAGACACATCTTGTCACTAAACCTGTCCCAGCATATTCTGGCCAGCCAGCATCCCAGCAACATTTCACATTTTTAAAGCATTATATATCTTTCATATGAGGTTTGAATTTGTCCATAGTTCCTTCAGGTTCATACATTTTACAAAAATTGAGAAAAAGATTTCCAAGGTACAATATCTGTAGTACCTCCCGACAGAAGCTACTGGAAGTTGCCAGTGCCCAAATAATCTGAAAGAAACAAACCAAATTGAATTTATAACAAGTGAGGAAGTTATCTCATGTTTTGAGTTCTGTTTATCTTTATTACAAGAGCTATGGCTTTTTTGTCCTTACAGCTCTCTGTCAGCAGTACTCCAACAGAGAGCCATTCCTTGAATTTTGATCCTATGTTCTGTTTCTTAAGAGAATTTAAAACACATTATTTAAAAATAAATAAATATTCAAAGAAATATCTAAATTCAGTGCAATTTAAATGAACTCACATAAAGTAAGTATGATGGAGAGACTCAAGTTTCAAAAAGGAAGATTTACCATGTGCCTTAGAAAAGCAGGTGGAAGTCAAAAGGCCTGCAGTTCTTACTGTGCATTACTCACTTCCCACCCACCCAGTATTTTTATGCCCAAGGATTTGCCAGCAGAGAGAACAGTTTTCTTTTGGCCTTCAACTCTGAACTCATCTCTCAGTCTGCTGGTGAACATGTGAGCATCATAACGTCTACTTAGGATAGAGGTTGTAACAAGTGAAACTACAGGACAGTCCACTACACTTAAAGCCATCATATTCGACTACTTCTCTATCAAGCTGTCAGACACAAATTAGCAGACACCGGCATGGAGCGGAAGGGTGACCAATCTCCATAAGGTTCAGGATGAATGGACTCTTCATAACTCTCATTTCTAATCTGAAGTAATCTACAATACATAAATACTCAAGTTACTAACACAAGAGTTTTTCAACCATAGCAATAATCCAACTCCTTTAACATCAAGTGTAGAAACAATTTTTAGTTTTCATCAAGAAAGCTAAGGGAAGAATAGAATAACCTGATGCTTTCCCTCTGTCCCTGTACAAGACTTTAAAAGTCAGTATCTGAAAAGGGTAAGCAATAAAGCTGTTGAGCAACATCAGTTTAGCAATGTTTCTTACCCTAGAAGTAGCCTGAAATGCCCAACAGACATTATCTCATCAATACATGAATGAGCAACAGTGAGGACAGTCATTTAGAGGCCCTTCTAAATCTCATTACTATGGTTCCTGCATCTTTGTCCACAATGCATATGCTATACTCACTGTGTTAAGGTATTCAGAGTTTAGCCTGCAGTGATGGTGCTATGCGCAATGGAGGATGACATGTCCCCTTCTTCCCAGCCCAGCTGATAGATAATATTTTCTTACTTACTCCAGACAATCACTGCACTGATAGACAACTGATTAAACCCCACAAAAATGCTGTATCATGGCTGACATTCTGGCCTGCATTCCTGTAACAGTGCCTCTCCATGCTGAAGTTCTGGGCAGATCATCACCCTTATCTTTGAGCTTCCTGCCTCATGTCACAACCCTACTGTTAGTTAAACATAGTTTTGTATTTAATTTAATTTCCTTGGTTTTGTTTAGCTATGATAAAGAAAAGGAAATCTTTTCTAATCGGTTCAAAACAAGACCATTGACTCAAGACCAAGTTCAATGAGCTATCAGGGGCAACAGGATACTAATGGCTAATGCAAAAGTCTGAGAAAGAGTCATGGGAACAAAATCCATTGGAGGAAGAACAACTCATCCTTTAAATCTGTAAAGAGGAAGTGGGATACAGAGAAAAGTTCTGAGTTGAAAAGCCATAGCAAGAGGGACAGAGAATAAGCAAAAGGCCAGGGTGAGCTGAAAGGGAGACCACAACGTAATGAACTGAGCCTTGTGTGCATATATATATATATATATGTGTGTACATATGTCTGCATATACATGTATATGAAAATGTTAGTATATGTACAACAATAAATAAATACATACATAATTTTTTTTCTTTTTTTCCAAGCAAGGATACTAGGAAGGAAGACTGACCTGCAATCACAGAACATCAAGGAATTTAAGCCAAAGTATTTCTGGAGTTGGGAAACGTCTGCATATCAGGTCTCCAAAGATGTAATCACACATAGAACACAAGTGATCACTTAATGTTGACTTGACTACATGTCAGTGTAGAATAAAAAGTTTCAAGAGATGAAAAATATAAAGGGATCAGTTCTATGGAACTATGTCAACATCTAGAGTTTGAACCTGGCAGAGAATCATGAAAACCTTTGGTCCTGAGAACCAGCTGTATGACAGCTCATCCACAAGTCTTTCCATGAGCTTCAGAGAACTTTGGCTCATATCCCAGACCAGCTATTTTCAGGCTAGCTAAGAACAGAAGTGCTCCTACAAGTGAACAGCATAAAGAATAAGTCCAAGTCATAAAAATATTGTGCTAACATCTGAGAAGGTTAGAATGCAAAAGCAAGTGAAGAAACAGATTAAGGCCAAACAGTCATATCAGAATTATCCAAGTCTCAGGCATTTACAGCTCCTTATCTACAGCATGGACACTTTTTGCCTAAGAATTCACATGATAAACCAGAACTGCAGCCATCAGAACCCTTCCAATAATCACTGTCCAGACTTTCAGCCAAACTGCTTTCTCTCACAGTTGTTAGTCCAACAGCTCTAACTTTTTTAAATCCTCCCAACTATATTGGCCCTGATTTTCATATCTCCATTGATGCATAATAATTGGGTCAGATCTACCCTCCAACCTACTCCAGGCAAAAGCCTCAGTGCATTTTTACTGCATCATATCTGCTGTTACAGAAACACTGTTATGACATCCAGCTTTTAATGCAATGCTAGTTACTTATTTACTAGCTCTACAAACCCAGAAAAACCCTGGCTCTTTTCATAATTTGCTAAGACTCTCAAGGGCATTTTTTCTCCATTGCTACTAATTCACATTAAGGGCCCTTGGTCATGCTCAGTAATAGCTGTCTCTTTGATCAGCACCCAGGTCAAATACCATGAGAACAGCCTTCCAAGAAATAGTCAGTTATTCTGTCTTCCATCATCCTAAATGTAGGCTCTGCCAACATAATGGCTAGGGATTTCATTACCTTTACTATATTAGTTTCTTTATAGACTTCAAGCTCATCTTTATTAAATCTTCTCCACACATTTTCCCTTACATTCTCCAAAAATATGTCTTAGGGCTTTGTTCAAGTTATTTAGTGGTCATCCTTCCATCTAAGAAGAGGTCCAACAACTTGGATCTCTGCAGCTTGGTCTTTCTCACTATTTTGAACCTGAGTTACCTACAGAAAAAGTAACCTTATTTTCCATCATTCTCGCTTTTAACAAGCCTTAGTTTCCTCTGAGGTGTTCAAACCATTTAACATCAATATAATCTGCTGTATTTACTGACTCCCAGAAAAGCTTTCCCAGGATGATCTTAAGCTAATAACTGGGGTTTATTTTCTTCTTTTTTTAATTATTTGCAGTACCTTCTGGTCTCCAGCTCTCTTTTAGGCTATATTTCTTCTCTCTCACGATAATTAACTCAGCAGCATGGTCGAAAAGGAAATGTAAACCTTTTAAATTCACACCATTCTGAGAATTTCACTATAAGTATGTTAATCCCATTAACTGCATATTAATCACATTAAAAGTATCAGGAATGATACTTAAGCATCTCTCTAGCTTAATCTTTCACCATGGTCAAATAGAGCAGAATGTGTAACCTCTGCCATTTCACCCAGTTCACGTTTGCACCTTTTAAGACTTTTTTTCAAGATATCCAGATCCTTTTTCTGCTGAAAGTCCATTTGTGACAAATACACAAGCTTTCTTAAACATCCCTGAAAGCTACAGAGCAAACATACATACACACACCGATATATATATATATCTCCTGATCACACTCCTGCCCTCTCTTGAGCACCTAACAGATCAAGACTCTCCCCTCTGTGAAAAACTTTTTTTTTATAAAGTAGATTGGACATAAGAGGCTATATAGAGAAGGGAAAATGCTGCAACATTTCTTCCATTCTGGTTTCTCCCTTCTTCAGAATTGGGCATATTCACTTGGAATTTATTCAAGCTTCCAAACCAAATCAGTTTCTAAAGTCTTTCAGTTCATGTAGGCCCTCCTGTTTTCAATAATGCAGCAGGAACACTATCAGCCCCTGGTGCTTTATTGGTCCTGAGAATTGTAATTGTCTCTCAAAGCTCCTCAGAATGTGGTATTTCTACAAAACAGCTGAGCTGTCTGGATTATAGCCAGTATCTCTTTTTTCCACCTCACTATTAAAGAGATCACAGTATTTTCTCTATCCTTTTATAGTTACACTATAATTCCCACTTTCGTCCTTAATCATGCTCACGCACTCCTCCACACATGGATATTCTTGTAAAATGCATGCACATTATTAATACTTTTCTTCTCTTCTGTCATCTCTACTGTGTTTTATTATCTGGTGTGTCATTTAACTCATCCTTCAGCTTTATTGTAATTCTCAGCATAAGGTGGCTTCTCATTCTTGAAGACAAATAATTGCCTCTGCAATAGCCCTCAGCTTCTATACATAAAGTTTAGCTGCAAGTTTCCTTTCTGTTTCTAGAAAGTATCTCATTCACTATCAACAAGTTTCTAAAACCTCAAACTTGCTCTCAGCTATTATCAGCAATACGTGGCATTTCTGGATATGTCAACAATTTTGTCTTGTCTCATGGGCTTATGCATTTTATTGTGTTAGGTCATTCTCAGCATTGCTTCTTTAAGGTAATACACTAAGCCACAGTCTGAAGACTCTCTGGTTATAATTTTGCCCTTTAAATAAATAAATATAGTGTCAGGCTAACTGATACCAGCTCTACTTAAGGTTACAAATGTTCTAGTGCTTTTCACAACTACATTAGAAATTGCAAAATTAACTCTTCTCTGTAGTATTTAATGACATTAGATCACTCAGAATTCTTTAGAATTCCATACAGAATGCAGTTTTAATTTCATCGTGTGCTTCTAATGTAAGGTCATATAAATCATTATGATCCAAACAGACTGTATATTATCCCTCTATTCTGACAACAGAGGCATTCACCGATAGCTTCAAAACCAACAATTTCTGAACACTGTCGCTGATTACAAAGACTTTACCCATTTCATGCCTTCTAGTCTTTACAACTCAGTATGTTTCTGGAGAGAATTATGCACTGTGGTTTTTTGCAATGACAGGATACTATGGAGGTCCAGTCCTTTGAATTAATGTTCCTTTCCTGTATTTCAAAAATAAATTGGAGATATTTATTTTTCAAACAATCAAAGCTATGTATGAGAGTTACGTGTTTCATATAATTTGGAGACTTTCTAGCCACATCGACTCAGAAGTTCCATGCATCCAAATTCCAGTCCTCTCTCTGTAGGTCCGCTATCCATAGAACCAACTGCTCGAGGGGTTGTTTGGGGGGGGTGGGAGGGATGGGGGTGTGGTTCCACTATTTAACTGAGCTTTAGTTGTCCTTTGTTCTTCAAAATATATGACTTAAGAAACGCTTCTGGCCCCATCTCTGCTACTAATATGGTTCTTGCACTCATACGAGCACCTTTCAGAAAAAGAGAGAAGGTACCTTACAGATGCCTGGGTACGAGATCCATAATGCATCTCTAAGGAGATTGATGCTGAGTGTTTATGAAAGCCAACTTAAATATAGTCTGAAATGCAACGTGTTTGATCCAAGACTCACTAATCTTCTGAACATGAAACAGTCTGAAGCAAGTAAGTGACAAGCTTGATCCAGATATTTTCACATCATTCTCCTTAGATGTCAGAAATACACCAAGATTTCTTTATTCTCCCTAAGTGAAAAAGGCACAGCTCTGCGCCAGTATCCCAGAAGGAAGAGGGAGGGATGTTTCAGATCCCTTTATTCATGAATCTGGGTTTAGTAACAACATTACAAAGAATAACTAGTGCATGCCTATACCATTGTGCTCAGCTGAATGGAAACAGACCAGTTCATTTCAGTTCATTATCATAATAGATCCTTTAATGCTCATTGCTGAAGTAGTTGTTTCTGTTTCAAAGGACAAACTCCTACAGTTTCAGAGAAAGAAGATCTAACCTGGCATTGAGAAGTTCGAAACATTGGTTTTCAACCTGTGCATTTTCTTGGTATGCTTATGTTTTGACTAATGAAAAACATGTAAAATCCCACAGTTCATTTTCTTTCTTTATAGGATTATTATTTTTTTGCTATCCTGGTGCTTCAAATGGGACAGCTTCTGTGAACCTTGTTTGGACAGAGACACCATGTGCTTACACATTTAGGGGGTCCAAACTGTTCCTGACACTAAACTTAAGGTTCTTCATTAAAAACAGCTGAACACAAATAGAAGGGATTAATATATTTGTTCTCTAATTATTATATTAATATCTATGTACAGCTGAGATTATTCAAGTGGGGAAAAGGCAATATCTTTTTAAGATGTTAAAAATGCCTTTAGCACCAAATGCATCTAAGCAGACAGACTCACAAACAAGTTTGCACCACTTCTGTTTGCAGTCAGTGGCACCTCCTAGTTAATACGGTTTGAGAAGGCAGTGCTTACTGCAAGAGGAACTGCATTCAAAACCTCTAAAACACTTTAAAGTTCTCAGAGTTTGTTAGGTTGTGGAAAAGCTCAGGAAGGATTTTCAATTATATATTTCACCTAAAAGAGACTCAGCAAGGCCCCTTGAATACTTCCTTTCTATTCATTAAGATATAGATAGATAATTATTATCTAACCTAGTTGTATAAAAACAATGGAAATGGCAGTGGGTGCAATTCTTCTCTCTCTTGAAGAAAGGCAGCATGGGATACCACCAAAGCTAACCTCTACTTTACAGTGATCTCATCAGTATGAACTACGCTGACACTTTCCCTGCCAAGAGCAATTCTCTGCAAAGGGACTTCCTGGACAGATAAGGGTAAAGAAGCCTACTGTGTATGTTGTTATTCCAAAGCCTAACTGATCAAACAAACATATGGATGTTGAGCAACCTCTGGAGACCAGCTCAGTGCATGAGGCAGCTGGAGAAAGATCGCTTTAGAATTAGCACCTTGAACTTTTGTACCAAGCACATGCAACAAACTCAGATTTTCTCACTTCTCAGGGAACTTTTTCCCCTTACAAATCCATTTCTTTGGAATCTGAAGACAGCTTCTATGAACAGGCTTGAGCAAGACAGGCCATGATGGAATAATTATTAAGTTTACAGTGTTGGTACAATCTTTCCTATATATTTTTAAGAGTGCCTGAGCAAGATTGTATAATGAAAAATTGACTTATAAAAGTGTCGTTCAACTGCTCTGTATTCACAGTTGTGATCAGTGTTAAGTCCTTAACAAAGCCCAAACTCAAATACTGTGGATACTTTGTGCCCACAGCCAGTAGTTTTCTTTAATAATTGTTTTTGTTTAGAAAAGTAGAGTGAGAAACAAAAGGGAGGCTCTGAGAAAAGTAGCAGTAATTCCTTGAAAATAGGACTATTTTTCTTCTAGAAAGCTCCTAAACATCTTTTTCATAAAGAATTGTAGGGTCTGTTAAAAGTTTAACAGGACTTTAGATAGCAATTACAAATGCCTATAAAGTTGCACTATCTGCCTAGATTTGAGGGATTCTGGGACACTTCTTGCTCACTTTAATGTTTCATCCACAAGCTTGCAAAGGATGACTTTGTCCCTCCCAAAGCCCCCCTCTCTATTAAGCCAGCCAGTCTCCATTTGCTTCTGCAAGCATCATTTTCCTATTAGAAATGATGTTTTTATTACTCTCCTATCATGCTGAGCAGTGGGGGATATTACTTCTCCAACAGCTGGAGCGCAAGGCCTCTTACCCTGTGGGGATTTGGCAGTTACCAGTTGCAAACTAAGTGGAGCAGTGAGCAAGCCCTGCAAAGAGGATGTCTTTACTGTCAGCTAATAGCACACAGATCACTCCATTCCTGCAGAACTAAAACCAGGCCACTATTTTGCTTTTTAAGAGACAATGGGTCTCTTTCTCCCCTCCTCCAAAACAGGCCAGGCACAATAGCTCCAAAATGAAAACCTTTTGTGTGCACATATTATTTGATTTCGAGCTGCCTAGGGTATAATGATGATTTTTTCAGCTCCTTGCAGCAGCTGCCAGCATTTCTGACAGACTGTACAAGGAGAGGGGAGTACTGAATATCTTTGTGTGTGTTATTTGCTATGACTTAGTTTTTAAAAAACTTTCGAAAGACTGTTCAAGAAATTGCTGCCAGCCCTTCTGGTAACCCCAATGCATTTTCCTTATGGAAGGAAGTTCAGCAAGGAGAGCCACCACTTAGCTTTAGAGAACACTAACCTATTCTGTGCTAAAAGGGAAACTTGCAAAGCCTAGGGAAAAACCTGGAGATAGAATGAGAAAAAAAAAACCAACACCAAAAAAACCCCCACAAAGCCTCTCAGAAACAACTCTTCTCAGACTCATGTAAAAACATTGTTATTCAGAAAAGAATAAAAATCATACAATCTTTTTATCTTCCTCTCATCCTTTTCCACCACCTCAACCCTTTTATAAGAGAGAAGCTCCCGGAACTCACCTTTTATACATTCCCTGGGTGTGGTTACAGCCAAGCATACATTATCGCTAACACAGCCTCAGGTATCTGGCACCTGTGGCAAATCTTAGTGTGTTTCTCCAAGCACAGCTAATGTGCTTATTGTTGCCTTACCCTAAACAAGCTCTACTAACTTTCTGAAGCTCTAAGGTGGCTTTTTGGCCACCTCTCAGGCTTGGCAAAGCAGTCTCTAGCTTCTCTGCAGATGATACAACTGAAGCCCTGAACTGAACTGATACAACAGGATCTCAAGAGATGTCAGTATACTTTCAGGTGCATGGCCCTGACTTCCTGCGTATCTGCACAAACAGCTTTGAAAATCCATGCTTAGGTTGTGAGAAGTATTGAATGTCTTGGAGTAGAGATCTCAGAGCAGTGACATCTTTTAGTAAACAGTAATTGTCATGTTTTCAATGGCAGAAGATTTCAGAGGCCTGTAATGTGGTCTCTCAGCCTCTTGTAGCAAGAGGCAAGATTTCACCTTTAAACTTCTATATATGCTATCGCTTGCTCCTAGGAAAGCCATTAATCATGACACTTCGCTCCCAGACAGAACAGAGCAGGGACTTCACTGGTTCACTTCTCTGCCATGCCATAAGTAATTTTGGTTTCTGGCACACAAATTCTCTATCAAAGACTAGACATCTGCCTTACAGGTTGCTGACCACTGAATCCAAGAGCTGCCACTCAACCATATTCACAAAAGCTGAATTAGAGTCTTCCTGTATTCAGTATTTTTGAATAAACTGTCTCACTCAGTTACAAAAAAACTTTCCAAAGAAACTAAGGCCATACTTACACCATGAAATAAGGTTCTGCTTTGAGGTGAGGCTGACCCAGGCTGATGATGCACCTCTAAAAAGCATACAGCTGTATTTTTTGGCACTGAACAAAATGTAATGTTTGCTCTTCCTAAGGCTTATAAACCCATTACCTCAAGTCTGGTGTATGAAAGTGAAGCAGAACTCATTCACCCTGGGGAAAGGAAGAAGATCCTTGCAAAGGGCCTTTGGTTCTAGGTTTGCCCTGCTTGGAGAGGAGAAGGAGAGAACCCAAACCCAGGGTGTTGCTTTGCCCTATCTTTCACAGCGAGAACCGGATCTCATTATGTTCTGGCTTACAGCACTGGAGTCGAACTCTCTCAGCCTTGTTGAATCCCAGGCTCCAGTGGCTTTTAGCTCAGGCCTATCTCTAGCAATCATTCCCAGTCTTTGCAAGCAAGGGAACAGAGCTGCCGCTACTCACGGCATGCTGTCACAGTCTAAGCCAGGGGCCTCCTGCCTTGTGATTGCTGATTTCAGTTCATTTCTCTGATTTACAGTTTCCTGATTTGCAGGTTGTTAAAATACTTGTAAAAAACACTGGTCTGGAAAATGTTCCTAAATAATTATGTTGATGACTAAAAATCAGCCTGAAAGGGCTTTAATTCATAGCAGCTTATACAATAAGGGAGATTTAGGGAGAGCTTTTATTCTCAACTCATATTTTTAATGTTTCATTCATGTTCATATCCTGTACTACAGACCCCAAAGTGAGTTTATATGGCTAAACTCTAACTCTACAATCAGGAACCAGTTCATTCTCTGGAAAAGCTTTCTTAGGCAAATTAATTCTTTTATCTGAAAGTTAGTGCTGCATTTATGTTCTGGAGGGCTTGTGGAGAATTAGAGTCCTTTCCCTTTTGGAAAGGGATTGTGGGAATTGCAAGGTTAGTGTTAAAATAGGGAGTCTAAGCATCAGTGAAAAACTGAGGTCAAGATATGCCCTGTTTACTTGCTGCAAGTAAAGGTCATAACTGAGTCTGTGCTAGGGAATTTGTGCAGTACGGGCTGAAACATCCTGGATCTGCCAATGAGCAAGACACACCCAAGACTATTTTGATTGTTACCTTTGGTGCTGAGAGGAGAGAGATCTGTTGTCATTAGCCCAAGCTAATGTTTAGGCCTGCAATAGTGCTGTCTCAAGTCTCAAGTTTCTTTTTTAACCAGTCCCAGCTGTGTCAAATCCTGCCTGCAACAGAACTAGAAGCTGGAATTAACCATTGAAGCTCCCAAAATATATGACTGATTGACTCTATTGTAAGGTCTGGTTAGGACCATTTTGACATGTCTTCTGCTGGAAAATGTCTTAGTTAAAACTCTTCAGAAACGCATCTGTTACTTAATGCCAAGACAACTCAGAATATCCTGAGCAAGGCCTGGGCAGGATGGAAGATGGGCTTTACCACATCCCAGGGGAATAAGTTTAGTCTATTGGAGATATTTCTGGTTTTGTAATGACCCTCAGCAGGCAAAAAGCTTGAGATTCCCAGTTTTTAGAGAATGAGAAAAACATTCTCTGCTCAGCTCTCTTTGCAAGTCTTATGTTATTTGAAGGCCTCAGCTTGCAATAAAAGAAGTTAACACAAATATCTGACCACATTCAAACAAGCCTTCTTAAGCAGGGTGCTGCAGTTTCTGTATTGATATAATGTAGAAGTACAGGATTCTGCCTGTCAGATGCAGGCAGCCCTGAAGTAATGACACATCTTCATGCAGTGCTGCAGGCCGAGGCATGGGTGTTCATATGCTCCCATCAAATGCAATAGGCACTGCTCCAAGGTACCAGAGGCTTAGGCCAGAGTTTACCTGTTGTTCACTCATTTATAGAGAAACAGACCTTATAGAGGTCTTGCTAATACAGAATTCCTAAAAGTCTGGATCTTGCTTAGGAGCCTAATGTATTAACAGCATTTTAAAAAAAAAAAACAACAACCCTGGTTAGTTAGTGCAGGTGTCTGCTTTGTCTGCCAAGAGGCAGGCAAGAGGGAGTGTAGCTGTTTTCAGCTGAAACCAATTACCTTGATGAGTGAAGTAACTAGGGCTATAAAAACACTGTCTCCTGGTGTATTAGAAAGTTAGATATGCTTACCATCTGCATTTGTCAGGGCAGATCTGAATGTGATGACCTACCACAACTTGCTAGACTCCTCTTTGTAGAACAGTGCATCTTTCTTGTCCTGCTGTCAGGAAATATTTGTGACCCAACATTTGCTTTGTTTCATCCTTCTACTTCTCATCATGCCCCCCTTGCATGCAAGAATGTGCTAAGATACTGCGTTAGCTTCTTGAAGGCTACTGCAGTAAGATGATCTTATAATGCAGTTTTCACTGTGAAGGTAATCTGCAGGTAAAGTACGTCTGAGCTGTGGCTGCCCTAGCTCTTCTGAAAGCTGTTTTGAGATTGCAAATCCATTGTATGGTGTTGGGACAGTTTATAAGGTCTACTGCTGCACATTTACCTGAAAATGAAAGTAAGGTCTGCTTTAATTGTAAAAGACTCCACAACCTTTAAGTATGCTATATATGCAGAACCACATGCCAGCCTTCCTTGAGGGCAGAACAGTTGAATGATCCAATCCATTATACTAGGTCTAAACAGAGTCAGAACTCAGGAGTTATAAACTTCTCATGCTATAAGTGCTCTGGGGCAAGTGTACCAGTAACTAAGCAGAGTTGCAAGCAGTCAGCTTGGAAAATAGTGCTTCAAAGGAATGTCCTTTCGTATTGTAATAAGCTACTGAGGAAAAAAATTTTTACTAGAGGAACTGCTGAAGCAAAGAAGAAACGATGTCTTGATCAAAAGCTTTCATTGAATTTTGATATTGAAGGATGATTTTTAGTTGAAGGCAGGAAGGAAGGAAGCAGGATGTCTTAAGAATTGCCATATCATGGCAACAAAGATTATGATGAGCAGAATGGAAGAGAAGAGCAACAGCTTTCTAGTAACCCAAGGTGAATTTGGAAACTAGATGCGTGTATTTCTGAGGGACAGACATATTACACGTGATAATGAACTAATCTGCTTGAACACTCGGAGATCAGCAAGGTATACCCTCTACTTTAGCAATTTCCACAGCTGCAAGCAGTTTAATTTGTAGTTGTCTCCTCGTGTGCAAGTGAGGATGAGAATATGGAACTAGCCAGTTTTAGGATGGAAGTGTGGGTCTTACTACTGAAGTTGAGAAGTCTACTCTGCTGTACCAGAACTTTTGCCACTTACATTCCTGCAGGGATCCCTTAAGGAACTACTAAGGATGCAGCACAGACTGAGGCTGAGACTTTTTAAAAGCCTTTTCCACTTTGTTATTAACATGTGTGTGTATTGAATTTTATTATTTCCTTTTTGATTTTATGATTATTCATAAGCAAACTGAAAAATTCATTTATTGCCTGGGTTTGTTTTGTCTTTAAACCTGTAACACTTGAAAGCATCATGAAGAGTTCTGGGTTGTACTCACAACAGGGTGAATGCTTAATGAATTATAAGAATCTGTCTGCAAGTCTGAACACCACCATAAATGGAGGGGTAGGAGTCCGTGTGGAGCTGTAAGGTCTGTTACAGTTCTGAAAACCTAGCGCAATTGTGCTGCTGTCAGTAGTTACAGCACCTCAAAAGTCTGCCAGCTTTGCTAAGGCTTCCTGCTCATTCCAGATGACCTCCTATAACTAGACTGATGATCTCCTGATAACAGGTTTTCCTGGTATGCTTCCACATTCTCCTGATACTTTGGGCTTTGCTAGAGAACAGATGTTCTTGGAGTACTTGACAATATTGCTTTGAACACTGGCAGGAATCAGAAACTGGAGAACACAGAAATAAGAAACTTTTCTTAATTGCACCTGATCATTCTTGAGTGTTGATACTGGGGACTAAGATTTGGGTAATGATCCAAATTGGCTCTTCCCCAAGAAATCCATTGTCATGTCCCTACACACACATTAAGGTTAGCATTAAGTCTAGTGTTTCAGCTTTAGACCTCAATTCCCTTGCTTAGGTTCCGAGTCAAATATTTGCTAGGGGAGAGACATGCACAGCAGATGAGTAGCCTTCTTCCGGGATACCTGTTTCCACTAAATGTGTGATGAAATTAGAGTATACTGAGTGGCTCTAGACCTTTTGTCCAAGAGATCAACTAATTAAGCAGCAATGTGGCCCCACCTTGATCAAGTACAGTTTTTGTTTAGCACTCCTCACAAAATATTACAAACGTGCAAGTGGCACTGTGACCTGAAATTATTGCCCATGCCATCTGCATTTCAGAAAGCCACTTCTTCAGCTCACAGACTAAGTCTAGTTAAGTCTTCTGGAGGAGTTGCTTCAACGGAGAGGGGTATGGAAGGCAGCTCAGCAAAAGTCTATACGGATGACATACTCTATATACGAAATGTGAACTGTAAGCGTCTAGGCTGTATCTATAGATATTTAAACATGTATTTTTTTCCTGTCATGCTTCCCCAAACAAACCTCTTCAGCTTTTCCACGCAGAGACAGCTGCATTTGACTACTTACATGATGCCTGACAACTTAAAATACATCTTTTGTGTTGTAAAGGTTTTCTAGTATAGTGGGCTGCTAGGCAAACTTTTAATGGCTTCAAGGATCATCTTATCAATGAAGAAAAATAAAGGCTGTTCAGTACACAATTATTGTAACTTTTGTAACTTAAGATAACTGTGATTTGCCTAACTTGGAAACTATCATTCAGTTGAGCAGACAGCACCTGATAAGGTTAATGTATATTCTGTAATAGGCTGTTGTCAGCTGTATGTATACTGGGTATAACCATGATGCTTCTGGACCTCTCTCAAAGAAATGTGAATCCACAGGTACTCTTATCTTGGCTATTGACCAGT
The DNA here is from genome assembly GCF_017639655.2 of Falco naumanni. Classification (NCBI taxonomy): domain Eukaryota; kingdom Metazoa; phylum Chordata; class Aves; order Falconiformes; family Falconidae; genus Falco; species Falco naumanni. The sequence continues at coordinate 29,664,394 of NC_054064.1, read as the reverse complement.
TTAATATGAAACAAACACCTGATCCAAACAAGGGGTTTCTAGCTGGGCCGTCAATAACAGAGGTTGAACTTGGGATCTCTGGAAGGGATAGCAGCAAGTTTTGGTACTCTGAGGTTAAAGGTGAACCTCATACTATAGGAAAGTTATTCTCCTTCTACTGCCGTGCTGAAAACAGTGCTCCACAGAGTAGACACAGGTTATACTTATTGCTGCTTCTAGGATGGTTAGGTTTTGGGTTTTTACTTTATCTTCACCTCCCAGCCTTGGGCCAGTACCACTACTGGGGGTGGCAGGGTGACAAACCATCCCAGGAAACTGATCCACATGGGGGGGGGGGAAAAATTTGTTTCACCAGCAGACAACAGAACTGCTTGTACTGGCATACCTGAGGGCATAGAATGGGCTTGCTGAAGCCTGTGCTGCTGTGCTTATCACTGTGGGGCCTTAGATTTGTCAGTCAGGTGGTGGCAGTGAAATCCTGAAGTAAAAAGCACTTCCATTGTGTCAGGCCACTCCTGCAATAGGAATCCTGCACAAATCTCAGCAGTGCTCTGTGCCAAATGTTCTGTAGTAAAATAAGTAGTAAGTGACTTAAGTGATGCTACTGGCTTGCTTCAAATTATTCCAAATTAAGTCATTTTTGAACTTAAAACCTTTGATTTAAAATAAACCAGAGAGTCATCAAGGAAGAAAAATCTGAGTGCCATGAAAACTGAGCTGTGAGTTCATGGACATGATTAATTTTCCCCTTTCTTTTCCATCCATTCAGGGGCCAGCCAAATCCATCTCTTACCTGGCCTTTCTTTACCCTGAAACTCAGAGTAATGGGAGTAACAGAAGAACTGATGTGACAGGATGTTTGTAGAGGGCTTTGCCATGGGTGAACTGTGAATTGTTCTTGATATTCCTCAGCTGGTATGCTGCTTCTTTGGGTACAGACAGGTCTATTATAGCAATACAGAATCTAGACCTAAACAATACACCTGGGTGGTATTAACACGGGCTTTGGACAAAATCAGATCTCCCCATTCCTCATAAGCTAGGGATGGAGAGATCAATCTCTCTCTCTCTCTTACACACACACACACACCACATATACATAACCCCTCCAGAGTATGGCATGAACATCTGAAGGACCTGTGATTAAAATTTTTATTGCTGATGCTCGCTTTCATCATGTCTAACATTTGCTCTGAACTACTTCTAAGAACGTCACTCTTCACAATGTGTATGGATATTAATCTTCCAAAGAAGAATTTAAATGGCAGGGTGGACCCTTCAAGCTAACATAAGGGAGGTGATGCCCTGTCTGTTTTTAATTAGAGCTAGCTTTCTTAATGAGGTAATGTTCTGTTGTGATGGGTTATCTCCTAGAAGACAGGGCAGCAGGCAAGTTGTTGGGGAGGGACACTTGAAAAACATCACAGGCAGGCTGTTTAATGTTAGCGCTATCATTCATCACCCAGGCTCTTTGGAGAGCCTGACAGACGGAGCACGTCCTGTGGGGACTCCATCAGCCTCTGGCGTGCTGCTTAATGCAATTTAGCCAGATGTATCAAAGCAGCAGGCGAGACCCTGCTATTTGGACAGCATTTATAGCATCCTGGGCAAATAGTCAGGAAATGTTCAATAATGTGCCTTGCACAAGTGTGGCAAGAAGCACATTCTTAGAATGACGGGTTGCCAAGAGAAATCCTGGCAGTGCCTCATTCCAGCTTTTAGTCACATGCTGGTTTTGTTGTTATTGTTTGAAGGCTTATTTTTTTAAAGGTTGTCTCGGTTTGAGGTTTCCAAAGACCAGATTTAAGGTGACTTGAATACACCCATCTGGTTTCCGATCAAGTGGACAAATGTATACAGCAGAACCCCTGGCCTGTCACACACAGTGTGGATCTGGGCGCCGGGCCTGCTGGCATGTTGCATTGTCTTCCCAGCAGAGAGAGTGCAGTGCAGAGCTGACTCACAGCAGCCCCAAGTACTCTCTGCTCGATGCAAAAGGGATCAGTGTTGTTTGGGCAATCAGAGAGCAAATGCCATTAAAGACAGGGAATTTAGGGGAGACTGGCTACATCTCTAGGCTACAGAATGGAATCCAGCCTGGTACACTGACAGCCGCTCTTAAGGAATTCAAGAGGAGCTCTGCAGAGCGTAGTTCAAGCATACCTAACTGTTTGATGCATAAATAATATTAATTCCCAAATCTGGCAATCTAGTCCTTTTCCTGAAAACTTGAGTATACCCACAGACCTGGCTGTGGTCCTCCCCCCAGGGTACTGAGTGTGAGAAATCTTTCCATCTGTTTCTCAGTAGGAGGACTGCACTCTTAAGAGAGCAGAGCCTGCGACAGGGAAGGCAGATACCCTGGGGTAAACGGGTTTCTGCTGCTTCTACTCAGTATCCTGCTGCCCAGACTGGTTGCCACTGCTGCTAGCTGCCACAGAAATCCTAGCCATAAGCCATATGGGTGCTGAAAACAGATGTGTTTTGTGGCACTGGTGTTTTGCTATTTAAGTCTAAAACTTCTTTGCCAGCAATGGGAGAAAAGAACAAGGTTAAGGCACTTCCCTGTGGGCTGCTGGCAAAAAGATGTGTAGCCTCTAGAGAGGGAAAAGCTCCAATGGGCCTGGAAAAGGAATAGCTGTTATGTATATTTTCAGCCTAAAGGCCAAAGCCTCATTAAATTCCCAATGCAGAGGCAAAACTATCATTTGCACCATTTATTTTATTATTATTTTTAGCGAAGTTCTCCCCAAAACCGCTTTCCTGAGGAGACCTCTACTTCTCCTTGGAGGCAGAACTGCAGCCGGGGTGAGGGACAGACATGGAACCCAGGCACCTCCCCATGTGCTGTGGTGTCAACATCACCTGTGAATTCAGCATTGGCTCAGGGCTGACGGATAAAGATGTAAAATCCATCTGGGCCTTGCAGCCTTGGAAAGATCTTTGATGATGTTTCCAGCAACAGAAATGTAGCATGTGCAGAGCCTTGCATCCTGTTGCTAATAAGTCTGCTTTTACACCATTCTGCTACACTTATTAACTTTCATTTACATATTTTTCCAATAATATTTTTAACATGTGACTAGATGACCATAAATCCCGGAGAGTGAGGAGTGCGAGGTATGTTGGAAGAACAAGTGCTTGGGGCTCAGTTTAACCCTCCAGTTACCACTAGAAAGGCCAGGTCCCAAGCAGCTGTGTCCTGCAGTTAGCCCAACAGAGACAGGTTGGCAGGGAAGGGTAAATGCTTTGAAAGCAACAGATTTTCTTCTTGTGGTATCCCAAAACAAATAGAAAATTTGGTGCTGCTGCCAAGTCCCAGAATGTAAATTAATGCAGAATGGGGCATTTTCATGTTTTGCTAGCAAGTACATGCCATGGTTTTGCCTTGATATTTAGCTGTTGATGAAACCCCATCTGTGGATTTAGCAACCAGGTTCACTAAACTAAATGGCTTCCCCTTTTTCCCAGTATATGATGAAGCAAAAGGAAATCTAGTACGGCTCATTAAGGCAGGACAGAATGGAGACAGCTGGCTAGTGTGTGTGAAACACCATTCCCACTGCAAAGAACAAGTGTTCAGCAATATCCAGAGCCATGCACTCCTATGATGAAATAGGTGATTACTGTGGGAGGTGGGGTGGGAGGATACCAACTCTGAATTTCCTAGGTTTGGGTTCTTCCCTTACTATCCTTGGATTTCAGACCTCTCACTGAGAGAAATGGTGACAAAGAGAAAGATTGTCCAATATATATTTTTATATCTTTTTTTTATACATATACACACATAGTTGCTTCCAGTTACCCAGGAGTAACTGTTTCCTCTTTTGAGCCGGCTGCATAGATGGCTGAACAAGCTGTCTGTTCAAACATATTTCAGTCAACTTTCTCTAGCTGATTTGGCAAGAATTTTTCTTTCTGCAACTGGATCTCCTCCAGTAACAACTTAGACAGCCTTTTGACATTAGGTCATGGCTGTATGACACTGAAGGTTTCCTTTCATTTGTCTCTTTACAAGTAATGATGGGAAAAGCAAAGGATTGTCATGCCCCTAGTTAAGAAGAGACAGTTTAATTGTGCCACACATCCAAGTGTCAGCTGGTTTTATACCACAAAGTAGGATGCAGGATGGATTATCTCAAAAACAATGTTTTGGACTGGCACTCAAGAGTTGCAGGCACTATCCTGACACATCCTGGATAGTCACTTATTTTTGTATCTGATGGTATGGAAGTAACTTCTCACTACAAAAGGTTGTTGTAGGGACAATATTCTGTTATGACTGGAAGGCTCAGAAGAGTGATGAGCATTAGGGGAAAGAAATCTCAGCCCCAGGCAACCAAGCAAGATCTGGAATGAGATGTTCCAGCAAAGGCAAGGGTGAGTAGAAGGGAGAAGTGTTGCCATCGGGAAGCTGAGCTTCACTCCCCCTTTCCCAGTCCCACACTTTTGTGACAACTCTACTCAAACTATGGCCAAAAAGACTATGAAAACCTTTAGGCAGCTTACAGCATATGCATTTTACATGTGCAGATTTATTCTGCTTCCACTAAAGCTTCAGCTTGGAATGACAACCATTTGCAAAAATTTCACATGCCCCAACTGAGAGGCTAGAAGAAAATGTGGCCTTGATTAGCAATTGTTAATCAATTTCCCTCTCAATTAAATCTTGTTGTTCCAAATACAGCACAAGGCCAATCAGTTTGTAATGTACCAAACCTTATGTTGCTGCTCTGCCGAGGAAACTAGATTCCAGTCTCCAAAGCTGTTGTTGTAGGGACTTTCACTTTCACAAGCAGTAAAATGCTGTTTTCACAAGATCAGCACTTTTCTGCAACCCTGTCCTTGATGACTTAGGGCAGTCTGCTGGGACCGAATTTCATAATGGCCCCTGATCTTTGTAATGCAGTTTAATCTCCAAAAGCTGGATTTCAACGCTACCTAAATTGCATTGGGCTCCTTTGCTAGTCCATTATGCTGATACACGCTTCAAAGATTTTGGTGGCATAATGATGTCTTCAGACCTATCTTCGCTATATTTTGAAACTCCCCATGCAATCCCATCTCTCAGAGCCTATAATATTATTTTAATTGCCAGTTCACTGCTTTAGGGACATCTTCCTTCATAACTTCTGCTTTGCTTGTAATGATGAGATCTTTTGCAGATGCAGTTAATCAGAAAGATTACAATCACTCTAGAAACACCTGCATTACAAATGTCTGGCTTTTATTACTATGAATTTCTACTGCTGACAAGCTCTGGGAGGAGAGGATGGGGGAAAACCCAAGATCCCTTTGCACAGCCGGAATATAAATGTGAAATTTTCTTCCCATTTATTTTTCTTCTGTAAATGATTTAGCTGCTATTGATCAAGATTACCACCAAACAAAAATCAGAATCTACCAGCTTGTGTGTCTTGTGTAACACACTCATGAAACAAACCTATGCCTCCACCACTGGAACAAGCCATACTTTTTGTTATGATATGCATAGAACTGGAAGTAGCATTCATTGTCAGGGCTCAGCTAACAAGCATTTAAGAACAAGCAAAGTTCCTGTATTGGGACTCTATATTGCATACAGAAGACAGAATAATTTTGTTGTTCCAATGGCCTGTGTCCTCTTTACCCTTATGATATTAAGGACAAATGTAAAAGACTGAGTCCTTCAGTTGTCATATTCATGACGAGTACAGTAGGAAGCAGAGAAATCAGAAGTATTACGGGAGCAGAACAAAGAGGTATAATTGACTGCAGGGTAAAAAGACATTCTTAAGTCTGATGCAAGTACTTTGAGTCATATTCCTATTACCATGAATCTCTGCTCTCTAACTGTTGGGTAAGCACCAGCACAGTGTGTCCAAGAAATAGTAAGTTTTCAACAAAGCCCTACAGTGGTAAAGGTGACACAGTATTTCAGAAACCCAAGATTTGTATAATAAAAGATCTTGGGATCCTGAAAACTGGCAAAACAAGAAATAAAATGCCATCCTTTACAGGAAACTGAAGGGCATTCACATCCTTCAAGGACAGGCTGGTAACAGTCTAAGAAATAGTTCAAGGTGCTCACATTTATTGAGGAATGTTAATCTACTTAAGCCTGCAGTTGTCCCAAGCTCTGGACACAAAGATTGAACTGTTTAAAAATTAAATATTACCTTTAAAAGCTGTGAAAGATGTTCACAATTTTTCTTATTTTTTAAGCTGGAAAGTACTGCTTCTACAGTGATATACTAACACAGGAAAAACAAAAATGAAAATGTCTCACTGTCTCCAGGACCAAATTCTCAGTCCACACAGAGTCAGTATGAAACGCTTCCAATCCACAACATCCTGCTTCCTCTCACTGGATAACAACTCAAGCCCAATATACGCTCAAAGAAATTATATAGTGCAGGATAGTCTGTCCCACTGCTTCTGAAAGTTACAGGAAAGAATTTCTAATGCAAACGCAGAAAAGGTAGCCCCTTTACTGACTCCTGATGATAATGTGTTCTTTTACCTTCTCTAGGTTCTTAGCTTATCTGCCTTTTCAGACCCACAAAACATCAGAGACTGGGCTGGCAAAGTTACTGCCTGGTTTTAAATGAAAGTATTTGTCATGCATATGCACATAACTTCCATAAATTTAAGTAGCCTAGAATTGGTATTAGACAACTAAGAAAAGGAATGGCCTTATCAGAGAAGATGCTCCATTAATAGAAAGATGACACTTCATATTTTGAAAGGAACAATTATTTAGGGCCAGATCCAGCAAACCACTTAGGTACCTACAGTGCAAGCTGGATGGATTTCAGATAGTGGGATCCAAGAAGATAAGACACAAACCCCATGTAACTAGTCAGATTCTTAATTTTGCATTAAAGAGCCACCCAGTGAAATATGTACAGAGTTTCAAGAACAGGGACCACTGGAAAACAAGGGAATATTTTCTGTGGTTAGAGCAATCCTCCCTCTGGCCCCAGCAGCTTTAACAAAAAAGCTAGTGAATCTCCTTCCCGCATCCCAGGTCATCTTCCAGTATGAAATAGGAAGTGCATCAGAAACTCTCTAGGCTAAAGAAGGTCTAAAGCATACCTCTTCTGCTTCACCAAGTGTTGTTATTTGAGGTGTGTTACAGAGAAGGCTGTCACTACTGTGACCCCAGCTGGCTGGATTTTAACAGAAAGCCTGTCCAATGGAGCAACACAGCACCACCATCCGCCAGGCTGCTTTGGGCTGTGAAGCACGATCTCATAAAGTTGGTTGAATCCAGCCTGCAGGTACTTTTGAGTAACTGAAGTAACATGAGGGGAAATATTTCAGACACTGTCTTTGATATTTCTCTTGGCAGTCCTTCACAGCCCTCTGGGTGCCTAACTTCACTCAGTACACAACTGAGTACCTAGTACGTTAGAAATGGCGACACAGTGTTGCTCACTACTCACAACCAAGCTCCATTTCTTCTTCCCAGAGCGCTGACAAGGTTGTATTACTGAGGAGTGTCTAAACACGTGCTGCAGAAACAGAAGGATTTTGCCTAGTAGGAGATAGGAGGTCACTGAGGTAACACTCATTGCTGACTTCAGTGTACTTAAGTCAAACTTAGCCTGTGGTTAAATATACAAGTCCTTTGCCCTTTAAGGCTTAAAATAAATTTGTCTTAAACTACTGCATTGGCTTACATTACAAGATAAATTATGAAAAATAAGTTGGCCTCAAAGCATAGTTTTGCTTAGCTGCTCTAGGCATGAACCATTTCACTTGGACTCTGTTTTCCAGACCACCTATCTCCCTCACCAGGAGGATGAAGAGAAAATAATCAAGAGGAGCTGGGGCCTATTTAGACAACTGGCCAGCTCCTTGCAAAGAGGTCCTTCTCAATTAGAAGAGAGAAGATCCACCACAGAGGAAAAACAAAGCCTGCTGAAGACTGAACATGGCAGTGATGCAACGGTATGATGTTACTGGACAGAAAGGACCAGGTTCATTGGTTTAACCAGGAACATGGTATATGGCCAGGATCTACACCTTTCTTTTCCTGCCTCATCCTCTCCCTCTCTCTCACTCTCACCTCGTCTTCTTTCTCATCTTTACTACATTTCTGTAAGTGTTGAATACACACACAGTATTGCATACAACTCTCATCATACCCATCACTTGACAGTTATGTTCCCAGTGTCCTTTATAAGATCTGTAAACAATCATAGTTGAAATCAATATGAATCCATCAATATAAGCTCTTGAACTTTAAAACCAAGCAACAGTGACACGTACATCCTGAATCTTATCTAATAGCACAATCTAGCCTGACTCAAAAGGGGAACTGTATTAAAATCTAGTACTGATACAGTATACAGCATATAAGGTCTAGCAAGAGGGAACTGGTAAACTACAAAGACACCTCTGTAAAAGGCATTATTGCACTGTTATTGAATAGTGCCTTTCAAAAGCAAGTCAATCATCAGCTCCCTTAAACTTACGCAACTGCAGAAACAGTTTCTAATTCTTATTCCCAAACATGGCCCAGGGTTGTGCCGCTTTCCCAAGTGTTATGACAGCTCTGCAAAGGTGATGCACTCCTCGTGATCTCACCAGCAAACTCCCTAACTGCCTTGCTGTTACCTCTGTTGGTCAATACAGGCAATTCTCTCTGAAACAGTGAACAGGACCAACTGCGCCTTGCTTACATTTAATGTATACCCTACTTTGGGTTTGTGCCTAGACTTGAACTACGAAAAAAGAAAAATTAACAAAGAATTTATGATCTCATGAACCTTGAGAGCAGAGGCCCTTGAGCATCTTGTGAATGACAGCAGCACTCTTAAGTCTGGATCCTAGCCTGCGTTTCAATCCAAGAGGACTGAGCGATGTTTGGAATTACATAGCGAGGAATCTAAACTAAACCAGGTGTCTTCCCAGTTTTGCCAAAAAAATGGTTTGACACATACTAGTTTATAAATAGATGGTTCTGCCAGATCAAACAATGATATATTACACTGACCACTCAAACAGCCCAACAATGAAACAATTTTCATGAGGATGCAATACTTTTTAACGTATTTAAATTGAAAATAATAAACAGATTGGCTTGCATTATCATGAAAAATGTGCTAAAGGGTAAGGTCTGTGAAGAAAAATCTGACAAGTCATAGGTCATAAAAGTTTCAGTTCAAGCTTGTTCATATTACACTGAAGTAAATTATTGCTGAAAACTTCTTTCAAAGAGTTCCTTTTTGATTGGGTCTTGGTTTTAAGATGAGCAAACACTTTAAATGTGAGCTATTTCCATTGTTTGTGAGCAATAAACAGCAGGCTGAATAGAAAAGCAGAGGCCACAGGTCATTCCCACTGGTGTAAAAGAAATACTACACAGTTTTTCCTTCCAGCTGCAGAATACCCTTTATCTAGCTTTGACTGTATACATCACCTGCCCATGCGCAGGCACCTAAACAGGGAGTTCTCAGCATCATACAAGGTTTTTCCTTTTTGTACAGGTACAACCCATAAACCCAGCTGGCACCTGGGAAAATCAGACTGGCCCATGCAATTCTGCTGTGACTGACTACAGGACAATCTGACAGCAGTGAGATGCTCTGGGAGCATCAGTCTGTTTCTAAGATTTAACTCCCTTCACTGGAACTGTTTGCCATTTAATTCTGATTTTGTTCTTTCTAAAATAAGACTTTTGATCATGATGAGAAGTATCTCTCTTGGGACAAAAACAATTTTGAATGGAGGTGTGATGTAGATCACTGTAGCTGCATCAAACCACAGGACCAAAGAGTGCCTTGCACAAATGGTCTGCGGCAGAACTACTGAGTGCAGATGATTCACCAAGAAACCTCTTTTTCCTGATAGGCTCTGGAGAGGTGCCTGAATATGGTGATAAGGAGCTGACAGGGAACCAGCCATGCTCAAATGCCTTCCAGTTCATCCGAAGATGCAGGGAAAATCTCCTCCACATATTTAATGTCTTTGGTACCCTTCCAGTCATGTTTTTCTCTTCTGACAGTTTTCCAGCTCCCCAGGACTTTCTGGCCCTCCTCAGTATCTTTCTCTGTCTCCTCCTCCCCCAAAGACAGCTCTTCTCAGCATTCTGCTTCCACCTGGGAGGTTCCTGGGGAAGAGGCTGCAGGTGGTGCAGTGTGTATGTACAGCTCAGCCTGTCGCTGGGACATGCTGCCATCAGCTGCACCTCTTCCTCGCCCAGAGACCTGCTGGATCCTTTCAGACAAAGATTTTATCCAACACAGCAGCCACAACACTCCCCCAGTGGCTGTTCCTAGCAGAGGCCTGCGCTCTGGCATGTGAAAGTGCTCAAACACACAGCACATATTTTTCCAGGCTCCACCACAGCGTCAAGCTTAATGAAACACTTAATTATCAGACCTCAAAACTTGAGATTTCCAAGCGAGACAAATGGATGACCTGCATTCGGGCCTGGCTGTGCAATCCTTCCTCTGCTGAACACTTGTTCCTGGGTACAGGTAAAACTAACAGGCTGAGAAACAAAGAGGCTACGTAAAGCGTGCCTACTGATAGGAATGAGGCCATGCTGGGAGCCTGATCTGCCAGCATAAAGAAAAGCCTGGTTACACGATCCAAATAGATGCTTGGCATCTAAGAAGCAAAGAACTAAATCAGAGGCTATAGACCTAAGCATTAGTCCAAGAGTTAGAATAGGAAATACTGAAATCATTGCATTCATTGACTGGAGTAGTCTCACCCAGAACAGGTAGTCTGGCAGTCTGGGATGACTGGACTCAACCAAAGGAGGCAGATGAGGAGACAGCACTGAAACAGTGGCTCTTGTCCCCATTACCACTTCCACAACAGTTCAGTGAATTCCGCCAGCAGCTCTCTCCTAGTGCTGAGGCGTGGGACCAGACACACAGGGAGCACTCTAAATTCTTAGCAGAAAAAGTTGCATATTCTGAGGCAAAGAACAAGCACTTTAAGCCATGGTGGCAGTAAACAGGTTTCACAGTATCCATGTCACAGAGAAGCACAGGGGGGTTGCAGTACTGACCATTTGTTTTGTACTGAGCACAACAAATCACCTATAAGCCAGATGCACATCATTTCTCTCTCCCAGCATGCTAGCCTCAAAACACTCACTAGCTTGCTTTTCCATTAAAAATTTAAGTTCTACCTGCAAAATATAAAAAGCCTCCAGCATGACAAACATGCAGAACAACAGCAAGAGAGCTTAGGGCTGTCACCACTCTCTGTCAATCTCTTTAGTAGATGGGAATTTGTGAAGTGGAAGGTTTTCAGTACTGATCTGCTATTGTCTGAAATGGATTGTATGGTGCTCTGAATTTTTTTATCAAATCTGTAAAACCAGTAAAACGCAACAGTACTGGTTAGAAGAACTCTTTCAGGGCAGAGCAAAAAACAAGAAACCATTGCTGAAGAATATCTGGTGTTGATCACAAGGAGAATAAGTACTATTTGCCCAGAGAAAACAGGATTTTTCCACTAACCTCTTCTGCTTTCTCAGCAAATTTTTCTGTTTTCTCTAGTCTGCAGCCCTTCTCTAGCCAGTAAATTCAATATCTTGTGAGATCTACAGAGAACAAAGTGAGCATTAGACAGACAAACAAGGAAGGGGTCAATTATTGTATTAAAATCCCCAAGTGCATTGTTTTAGCACAAATTTCACATTTGCTTGCGCATGCTTTTAAGTGATTCCTTATTTTGTACCTTATAAATGGGCACCAGATGCCACAGAGAATGATCGAAATCGCAGTGAAACTTGAGATCAAATAAGTTTTGCCCTGACCTAAACCTACTTAAGAAATATTGTACATGCTTTTTCCCCAAAAGATTTAACAACAAAAAAAGCCTTTCTCCTAATTTGTCATCTTAAGAAGTTGACAAGGAGAAGCATGTGCACTAGTTGCAAAATCTCAGGAGACAGAAGTCACTCCCAGTCACTCCCCCATAGAGGCACTAAAGGTCTGGAATTAACCTTGTCTTAAAATCACAAGTTGGCTTTCCTTTCCCAAATTCAAACATCCAACAGCTATAAAAATGGCATCCAATCAACTGCTGACTCTGCCAGTTCTGCAGTGTTCCTGCTCACGTCCATCTGTCTCCTCCTGCCACGCTGCAGCATATCAGCGGTGCAGTGAAGAGGCAGGGCAGAAACTGGCTTGCTACCCATGTGTGTGGGCCAGTAGCCAAGTGATTCCACTTAACAAGCTGGCCACTGATCCACCTTTCATGTTGAAATATGGGGAGAATTAGGAAACTTTTAGAATTAAATAATTCTACAATTTATGTTCTTCTGTTGTTTTTTCTTCAAAACCTTTTTCAAATTTTTAATTAGAAACACTTTATTTCTCTCCTTTTAAAGCCCACCTGGATTGAGTTAGTTGGGTCAAAGAACAGCAAGTTCTATACAAATAAGATCATGTTAAGTTACTGAATCTTTTTATGAACTGTATCTGGCTGCCTGCAGTATGGCTAAAATACTTTTTTGCCACCATATGAACTGGAGAAAGACTGCAAGCCTTTCATCAGTCACTGCTTCCTAAGAAAAAGTCCTTTTAGATAAAAACTGTTGCCTCACATTAACTGCAGGCTCTCTTAAAGTATTCCTAACTAAATTTTTTATGATTTGGGATATTAGAACCAATCTTCTGCTCTGCCAGAGCACTGTCATGAAGCCAGGGAGCTGAGCTTGACCCAAGCAAGGCCTACACAGCTTTCTAGAAGTAGAAGTCACCTCTGTCTTGCTGTAAAGCAAAGAGCCAGTAGTTTCTCCTCTCTAGAATGCCATAGGAGTTTCTTTTTCCCACACCTTGGACAAAAAAAAATGTTCTTTCCTGAGTTTTCCCCTTGTGTGATGGAAACTACTCCTCTTCACAGTCCACTAATAAACTTTGAACCAAATGTGTCAGCCTCTGCTGCCTTTTCATCTAATAGCTAGTTACTGCCAGCATAGACAGCTAATGCTCACAGTAGATGGTGACTTCAACCACCCTGAATACACCCCCGTTCAGGACACCCTGCCACACAAACTTGCCATGGATCTTACCAGACAGGTGGTTTTCCACAGAGAACCTCTGACATGTAACTAGGCTTTGTGAGACAGAAAAGACATGTGCAGCACCACCGGGTGGTCCCAGCCCACCTAACTACTGGAAGATTTAGTAGGCACTCCAATGTCTAGCACCAGAGGCAGGGAGACCCAGTCTTTTCTCTCTGTAGACATTCCAGCCACCTTTGGTCTTCCCGGGCTTCTGGAAATACTTTATCCCTCCTGGCTTTGCTCAGGAGCCACCACACATTCTGCAACATCACAAATGTGATTTTGTTTGCACAGGTGTCACTTCAAACGTGACACCTTCCTTGCATGAATAAATGATATAAAAAAAGAGAGATATGAAAGAACTAGACGTTCCTATAATTTGTGCATTAATGTTTTTCACAGTCTGAACCAGAGGGTGCCTGCCAAGTTTTCAGAAGTTGGATCAGTTTGGCTGATCATAAAGACATCTTCCTTAAAGGACAGGAGCCTCCTCCAGTAGTTGAGTGAGCATCCATCTGACTCTTATAGATGTAAACAAAAGCTGCAGTTTGTGCCATGTTATTCTAAGCTGAGAGAACCAGCAGTGAACCACTGCTGTGGGTCTTGTTCCCTTAGTAAAATGGGATACAGCTTATCTCCATCATTTAGGAAAACATAAAGAAGAAATGGTATATGGGCATCGAACTTAACAATTTCAGTATTGGCCTACGAATACCATGACAGAAATCTCTCTTCCTTTCTGTTAGGGAAAAGGGCAATTGAAAGGATGCAGCAGAAAAGACAAGAGAAGTTAGAAAAAAATGGAAATTGCTGTATCATAGAGCTCTGACTCAGAAATGAGTGGCTCCAATGTAACGAACTACCTACCACACATCAGCTTCTCTCAGTCCACATGCATGCTTATATCCCTGGGGAGCCTTTTATTTTTTTTTCCAAGTATGGGGTAGTTTTCTCACGAGTTAAAAACACTAAATCTAATTATTTTCCATTTATTGTGGATTGTCACAGGGTCAGCATATACCAACAGCAAGTTATTACTGGGCAGCTGACAGATGCTTGTGTGTCAAACCTTTTAGATCAGAAGCTGAGCTGAGTCCTGTTCTTTTTTAAGTCAACAGAACTTCTCTGAGATCTTTCACTATGTCCTAACTAACACTGCTCTTTATGGCAACCTTTAACTATGAAACACTGGGGACTAAGTTAGACACCTGGTTTTATATTGATTTCAAGTTAACATTGTCCTTAAAATGGGGATGGGGTGCTTAATGCCTTTGAATAGCCTGCTCCACATTTTGCCATACATTTGGATAGTGCAGATGCAGAGGGACTAGGTTTGGAAAGTCACTTACATGATCTTGCACTGAAACTCCAAGGTACTATTCAATAATTCAGCCTTTTGGAAATTTTTGCATGCTGCTTACAAGACATAGTTCATTCTTTTGACATAAACAGGAAAAGTTGTTGCATCAAAGCTTGATAGGTTGGAATCTTTCCTCTTTCTACATATAATACATAACAGAACAACTTCCAGAGCTGAAGTTCCTGAAGGCCAAACCCTGTCAGTGGGAGCTTTGCCATTTGCTTCATGAAAACCCCAGTGTGGCCCTACAAGAACAGTATATACTTTGTAACTGGCAAGTTAAATTCAGTGTTGTTGCATAAAAGTCTCTCTCCAGCTGACAACACAAGAAAATTACGCCCTCTGCTGCACCCCTATATTTGCATTCTATCTGAAAGTCTTTCAGGCCATGCTGTCTTTCTCATTGGCTGGTGGGCTCAGTTTGTCAGCCCACAATTTTGCACGTAAGAGTGATGAATTTACCATTTGACCTTAACAGGCATTTGAATTCCACCCCTTATTAAAAGACCTCTTTATCCTCCTGCTTAGGTTTCAGAGAGGACCTCACAGGATCAAACTCTTCCACCGCTTCAACGGCCATTAATGATTTGTACCATCAGAAGCTGACATTAGCACAGAAAATGTCCTTAGATGACCCACCAGCAAGAGGTCACTATATATACAGCTCTTAATCCAACACTATACCTCTGATATGCCTGCAGAATTTGGCACTTCACTCCAAAATGTAAAACCTTTGGACTCTCTGGAATTTAGACCATTTAACTTCAAAGCTCAGGCTCATTTGTTGGTGATGGGCAGTCTCACTGAGTCACCCTGTGTGTTTACTTGTAAAAAGTCTGTCCAATATCCTGTTTTCTGAAACGTTTATAAGCACTGTTGAGATGCTCATTGCATCTCCCCCATTCAGACAGAACATCTAAGTTCAGGCCTTACCTGGGGTGACACACCAGGATTTGGAAGTTGGAGGACAGGACATATCGTTACAGCTTTGTGGATGCACTTCAAACTACCTGATGGCCAAAAAATTGTAGATTAATTCCTATTTACCAGGTTTGTGGAGAGGATTTTGCTACCTTCTTAACCTCCACAGTACCACTGCTGGACTGCTACCAGGCCCCAAGTTAGTCTACCTGAAGTTACTTCTAATATATCTGCAGCCACAGAACCATCACTACCACCGTATCTAGCTATGATTGGGTCACCAAAGACTATAACCCTGATGCAAATCAGCTACTGCAAATACATGTGTTCTCTGGTTAGCCACAGCACCCCACTCATGTTTGTAACTAAGACCGTCACAGGTGTGAGCAAGCAGGCAAGTTCCTATGGCAGCTGGCTGCTAAAGCCTTAGTAATGCCTTTGACACCATCTCCCACAGCATTCTCCTGGAGAAGCTGGCTGCTCATGGCTTGGGACGGGTGTACACTACTCTGGGTTAAAAACTGGCTGAATGACCAAGCCCAAAGAGTGGTAGTAGATGGAGTTACATCTGGCTGGCGACTGGTCACAAGTGGTTCCCCCAGGGAACAGTACTGGGACCAGTTCTGTTCAGTATCTTTATCAACGATCTGGATGAGGGGATTGAGCGCACCCTCAATCAACTTGCAGACAACACCAAGCTGGCAGGGAGTGTTGATCCACTTGAGGGTAGGAGGCTCTGCAGAGGGATGTGGACAGGCTGGACAAACAGGCTGAGGCCACTTGTATGAGCTTCAACAAGGCTCAGTGCCAGATCTGCACTGGGGTCACAACAACCCCAAGCAACAATGCAAGCTTGGAGAAGAGTGACTGGAAAGCTGCCTGGCATAAAAGGACCTGGGGGTGCTGGTTGACAGCCAGTTGAATATGAGCCAGCAGTGTACTCAGGTGGCCAAGAAGGCAAATAGCATCCTGGCTTGTGTCAGACACAGTGTGGCCAGCAGGACAAGGGCAGTGATCATCCCCCTGTACTCGGCACTGGTGAGGCTGCACTTTAAATACTGTGTTCAGTTTTGGGCCTCTCACTTCAAGAGAGACGTAGAGGGGCTGGAGCATGTCCAGGGAAGGGCAACGAGGCTGGTGTAGGGTCTGGAGGACAAGGCTGATGAGGAGTGGCTGAGGGAACTGGGGTGCTTATCCTGGAGAAAAGGAGGCTCAGGTGAGACCTACTTGCTCTCCACAGCTGCCTGAAAGGAGGTTGTAGGCAGGTGAGGGTCTGTCTCTTCTCCCAGATAACTAGCAACAGGACAAGTGGAAATGGCCTCAAGATACGCCAGGAGAGGTTTAGACTGGATATTAGGAAACATTTCTTCACTGAAAAGGTGGTCAAGCATCAGGCTTGCATCAGGCTGCAAAGGGAGGTGGTAGAATCACCATCCCTGGAAGTATTTAAAAAATGCGTAGATGCAGTGCTTAGCAACATGGTTTAGGGATGGACTTGGCAGTCCTGGGTTAACGGTTGGACTGGACCTGATAACCTCCAAAATAAATGATTCTAAAGGGCAGCAGAATAGTCTTTACTCCCTGTGGCTTAATTTGCCTGTGCGGAGCCCTGGAAAGCCAGGCTAGCTGAGAAAAGGGAAAAGGATAAAGGCATACTGCAACAGCATTTTGAGTAGACTGAAAGAGGAGGGAAGAATTGGGGTCTGAACAGCCAGAGGAGAGGAAGCTGCAGCACTTGAAGGAGTGAGTGAATCCTGGACAAAGGTAACCACCAAGAACAGTCAATAATAATCCAACACACAAGGGCACATCAGAGACAAGCACTCCAAAACTGAAATGCTGTTCAGAAAATTCTGAAAATAAGCTAACACTAAGAAAAACACTAATGAAAACAAGGGGTTTGGAAACCGAATGGTGACAGGAGGAAAAGAAAGTTTGTTGAATAACTTGCTCCTCCTGCCCAGACCTGCCAATGCAGCTGGATTCTGACTTGCAGCATCATCACTTTTTCCAGTCTTGGCCTCCTGAACCTGCAAGCAGCCCCTCAAAGTGACCTGCCTAACCTTTGCTATCCAAACTTTTCTTCCTTTGAACAGCCTGATAAGGGGCCAACCTGTGCAGTAGCTTCTCACTGTGCCCCGAAGGGAGAATACAATGAGACCTATAAAGCCAATTGCACTTGTTACCCGAGGCAGCTTTTGAACTCTGCAAGAGAGGCTGGAATGCCCCCTTCCACTTAGCAGAACAAAGGCCAGCCAACCTGCAGGTTTTAAATCTGAAAGTTAAACATGAATGTGATTAATGTGTGGCTTTGAATTTCATGTATTATTGAACTGTATACATTACTCCAGGCTCGGAGGTTTTTCCCTTTATACTGTAACACAAATGTATGTTCTGTTTGGGAGGGGTGCAGAGCAGGGAACACTAGGCAAAAGTATTTCCATATGTATTCCCCAAATTCTCTGCCTGAAGGACTTGAGCAAGCTGCGATTTATACCGTGTTCCACTGACCCCGAAAAAACAACTTGAAACAGATTTAGAGAAGATGCACTGGAGCTCATTGCAATTGAAATGCTGGATACTTATTTGACAGCCTCCAGGAATCCTCCCAGGTCCACCCCTTCCTGTGAATCTGCTAAAGCTCCGGAAGATTATCAGAGTTAAGCTAATGCGCAGGACACTGGGTTTGAGGAGATGGGTTGCCCTGGTAAGAGTCATAAAAATGATCACCTCTTGTAACCAGTGCTCCGACTCAGAAGACTGAGTGCTTGATCCCATTTAAGTCATAATCCTCTGACAGGAGCCAGAAAGCTGGACCACACCACTTCTGTACGATCCCACTGGCTTCAGCAGAATGCTCTGGAAGATTATCCTAGTTTTCACTACTGGGGAAACCTTTAACAAATTTTTAGAAACAGTTAATAAACCCCATTCGTTACATACAAGGGGCAACCCTAAAGTGCACCTGGACACTTCTGGTCAGGACATTTTCATTCTCCATATAGCTTTGGACAAGCCTTCTGACTTTACCACAGTCTAACAGAAGACTAACAAAGGTGCTAAGAAACACTTGAAAATTTTATTTTAGGGAATAGAGTTGTGGTTTTTTTAATTAGAGAGTTTCCCTGGTGAAATCTCAAATACAAACTGTCACATGGCCAGTATCTCATATGCACTACCTGCCTTTCTGGGGGAATGCACCTCTTTCTGCACATCCTGTGCATTTTTGTTTATTCATCCAGCCTTCTGCCGTGCTAGGTGGAGTTCTCATCACATTAGTGATTCTGTATAGAATTGAACAACACATGTACATAAATGATGAAGCTACAAAATTCAGAACCCTGACACTTTTACTCTATGTTACAAGTCTGAGCTCTTAAGAAGCACCTTCAGCTTTGCCTCAAAGACAAGACACTGGTTTCTCTCCCACCAACTCGGTCAATTAGTACTGAATGCCGCAGTGTAATCACAGGCCCCAGGGTGATGAGTTTACTGAGAACATTCTTCAGTATCCAGTCAGAGCTTCAGAGAACTGTTTGCATTTGGATAAGACCACTGGGAGGAAGGATTTGCAATTGTATTGTATACCACATCTCAGCTTCCTATGGTTAATTTCACAAGGACCACCATTAAAATGTCCAGTGAATTGGCCTTTCATGAGACACTTCCTCCTGGCTGGACAGGGAGGATCTGGAAGAAATGAGAGATGATATGAAGAGCTCCCCTTTTCCAAAGCTTAGGCCTAGATGGCTTCTCATAATTTTCCATGCCAATTTGCATCTGAAACTTCCATTTCCTTGTGGAATGGAGCATGGCTATTAACAGGACAGCTCTGTCTCCAGAAATAGTTTCTGGCTCAGGAGAATGACTGACCTTTGTTCTGAACAGGAATATGAACTCTGCTGCCTTGGGACACCGCTGAATCCTTGTCTCCTATGCTTTAGCCATTACTAGCCCTATGATTTCATGACATGAATCTAGGTTTATCCTAACAGCACTAAAAACTTCCATGACTTGCCAAGTTTATTACAGAAAATGCTTCTTTAATTCTTTACTTCCCAATGAAAAGCTCCAGCCAGGAGATATGAGAATTATAGCAGTGATTTTTAGACTTAATGTATGTCCAGTACTACTTTTGCTAGAGTCATCCTGAAATATGTATAGAAAAATTATTGAAAACTTAGGACCTTTTAGGAGCAGGAAAGCGCAGAATGTCATATCATAGATCCATGGCCTGAGATCAGCGCTGCAACTTCATCCTCACTCTGAAATCTGGCAAATGCTGCGTGCTTGCCTGGAGTTTACAGAATCCAGCTGAAGCTCTGATCACTTAACTGCAAAGATTAAACCTGCTGCTCACCTTGGGTGTAGTACAGATGCAAACCAGACAAAGCATGACAACCATATTTCTGTCAAATGACTGAAAATACATTACATGGTGCTTATCTTGGCTATACAATTTATGCTTGAGCCAGAAGGACAAATAAGCTTTGAGCAGGGGACTGGACAAGCATGCTCTTACAGTTCCGTGATCCTCAATCTGGCCACAAAGCATGTAGCAGTCAAATGTAGCAAAAATGTAAAATACATTTTGGTCCAGCCTTCAGAAACAAAAAAATCTCTAAATCTCCTCTGCAAAATGATGCTTGCAACCCTCACATACTGCTCCCAGGCCCAGAGAACTGCCTGTTTTCTGGGGACATCTGCATCACTTTTGCTATTGTCTGCCAGCAAGAAGGCCTGACCTGCATCTGAACTCATTCCAGGGATATTTCAACAAATCTGCAGTTTCCCAGTAAGCCCAAAAGTCCTTGCTTAGGACATCCCTGTCCTCTGCAAGCTAAACGAACTCTCCCATTTTTAATTTGGTATGGCTGGTCCTCCCCCAGTCTCTTAATTAAACACAAGAGGAAAAAATAGGAAGTCTGACAAGACCCACCGAGTGGCCTCTTTCTGCGTGCTCATGTGGCTCCATTCTTGGAGGCTGACCCAGGGCAGAACTCTGATCTTCTACATACATTTTCCAGTGGAAGCATTTTTTTTCCTTCCATAGATTTATTCAGACTCCAAACTTCAAATTCATCAAAACTGTCATGGACCATTTGCAGGATGGGAAGATATTGTGGGTCTAATCAGCATGGGTGTCACAAACAATTATCCACTGCAGAATGATCCCAATTAGTAAACACCCTGCTAACAGACCACCTCCCCAAGGATGCTGATTGCCTGTGACAGTGTTTTTTTTCAGGATGTCTGCTGGAAAGCTACAACTCAAGCCTTTGTGGGCTGGCTTCTGGCAAATTCCTTGTTAACCCTATACAAGAATCTACACATGAATAATTAAAAATAGATTGCAGTAGAAATTTGAAGTAAATCTAGCTTTGTCACCCAAACCCTTTATAACAAGACCCACTTCTCATCTGGAATAAAATGGAAATTCTATTCCCTGTCTTGGCTTGTCTGAGGCACTCTGTGTTTTGATGTTTTGCTCTAGGCTTCTGGAACTAAACAAAGATTTCAATATAAATGCTCCCTTCCATTTTCTCCTTTCTTCTCTCCTTTTTGGTTGGTGCAAAACTCTTAAAGAGTTGCCTGAAGGACTAAGTGTTTGAAACCTAGCTGCTTATTCCTTGCTTAACACATGCTGCCTCTTCTGCTCTATGCCACTGTCTAAAAGAACAGACTTGAACAATTCCGGAGCCATTTTTATAGAATGAAATCACAAAAACACAAGCAAATCAAGATATAAAACTAAGTATTTTTTTTTAATTAACCTTTTGACTACCTAGTTCTCTCCTGAAATGGACTGGGGAGCAATCAGTCACTCCTCTTCACCCTGATCTACTATCAAATCAAAAGATAGCAAGCCCAGATATGGTGTAACCCAGGAATAATGCTACTGCAAGTAGTGAAGCTGCACAGAGACTGAAGAGAGGAAGAACAGAACTCTGCTTTCCACCATGTGAACTCAGCCCCTGCAGTTCACATAAGACAGGCTAGAGGACAATGAGCTGTAGCTAAAGTTCAGTACATGGCAGGTAATGCCATGAGTACAGAATTTTGAAGCCACAGTGTAAGATCATGCTATGAACTACCAATTGATTAGATCAGAAGATTTCAGCTGAAAGACTTCCACATTGAAAGCATCTTATATTAGCATTACTGCCTATAATGCAAAGTTATTGTCTGACCAACTTTGTACGTCTTTTGACTAGCCATCCTTTTAAATGCTCTAATGTCTAAGTCACTGTTTCACACCGCTATCAATAGATGCTCCAAAAGGCTAAATTGCCAAATGCCACATAAAGCAATATAAAAAGCTATACCTCAGCAAAATGTACTGAATAATAGCAGTAAATTGCAACTTCCTCACTGGTGGCTCTTGAGAAGGGCCCGAGCAGCTTTTGATATGAACTGTGGAAACCGAATGAGGAAATCCTTCATCATTCTCCAGTCCCAGATGCAGCAAGCCATGCAGAGTGATGCAGGACTGTTTCAGATCTAGCCCTTCCATTCTCACAATGCTGACTGCATTTTACTGTGTTGCAGATGATGCAGGTGGAAACTCACCCAGAGCAGGGAGAACATTAAACAAAGTATTCCTATTCTCCACATGTGATCAGAGCTTTATTGGATGCAAGTCAGATGGAGAAATACACTGCTGAGGCACACAGGTTTGTTCCTGAACTGGCCACAGTACATAAATGACACGTGTGCATGCATCTTTCCAAGGACAGGAGCTGAGATAGGACTGTGCATTAATGGTAAATAACTGGACTCCTTGAATCATGAGTGCACAGCCTTCTGAAAGAAAATCTCATATTGAGCCACAATTGGTTGGGCTAGACAATATTCACATCTGCTACAGGATGGAGTAGTTCCTTCATCTGTGAAACTTAGGTAAAATCTCATGACCTTCCTGTAGTGAAATCTTAGCCATAATCCAGAGTTCAATTATACAGAGGTAGGAAGACTGATTTGGTTATCAAGGCTGCCTCCCAGCCAGCAGTCTTGCTCCCAAGGAATGGATTTTGGTGCCATACTCCATTTCCTTTCAAGTGTGCCAAGTCCTCCTGTACTGCTCAGTAACACTCCCACACCTCTGCAGTTTTGGCAAGCTCCTGTACAGCCTCCTCTCTCCTTCTGCTCTGGCTTGGGGTAAGCAGAATCTCTTCTTTAATATGTGGGGGGAAGCAGATTCATTTAACTCATCCCTGTTGCTTTCAGTTCTGATTTCAGTCCAGTTGATTGGTAATTTCTTGGCAGTAAATTCTACCCCAGCTATATCTTCAGCAGGGATAAAGTGCCAAACCTCTACAGATTTCCACAGAGCTATACTGCTTACCCCAGTTTACAGTCTGGCCTAAAAACCTGACTTCCATTGCCTTGCTGTTAGTCTACCACACGCACCACCAAGTATGCAAGCCCAAACTATACACTGCTCACTTTTGCTGTCTCTCACATTAAAACATTCAGGGTTCCTCCTTCCTAAAGAATTTTGCTTTCAGATGTTTTTCTCAGATAAAAAAACGTCTCTTCTTCCTGTAACATTCCATCGCTTTCATTATTTTTATCTCACCAAAATTACCAAACTTCCTGGTTTCTGCCATGCTTCATGTACAAGGTACTCAGTAAGGTTTGCAAAACGTTGCACCTAAAACTGTTATTAAAACACTCCTTATTGCTTTGCTAATGCACAGGAGGAGCCCTCAGTAAAACAGGTGAATCAAAAACTTTCATTGTCACATTGCTCGAAAATCTGCATGATCAGAGCCATGTATTTGTCATTTCTACTAATCCACAACTGAGTTCCTACCCAAAACAAGCCAAACAATATTGGAGGGAGGGCAAGATCTTGTAAGACCCTGTATCGAATGCTCTACTAGGCTCCAACTGCAATATATCTAATACAATCCCTTTGTCCAATAACTTGCCTTTGCATGACTGAGGATGAAATTGCATAACTATTCCCTCCCTGCCTCTCCCCCAAGCACAATACCCTGCGGTTTGGAGCAATTTAAGACTTAGTTCAAGAATTTGTCTCACTTTTCTCCCGTCCTGGTGGTCCACACTAAATCCCAACTCTTCCTCCTTTGCTTTCTTATTCCTTCCTTCCTGATCCACTATGGCCCCAGCATCCAGAGCTTCATTCTTCTTCATCTTCAGACTGCAAAGTCATAGGGACAAAATGTGAAAGAAGATCTCCAGTACTACCAACCCAGTTTACACAAATCTCATGAACACTGGTGCTATTGCTTTCCTATCCACCTCCCTCTTTCCAGAGGTTAAGACAGACTGAATTCTTGTCTTTGCTGAAGACTGTTCAAGCCTCTGTAAAACTGCAAGGGGTATGCACACTTGTGAATTTGGTAGAAAATGCAGGCTGGCTCACTCCCAGGGGAAGGGCTTTGCACATCAAGCTGAAGACAGAGAATCCAGCCCTGCTTTAAAGAGGAGGGACATAGTTCTATTTCTAGCAGGGACATCGTGTGAGTAACTCCCTGTGAAGCCAAAGGATTTTGCCATCAGATATCCAAGGTCAGAGACAGGGAGCCACAGAGTCAGCCTTTGTGCCAGCTGATGGAACAAGCACCTCCAGCTGTAAAAGCATCGCTTTGAACATGGGATAAAGCTGGAGCCACTGTTAGTGTCCTTGCAGTCACAAACAGATTTATGACCCCAAATTCACAAGAATTACCATTGCAACCACTGCTCATGCCAGGAAACGTTCATTCCCTGCCTATCCATCCTGTTTGGCTCGCAGATCCTAGTGGTCCTCCTCAGGACAGCCACACAATCTATGTGAAAGCACTTGGCTTCTGTGGATGCCATGAATTTTCTGCGTTCCTACTGTGCACACTTGCCAAGTAAGTCTTGATTTAACTACAGTCATCTCTGCTGCCTGTTCCCACAGAGACAAATGTTTATTTTATAGGCTCTGATCTCTGTGAATGGTAATAAAGGCCTGCCTCTGCATCAGAACAAGGTCGCTGACCCAATCTGCTGCGCAGAAAACATGCATAAAGTCAAGCCAACCCCAGAAGTGCAGTAAGAGCCAAGCCTGTCCCAATCACCCTGGGCTGCCAAGCTGGTTGCCTTGTGCTGGTGTATCGCAGGCAGAGGAAGCCTGGCCTGTAAAATGTGACTTGAGAGGTGATGGGACATCAGGGGATTGCACCTTTGGAAGGACAGCAGACCCTAATCACTTTCACCACTGCAAATCCAACATAAGCTACACAACCAAAAGGGAGAAACTTCACAGGCTGGCCAGTGGGACCTTCCTGAGCTATGACCAGAGCAACAGCAGCACTTTGGCCTAAGAGGGAAGTAGCCTGCACGCATAGCTGGAGTGGCTCGAGGCACCCCTCCTTCACAGGAAAAGTGCACTGACTAGCCGACGCACTGTATATCAGCTTGGGAAACCGGAATGTTCTGGAAGAGCCTGCTTTCTCACCACGATGCTTCCAGGTCAGAGGACTCAGATGAATGTCTGAGTTGGGCTTTAAGTGCTTTACTGCAAATGGCCACTTTGACACCACCACAAACATGTATATTGTCAGGTCTTACAGTAGGGCCCACAGCACTTCCAGAGCTGACAGCTTCACAGAGCCTCACATCGAGTCAGCCAGCAATTCAGCATGTGGTCACCGGGCCTTCTTTACAGCAGCTCCCTGACCATGCAGTCCTGAGATCTTTGGGACTCTGGTGTGGGCCTGTGGTCTCATTGCTGCCCACACAGCCAGGACACAGGCAATGAAGTTTTTACTGGTTTTATGAGCCTACATCAGGATGGCAAGTGACACCTGGCCCAACATAAAGCCTGCCACGACCAAGGGAATCTGCCAGAATGGTTTGAACCAGCAGAGAGAGCTTGTACTGGACCAGCATGCTCTCTTGTTTGGCTGTGGTGTTTTGGATTCAGTACTAACAGCCCTAAAGACAGTTTTATGGTATCATTGGGGTGAGGACTTTGCTTGAACTCCTTTGGTTTAAGCCTTGCTTTAAGCTAATGCATAATTCATAATGGGGATGATAACAGATGGCAACTTGTTAAGCCACAGGAACTCAATCAGTTGTGATCACATGACAACACCCTAAATAATTTAAATCATATCTTACTGCAAAAGCTGTTCCGCTGGGGCCTCATGTTACAGAGAGACACCAATGCCACACTGTGGGACTCATCTTGCAAGGCAGTTGTTACCAAGTCTCTCTGTTTGCAAAGGCAGAAACTGAGGCACAAGAGTGAGTGGCTTCCACAGGCTCTCTCCGTGAAAGCAGATTGCTGGTGTCCTCCTCTGCACCACATCTCAGCCATGAGGCCCTGTCTCTCTATATATATAAAGTGTGCATGTTTACAAAGATATTTGCAAGGGGTAAATTCAGACAAAAAGCATTCCTTAAAACAACAGCATATGCCTATCCTCCACAGCATGGTTGCAAACTCCAAGCAGACCCTCCAGAGAAGTTTATCACCAGACCAGACTCATTAGCAGGTATGATCTAAACAGGATAAAGGAGTGATTCAATCCTTAAGGAAATCCACTGAAATCAATGGATCTAAAAACTAGATTCAGATCCCAGCTTTCCACTGGCAAAAACCCACCCTTGCTTCCGGCTTACCCTGCTATACGAAAGAGGTTGGCAGGGCAGGGTCAGGAGAATGTATTCAGACCAATTCACAATTTTCATACTCTACTCAGCAACGCAGCTAATCAAAGGGCCAGTGGGAAACAAGAGACTTCATAGAAAGGATTCAAAACTGGAGCAGTCCAAGCCGTTGTATCCTGAAATATTAAACCCAAGTCTAGGACTCCTCATACTGACTCAAAACAGCCAGAGCTACATGATGCAAAAGTGATGATCTAACAGAAATTCACAGGTTTACCTCTTGCTGTTGCAGGCTGTATGTTAGATCAGGACTTTGCTGTCTCCCTGCAGCAAAAATAAGAGGATAAAGCTATCTCACCTGCTCTGGATAATTCATCAAAAATTTAAGCACATGCAGTCTTGCCACAGATCTCACTTTTACTCTGGGTATGACATGGCAGTGAGATATTGACCCTCATTCTCATGTCAGAATACCTCTTTCTTCTTCATCTACAGGAGGAAACTACTTTTCCAACACATGGCCTAAACCTCAGTGACATGAAGACCCTTCGGTGTCTCTATGAGAACCAGGTGGCCCTACCAAACTCCTCAGCCACTTCAGGAAGCAATGTGGGATGGAGGGGAGTAGGGAGTTTTCTCTTATGAGTTTCAGCAGCTTCCTTTTCTTTACATCAGTTCCCAGGCTGCTATCTGGGGCTCTGCAGGGAAGTTTCAATTCAACAAGTGAGTTGAAGCAGTCTTCTGAATGAGAATACTCCTTAGGGAAGAATTTTTCCAGGAATATTCCAGCTCACTCGGGATTATGGAAATGCTTCTACCATCGCAGGGGACAAAGCATCATAGAGAATATAAAACTTTAATTAATTATTATTATCATTTCAGCATACTTTGAGAAGACACACTGAGCTTTGAGTCTTCTCTGGAATTCCAATCAATCATAATCAGCACAGTTAGTTCTGGTTGAAGCACAGGCACTGGCTGCTAACCATAAGCATAATTAACACAGACTGCTCCCTCCCGCCTCCTGACAGATTACAAGGGAACGCTGCCTACACTACATTCATACTTAAACATCACTTGACTGCCAGACCATTTTTACTTTTCACTTCTAAAATCACCATCCCCTTTTTTAAACACTTCAAATATAAAAGCACTCATGAGCTGACCAGCTAAATTCTCTACAGTAACCGTTGTGGGCACTTCATCTCCTGAACAGAAAGAAAACTGCCACCTAAAAATCCTTCCCCACCACAGAGGTGTTTGAAGCCCTGTTTGTTGGGCTAAGCACAATGCATGGAGTTCTTCAGCACACTAGTTCTCACCAAAGCCCAAGCATGAACTTTCTTGCTGGTGCACTATTAGCACTTGGCAAAGATGTTTGCAGAAAGACCATTACATAAAGCAAAGCCCTGTGTGTACAAGATGGACCAGATTCTCAGCTGGACTAAACTCTTTGAATTCAAGGCAGCTATGCCAAATCACATGAGCAGAGATACAGATCCATGTTTCCTCTAAACCTGTGTGTTAGCACTGAAAGACATAACAGTAGATGGTGACAACCCAGTCCTGATGTCCTGGCAATGCAGAACATACCTCATGCTATGGAGGATCCTAAACAGAGGAACTTCCCCTCCAAAATGGTAATCAACCCAAAACTTCTCACAGACAAAGCAGTTTTACATTCAGAATGAGGCCCTGCAAAATGTCTCTGTGCTGCTTGGGGCAGTGTCCCATTCTCCATCACTTTGCTAAGTAACTCCAAAAGTTGCAGCTGGGGGCAGCCAGTACTGAAACAGGAGGCCCCAAGGAAAGCGTGAATCATGGGTCTAACCACAGAGAACCAGTCAGGAGTGATTTTGTCCATTTGAGTCTGGACCTAAGGAAGCCTTCTCTTTGTAAGGTGCAAAATCCATTTTTACCACCATGAGTGAACAGTCCCCAGACAAGGCTCACAGTCTCTCCTCCACTTCCCCATCCCTCAGGCTGCCTATATGAGAGCCAGCACAGCCAAGCTGCTCTCGCTGGGATGGGGTGCTGAGAGGAACCTCTCACCAGCAGCAACTGACACCGCCTCTCTGCCTCACCTCAAGCCCAGACATCTCGATCAGCTCTGAGGGGAGGCCATTCTTACACACAAGTTATTCAACTTGTTTTTCTCAGAAGGAAGGCTGCAGGAACCCACATCACTCACATGCCCACCTGTTCAGGTTCCTTAAGGAATGCCATCTGAAAAAGCAATCTGACACTTTTTTAAAATTACTATTTCAAGCAAGTAATGACACGTCTTTCTTATTGCACAAACCATGAAGGCATTAACTTCAAAAGCAATGAACCTTACACTTCACTCTTATTACAGGGAATAGAATTTGAGGACATTTTTTAACATGGGGAACTGGAGTGGTCTGAACCCAGACTGAACTTAATCTCCTAAACAGGCCTAAACTCAAATCTCTACTCCGAGTGCTTCCAAACTTCAGGGCAGGTTGTGTCTGGTTTATGTCTCTTGGTCCCAACATGCCAAGTCCTGCAGCTCTGTGCAGGTCCTTGACACACTCCCAGCAAGCTGGTGTATTGGCTACCTGCCTCTCGGGGCGGGGGGGGAGAGAACAAAACACAAGATACTGCAACACGGTGACCTTGGGTGATAAAATTGCCAGAGGAAAACGAATAGCCGGGGTTGCAAGGAACAGCTCTAAAGAATCCAGTGCCAGAGCAAGGAGTGCCAAGGACAGCGAGCTTAGCAGAGGGTGGTGGAGGGAGGGAGGCTGAGGCAGGGACAAGCTGAGACAAACCAGAGAGGGAAACTCGACCTGACAGGCCCGGGAGGGCTCTATAGACTATCCAACAGTGTCCCCTGGTGGTCTTACACGCCTGTCACCTGATATGGGTGACTGATGTAAATGGATAAATAACAGTTGCTAAGTCATTTTGATCTTGCCTGTAGCTATAAGGTCAGGTATGGTTTTGGTCAAGCTGAAGCGTGAGAACTGCAAAACAAATTGTCTACGAGAATGCACACGCTGCCGCTCTGGACTTCCCTGTGGCTACCTGCAGACTTGCCCAGACTGCTCACCAACAGCCCAACCTGCAAAAGCCAATCACTCAGAGCAGGGAGGCTGCCACATACATGTACAATGCCTTCCATGCAGCTGGCCAGCAGGAATCTGAGGCTGTCTTCAAAACCTGGCTTGTTGCACTGGAAAAAAAAAAAGAAGTTTTGGCTGTTTTTCCAGCTTTCCCTTTTTATTTCAGTTTTTTAAAAAAATTCTGGTTCAAACACCCAACCTCAGAAAGGTGTAAAACACTGTAAAAATACTAAGTGGAGATTTGGAGTGAACTCGGGCTTGGAGAGTGCCTTTCCCTGGAACTAGCCCAGCCAGACAGTACCAGCACAGAGCAGCTTACTGCTAGCAGTAAGCTTGCAAGGCCACAGAAAGAAGTGAGGCTGGGCACTAAGGCAGGAACTTTCCATTTTCAGGTGGCTGGTATATTACCAGCACAGGAGTAAGGAAATCACAACACAGCCAGCAGGCCACTAATACACGTGAGCATTCGCTGCATGGCAGACTCCCAAAAAAGATGCCACAAAACTCAGAAACCACAGAGGGGAAACATACAACCCCACTGAAAGGAGGGATGGAGAAGCAGAAGTAGGGGAGATTTAGCAAGAGAGAAGCCTTTTCTTCCTGTGATGGCAAATCTGGGAAAGGTTCCCCTTCCTGGCACCCTAATTCCTCCCACCATAATCTGACTTCTGGTGATCCACAGGCCAAGACTGCCAGGTATAGCCGATGGCCTGAAGAAACCCACGGGCTGCCAGATGAAAAGGCAAACTCAAGAAATGGGCATGGGGCTTCCCCCCTGCTCACCAAACCCACAAGCCAGACATATCATCAGTCTGAGCCGTGCAGAAAAACCCAAGTGCTTTGGGTCTGTGGCTGAGCCATGCTCCCAAGCATTATGAGGCAAATGTCAGCTGAGCTCTGTTAGCCAGCATATGCTTTGTCACCTAATGCTATATTTTAACTGTCATGGGAAAACAAGAGCTGGTCAGGTAACCAGCCCCATGTTAACCCATCTCTCTGCACCTACCAGCCCCCCAGAATTCAGAACCCCAAATGAGGCACCTCAGCTCTGCCTAGTAAGCATTAGGCATAAAACAATTATTTCTTAGAGTGAGAACTGGCAAAGGCAAGCAAGCAGAGACATCATTTGAATGCCCCCCTTCCTCTGACACTATGTGCTGTCAAGCTTCTTTACATCTGGAGCTGGGAATGCTCTTCAGGGGCAGGCGCTCCCTGCTGTGGGGTACTGTGGATCAGAAGTGATTTATTTTTCTTTGAAAAGCGTAAGAGAGTACCACCCTGGGAGAGCACTGGGCAGGTGTCCTGTGCCTCAGGACAGTGGGGTCCTAAAACGGAGATGCCTCATCAGGATCTTCGCAAAAGCAAGCCGAGAACAGAGCCCAGAGCCTGCTCCTCCTGCCTGAACACATGAGGCTTTCTCATGTGGGTTACTCTGCCCCGCTCTACCCCTCTGCTTCCCAGTGAGGGTGCCCCAAGCCCTCCCTCTGCCTGTCCAGGACTTCCTCGGCAGCTCATGGTTTCAGGCAGTCTCTAGGAGGTGTGTACAAACTCCCCTGTGATGCAGAAAACCCAGCTCTCCCACTCTCTGTGTAGGTGTTTAGATTTTGACTTTCCCTAGGGTTTGACTCATGATGTGGGCATAGGAATCTCTGGAGAGCCAGACAGTGACAGCACCGAGCAGGCAGTACTGGGATAGTGTAGAAACAGAGCTACAGGCACAAGGGGCGATCTGCAACCCACACAAGAGGTGCACAGTGAAAGGAGGTGACCCCTCAAGTAAGACAGGTAAGAGAGACAAGACATTTGGGATCACAGTATCTTCTTTTTTTTAGAACCAGCTCTGTGGCTCCATGTGCATTTAGATGAAAGGGGAGATAACCATCAACTTGTGCAGCCCAAGGACACTCACTGTTCTGGGGTGCTCTGACCCAAGCACTGCCTATTTCCATCTGCCAGTCCTTCAGGAGTAGGCGTGGTGAGTACATAACACTTCCAAGTCACATTGGGTTTTCTTGCTGACAATTATTTTGATAAAAGACAAAACAAAAGAACACAATCACTCTAAAAACCAGCTAACTTTTCCTAACCCCTCATCTTGCTGTAACATGAAATTTCAGTAATCTAAAAAGGAGATTGAGCAGATTAATGGGGTTCTCCAGGACATGAAAAGGTTCAACTATCAGGCACTGCCAGTACAAAATAACCTACACAAGGGCAGGAACAAGCACAACATGTAGCAGAAATATGCCAATGTGAAACCATTACATCCTAGCTCTTAAAATACCTGTGTAGAGCAGCCCAGCACCCAGCTTCACACTAAATCACTCAGGCAGCAGCCAGGCACAGGCTCTGAGCTAGCATAATCCCAAAGGGCAATGCTGAAATCAAGTCAGAGATGCCTCTTTCAAACAAGTCTCTGTTCCCAGATTTCTCCATTATATTTGGAAGTGTAAATCCTCTGAAATGTTTATGTCATAATTATGATTTTCCAGCATTTATATAAAACTCTCATTCACAAGAAAAAACAAATTGAAGTCTTCCACCACATGTGCAAGAATCAAGCTAGCAGACTTCTGCAGTTTCTTACATCACTTTCTTGCACACAATGATAAAGTCACTCGTAAGTTTTTTTTTTCCCCACAATTGATTTCATGCAGCACTGAAGCTCCACATAACCCCCCTCATAAGGTCCTCGAGGGGATACTGGAATCCCCTACAAAGTCTGTAACTCTCACCAAGTTTATAAATCGCAGCACATAGATTCCCCCACAAGGCTCCAGCAACTGTCCCTTGGCCACCCAGACACTCAGGAAGGGCAGGTTTCTCAGTCCAGATCCAGAGCCCAGCAAGGACCAAGGGAGGGCACTGTGTCCTGCAGATAGACCCAGCATGCCAGGAGCTCTCAGAGAGAAGGAAAAGTATCATTTCCTCACTGCAACCACATCACATTAGCATGTTTCTTAAGGAAATAAGGCTCATGCTATCCATTTGGGGTGCATCTGTGTTTGTCTAATCCTCCTTGAGTGCTTTGGTTGGCCCTAACGAAGCTGGACGCTGAGATGCAGACCTCAAAGGTAGCTAATTTCCCTCTACTTCATAAAAACTGGGAGTCAGGCAGAAGAATCATGTTCCCACTGAGGACAGGCTGAGAAGCTTGCCTCTTACTAGTCATCAGCAAATCCACATGTGGAAAGGTAAAAGATAATCAGATACACTAGAAATCCAGCTATATTAATCTTGCTGTTCAAGAAATTGCATGCTTTCAAAAGTGAGGTAATTTGCACCTTACAGGAGAGGAATAATGAAAGCAAGCTGCTGTATCGATTTTCAGAATATTTGAGAAGTATAGAGACTAATTCCCATGTGCCTAGGACTGCAGTGCTCTAGGAAAAGAGCCATTCCCTCCCGCACACCAGGCTGAGCCTGCTCCATACAGGAAGAGTAAAAGCAAGCAAAGACTGAGGCTGAATGAAGCCCAGAACAGAGCTGCGTGTATCTGCTGTGTAAAGGGAGGGGAAGACAGGAGAGGGGGCTGTGCAGCAGGAAAAGTGCCTCTCGCCACCCGGAAGATGGGAGATCATGCTGTAACAGGCAGAGCTAATGGGGAAACAGTATGCTGTTTCTTCACACCCACTCCTGACCCCATAAATCAACCCCACCGTAAAGACAATGCTGAGGCTCAGAAGTGGATTATTTTCAACTCTGCCACTAACCTCCTTTGCAGTCCTGGATAGATTCTGCCCTCCTGGTGGGGATTACCCTTAAATCGGAGCACAAGCTAGAGATGTAGGATCTCTCTGCGCATTTATAAATAGCTCACCTACACATTTCACAGGAGGGCAAATGCCAGTAAGCAGCGTTAACGGCAGCCCCAGCAACAACAATGGCAGCAACAAAAACACTACCACCTTTCTCCAATGTGCCTTTATTTCCAGCATCCATCATACTAATAGGGCCAATTAAAACCTGGAAGAAGCCTCAGGACACTGACAATTAGTAACTGTAGGTCAGGCCTGAAACATGGTCAAGGATCAGTAGATACAAGTCTGTGAAAACAGGCTGGACAAGTTGTATGAACTAAGCACACGACTGGCACCTCTGGTCCCCGCCTCATTCTCTCCACAAGCCTGGACCACATCGCATACATTCTCCACACCAGGCTGTGGCCCTTCTCCTGCCCACACACCAGGCAGAGCTTTTAACTTGCTAAATAGTTTCGCACAGATCAGTGTGGGAGAGAGGAAAGGGTTTAAGGCATAAATAAAACAAGCCCAACCTGGCCAATGGAAGGAAAGAGATTCATCACTATTAAATCACATTAGGATCAGCATACTGTGGTCAGGACTCCCAGCGTTAGGGATGTGTTGCAGATACAGGCTGCGCCACTTGGCTGGACCCCATTATAAGACAAACACCTAGGTAGCCACAACCTTCACTGATTTGCATGATCAAGTACAGTGAACATGTCCTCCACCCTGTATCCCAGCCAAGGCCCACTCTTGAGTGTACAGATGAAACGAACTGGATCACTGACCCACACCACAACAGCAGGAAGTGACTGCTTTATAGGCTGTGAGATGGCACCTCTTTGTTGCAGTGGAGTTCCCGCCCCAAATCCCACAAGTCAGGAAGGTTTGGCTAGGTCATTGGATAAGCACCATCTCCAGCAGAACCAGCTCATATGCTGCTACTGGTCTTACTTCCAACACTACAAGGAATTTAGCCGATTTTAAGCAAGTAAGTTTTAATTCTTGTGTTGTGTCCGCTTTTTCCTATTTGTCACTGTTAAAAAAAAAAAAACAAAACACAACTGTAAAATACAGGAAGTGTTTTCAGCCCTGCTGCACACAGAGCACCCCTCTTTCCACTGAGGTCTCTAGCTTTGACAGAATCAACCTCAAATTAAATAAGATCCAGCCTGGCCAGCAAAAGGGGACTTTCTGCTGGAGGACAGGATTCATCACTGCTCGGTAACGTTAGGATTTACAAAGCAGTAAGAACCCACAGCACCAGTGTACGGATGCAGTAAACAGCCCCTACCCCGTAGTTTTTTAAAAGCAGCAGCCAGACAAATGCAACAGGGAGAAGAGAAGGACACACGTCTGATGGAAACTGCCATCTTGTAGGAAACCGAATGTTTGAGGATTGGGGACAGCAGTAGTTTATTTCATGCTTTTGAGAAAAATCACGGATGTACTTGTGATAGCAGCGTACAGGCAGCAGAGACTGCAGCATTTGTGGAGTAATGACAGCCTTGCACAGTGTAATGCAGCATTTAAAAATAGGGGAAGTTGTTGCTGCAGTATAGTAGCAGATCAAAGGCTGGGAGCACCCTAGGAGTGAAAGGAGTAGCTGACAGAGCTGATACATGGGTGTGACTCAGCCCTGAAGCACCTTGCTGGTGAAGATAGCCTTCAAATGAATCACTGACAGATCAAATGCATTGTGAAAGGGACAACATGGCTGTGCGTGCCAGCAGGCAGATGAGGCAGGAGAAATCCAAGGCTTTAGGCTCTCACAGCCCTGAAGAACCTTGTGTTATTTCTGCAAACTTAAGCTTTGTGTTTGAACCAAAATAATCACGTGCTTCCACTTTCCCTGTAGTCCCACCTGCGGATCCCTAAGCACAGCACTGAGGCCTTCCTCAGGCATGGAATGGCTGCTGCATCTCACCCGCAGCTGAGTTTCAGTTTCAGCTGCCCTTTGGTCTGCACTTCATAATCTGCATGAAATGACAGAATCTGCCTCAATGATAAATTGAGAAATCCTGTCCAAATGTAACTGAAGCAATGGTAATGTTAAAGAAACTCGAAAAGGGAAACAGGTTCTTCCATCATAGCCCCATGCCTAAATACCCCCAGATTTTTAGTCAGGATAGTAGTTTTCACTGCTCCCACCTCCAATCTCCTGCATAAGGCTATTGGTGCCAAGCAGCTGCAGTGCTCTAGTACAAAATCCTGGCAGCAGGAATACAATTTTCGTTTCCACATCACTGAGGGCAAACAAGGTTGTGTTTTGATCAGGAGGTGTAGGTGCCTCAAGAGCAGGAGAGGAGTTGTGGACCAGTCTTTAATATAAATCAGGTTTTTGTGCTAATTTAAGCCCAACACCACACAAGCCTGTGTTGCTGCGGAGCAGCGTACAATAAAAAATAAAAGGCACCAGATCTGTAAAATGGTTTCCATTTGGTGATTGTCTCTCCCTCGGCAGATTCATTCCTACCTATTCTGTTTCACTAATTAGAGCTTGAAAAATCCTCCAGCTTCACAGACTTGTTTCTCAAGCTTCGATGCAAAATCTAGACAATGAGAAACTGAAGAAGCAGGTCTTGTTTTAAAGGTCAAAACCTAATTCAAAAGGAATCTGCACAGGGCAAAAAGCCAGCAAGGAGTTCCCTGTTGCTCTATCACATTGCACCACATTTCAGCCTACACCAGGGGAACGGAATGCCAGCTGCTTTTGTTCCTGCATATCAGATACACGCGCACTATAGAGAACAACCTTCACCCTCAGCATACTGCATGTTACTACAGGCACTGTCACTGCACTGCCCTTAGCTAGTCCATAAGTTGAGTATATCCCATCAGCATTGGACTCACTGTACTGCTTCCTGCCTGCCTAAACAGTCTCCATGCTGTTCCCCTCCACAGTCTCTTGCTTGTTTGCAGTGAATTCATACTCCTGTTCACAGTTCTACTGATTATAGCATTTACAGACTGCAAAGTCTGTAAACTGCAAAGTCTGTAAATGTTGGATTGGTATCACAACAGCCATGACATGCAAACAGAGCATCATACCCCATTTCCCCTCCCTACAGCAGCATGTTACTGTCAGTGGCTCTGTATCACAGGATCAGAAGGATCCCTGAGAAGGGATCAGCAAGAAAGGCTGGGACAATTTGAGGACAAAATAAAAGCACCCAAAGGCTACCCTGTAAAACTGCGTGGTGTCTCACAGACTTGTTCAGTGTAACAAGAACACCAGAAGTTTCCATTTCAGATTGTTTCACTTCTAAAATGTCCCTGCATGAGTTTGGCCCTGCACCAACTGAGCTCTATAGTCTACTACTACATCAAGCTTCCTCAGCTAACTTGGCTGAAGGATAGAGCAAGCACTCAAATGCCTGCCTGGGTGGGTCTCTCAGGGTGCTGCTGCAGCTTCACACTGAAAATCCTGTTTGTGCTGTTACTCCCCTTTGCCAGCAGCTCAGCCAGAGCCACTCCAGCATCAGAAATAATTCTGTCATTACAGTTCATCTGATACTGAAGTCAC
This sequence comes from Falco naumanni, assembly GCF_017639655.2. Taxonomy (NCBI): domain Eukaryota; kingdom Metazoa; phylum Chordata; class Aves; order Falconiformes; family Falconidae; genus Falco; species Falco naumanni. The sequence continues at coordinate 29,628,123 of NC_054064.1, read as the reverse complement.
ATGTCAACATGTCATTTACCTAAAACGACAGAAAGAACTGTAACCAACATAGGGAGAGAAACGATCTTTATAAGAATTAATTTTACCTACAACCACACATTAAAAATGGATTAGTCATAACTGCAGGTTTTTTCAGGGCTCTGTTCCAAATGTGGTTCTATTGAATGGCTTCACTCTGCATTTCTGCATCTTAACGCTTTCAGCTTGTTCTAAAATTCAGCCTTAGCTCTCCATTTCCACATCTTGTGAAGCTTGTTTCAGGAAGAATAAACAGCCTCCTTGCAATTGTTTCGTTTTCCAGCCCAGACCTGTAGAGATGTGTTGTGAGACCCACAAGACTGTCTGAGCTGAAGAGCTGAAAACAAAACCATACAGTGAAGCAGAGAGGGCAGATTTGCTCAGCCCCTGGAGTCAGCTGTTCTCTACTTGCAGTCATGTTTCCCTAAACATACTGTTCCACTCTTTTCATGCTCACGTCATGCTGCTTTCATTCAAGGGAAACAGTATGAAACTTCATTTTTGTATTCAGGAGGCCAATGGGTACTCAGCTTCTGCTGCAGAAAAAATGGCCACAGTTCAGCTCCTGTTCCCTTTGGACAGTAGCATAACAATGGGGACAGACTTGCTGGAAGAGACACATCAACACCGCAGGATCTGTTCACCTTTCTTATTCCCTTCAAGCCCCACCACAGTTTGTAGCAGTTCTAAAAATTAAAACATGTGGAGGAGCTAATGATACCCCTCCATACCCCTATCAGGCTTGTTAGATACCCATCTTAAAAGCACTGTATTAGAGCTAAATATTGTAATTATGATTACTAGTGTACATGAGTCCCAGCTTGAAACCAAGGTAAACTGCCTCTTTGCAAATCACTGCTGACAGCAGGCTTTGCCTTGGCAGTTACCCCAGCACAAATCTCCTTTCTAGCTGGCCAAAAGCTGTGAAGGCAACAAAATTCCCTAGTGCAGACAAAGTCTAAAAGTATACTGCAGTAATCTGTCAGCTGGTGCTCATGAATAGATTCACACACTTGTATCTACTAAAATCTTTGTTTTATGTGAAGGTGCATCTGTGTATCTACTTTATTATCTGTCCATTGCAACTGTACTTTTCAGGGGGGTTACATGGTTCTTCACTACACAAATGCTTTTAACCCCTCTGCTAAAGGCAACCAAACACCATTCATCAATATCTACATATGAGAAATGTGATTTTCAGTAATTCAGGGGGGTTTGCACACCTGGTCCCTGAGGCACTTTCTCAAAACCTACCTATTATGTTTATCTATAAATAAAGCACAAGCAGGAAACTGGAAGAGACTGGGTGGGACAAGGAGCAAAAGGAAGGAAGGAAGGAATGATAAAGTCATTCCAGAAAAACTAAATTAATTCTTTGCAATACTATACAAAAGCTGGGTTCTGCAATATCTCACCTACTCTTTCTTCAGCTAGTAAAGAGTTCCTTTGCCTCAACAGCCAGCTATACTAAAAAACAAGAAGTGTCTTGCCCATCCAAACCATAAAATGAGGGAAACTTTCGTAAACATGTTCTGCCTGTCAGCACTTGGTATGTTTAGGGGTACAGCGACAAGATACTTCTCGCCAGCAAGTTACCCTCTTTCTTGTCTCCATTGGGCGATAAGATTTCCTGCAAAACAATACTGTTTGCTTTGCTGCCTCTTCTGTTAACCTAATTCAAGTCTACAAAAAGCATTCACCCTGCAGCCTGTGAAGAGTGTTTCTGTTCATCTGGCAGAGACGACAGAAGCCTCTTATAATCCTGAGATCCAACAGTATTAGGTGCCTAATCCCAGACCATCAACACCAGCAAGAAAATGAGGTTCTTCCCCTCCAAATGAAGGAGCTGGGTTTCATACAGGCTCACACATACTCCTCATTCATGCAACAACTGCAAAGGAGTTTCTTCTAGCTACTATAATTCCAGTTTTCATACAACTCCTTCTATGCTTATTTACCATATATGGTGGAGCCCTGTAATTAATTTTTGTCCTGATTCCCCATATATAGTCATTATTTATAAAAGATCTATGAATGGTAAGTTTTAGCATGTACTAAGCTTCCCTTGGTGATATAATCCTGTGGTACTTCTAACAAAATATGAGAAAGATACTCTTCTGACCCGAGTAAACCATATACATGAAAACAAAAATTTAGTGGCAACATAATAAACTTTAAATTCCCTTCTATCAAAGTCTCTGAGTATATATATAGTGTATATATAACAATCGTGGCTGGGAAGGTACAACAAAAGAAGGAAACAAAATGACAGTCACAAAGGGTGTTTTCTAATTACATCTGAGATTTTGGTTGGAATTCCCCAACAGCTGTAAACAACAAGGGAAACCTCCAAGTTCAACAAGCCAGAGAGTTACCTCTTAGGTTGGCTGCAGTTTATATTCCACCAGAACAATACAGCTGTTTCTCTTTGAAGGAAAACACTGCATTCACTGTTTAAATAGCAAGAAAGCTGTAAACACAGCTTTAAAACAGGCTTATGAAGAAAAGCATAAAAGCATTTTCAGTTAAAAAGACAGATTAACCAAATACTCCTCCTGTAACATCTCTGCAGAAGTCATCGCAATTCTCCATCAAACTCTATTTTTAGGCTACCCAGCAACACCACTGCCAACCCAAAAAGCCAGGTTTAATGTCACAGCATGACCACTTACCAAAACAGTTGTTTCTGTTCAAAAACATCTCTTTTCTGTAACACAGGGGTTTCTTGTATCCAGATTCGCTTCAGGATACACACATGATGCACTCTGTAGAAAGTAACTACCTTCCATAAAGTAACGTGATCAAATAGCTAGTACATGTGTCATATTAAGCTGGCAACTACACAGGCACAAACTCCAAGTTATCCAAATGCAGATTTTGAGGATATTTGTTCCCCATTTCAATTTCTTTCCTTCCCGTGTCTCCTTGCACCTCCCAGTGCCCCATACCGAAAGCCTCACTCGCTGCTTTTCTTGTTCTCAGTTAGACAAGTTTGCCATGCTTCTCCCTGCAACTGTTCTTGAAGTAACAACACATGAAAAACATTTGCAAACTGGGACTTCCAGGCTGAACACCTTTTAGAAGTAGACGCAGCCATTTCCTTCAGTAAGCTGGAATGTACGGTCTTGTCCTTTAAAAGAGAGAGGCTGTCAGGGAAGTCTGTACAAATTGAAGTACAAAAGTGAGGTACCTCTCACCGACAGTTATGTTGAGCTGCTGTGTCCAGGTCTTAACCTTACATATTGGTAAATCCAAAACCTTTTGACAACAGCTGGACTATAGACCACAGGTAACTTAATGGTAAAGCATTATCCTCTTTCTTAGTCACCTGGGATTACAATCAGTTCCTCCATTATTTTTGGGATGTTTTCATTAGTTAGCTCAGCACAAGTTTACAGGAGCTCTTCCTTGAAATAAAACCTGAAAGCAATAATGACATCTAATAAAATACCTTACTTTTTCCTACAAACGTTTCTTCCATTACTAGGGGAAAACGATGCCAACTGACTTCATCAGGCTGTGAAGATTAAACCGTTATTTATAATATGCTTCAAAAATAAGAAAGCATAATGTCAATGTTGGTCACATGAGTAAGCAGTGAGTCAATATTCAGCATATTAATTTAACGCATTTGAAGTGCTGGAATGTTTCTGAAGCCTGACAAGCCTGAGCCAGAACAGTTTCATTTATAATTGGAGATCGGCGTTAATGAAAGACCTTCCTTAGATCCAGAAGCTGAAGTTCAGAGTCATATGCCACTACCCCCATTTCACTGAATGTCAGCCTACAGGAAAAAAAAAAAAAAACAACACAGCGATGAATGAGCAAGATGAAGAAGCTGTGATTACCTTTTGGGTCAGTATATAAGCAACATGAGATCACTGGTAGCATACTGCAATCTAAAAATGAACTCGAAACCCTGCCAGTCCAACTGACAGATCCATCAGTTTTCTTTCTACAGACAAACTCAGGTGCAGAGACAATGAGCTTTGAATGTTCAGGTAGGTTAGACACCTAAACACTGTTGAGTGTCCCCTACACTTGATAGTTTCCATTATGCTGAATGTGATTTGTATCCAAGACTGCAGACAGCTGTTTCTAGATTCCTGACCCCAGCACTTTCAGCAACGTCAGCCATTGTTAATACAAATTGGTTTGCCAGAAAACACAAGCCTTAAAAGACAAGTACGTATTTGCAGACACCAGCACTGATCTTGACAAATCTTTGATCTGTTTCCTCCTCTTCTCTGGATGTAGAGAAGACATCGTTAAAATGAGATGATAAATTTTGCCTGGGAGATTGCCAGGAGATCCAGATCTACTGATTTCATGCAGTACCAGAGTTCACTAAGCGGGTTTAAGGAATAGATACAACTTATTTTCTGCTGTGGGCACTATCAAGTTTTAAATATTTATTTTTCTTTTACTATCCAACCGCACTCTGCTTCCTTTTGTACAGATCTGTGTCAGTTTGCAATGTTATACGCTTGAAGAACACAGTTCTACAGAGAAGCAGGCTGGAAGGGCAGCACTCTGCCTGCAGTCAGCCAGCAACCCCTCAGTGCGCTCGTGTGACCCAGGGCTGCCCGGGCAGGCCCCGCAGGCCGCCCCGCCGCTCCAGCCCCAGGCCCACAGCCCGCTGCCGCCAGCGAGCACAGGCAGGGCAGGACTGGGCTTCGCAGGAAACCCTGCCCTCGGCGCCTCGGGGGACAGAACCCGGGGGACAGAAACCCTCCCCTCAGCGCCTCGGGGGACAAAACCCGGGGGACAGAAACCTCCCCTCAGCGCCTCGGGGGACAAAACCCGGGGGACAGAAGCCCTCCCCTCAGCGCCTCGGGGGACAAAAACCCGGGGGACAGAAACCTCCCCTCAGCGCCTCGGGGGACAGAACCCGGGGGACAGAAGCCCTCCCCTCAGCGCCTCGGGGGACAAAAACCCGGGGGACAGAAACCTCCCATCAGCGCCTCGGGGGACAGAACCCGGGGGACAGAAACCTCCCCTCAGCCCCTCGGGGGACAGAAGCCCTCGCCTCAGCGCCTCGGGGGACAGAAACCTGCCCCGAGGTGAGGGGACAGAAACCCTCTGAAACCCTCCCTGAGGTGAGGGAACGAAAGCCACCCCGACGCACCCCGGGGGGGGGACACAAACCCGCCCCGAGGCACCTCGGGGGTCGCCTGCCCCTGCCGCGCGCTCCCTGACCACAGACGCTGACGGCTGCGCGAGCCCCTTCCCGCCTTCCCTCGGCCTCCCCCTGCCCCGGGCCTGTCGTCTCTCGCTGTGGGGACCAGCAACTGCTCCGCCGGCCGTGCCCCTGAGGGACCTATTCACCACCGTAATTAAAGGAGGAGCTATGGGCAGCGGTGAGGAGACTGGCCGAACGACCAGCGGCTCGGCTCACCGCTGGCGGGCCCCACTGCCCACGAGCGGCCCTCAGCCCCGCCAGGCCCCGCCAAGGCCCGGCCTGCCCCGCCGACCGGGGTCCCATTCCCCGGGCGACGCCGCTCCCCCTCACGTGGCCCTCCCCAGCCACGCCTACCCGCTCCTGTCGCTATGCCGACAGCCCCCCCTCCCCCCCGCTCCGTTCCATTCATGCCTGGGCCGTACCGCCCCCCACGTCACGTGACGCGGGTCCCGGCGTGCGCTCCCCAGCCGGGCTTCGCCGCCGCTTCCGGGCGGTAGGGCGGGGCGGGGGGGCGCGCGTGTGAGGGCGCGCGCGGGGGGGCGGGGGCGGCCGCCGCGGCGGCGGCTGAGGGGAGAGGCGCTCCCGTCAACATGGCGGCGCGCGGGGCGGGCAGCGCCTGAGCCCGGCGCCCCTCGGTTCGCGGCCCCCTCCTCCCCCCTCTCCCCCGGCCCGGCGCGGCGCGGCCATGGAGAGCGAGGAGGAGCAGCACATGACCACGCTGCTCTGCATGGGCTTCTCGGACGCGGCCGCCATCCGCAAGGCCCTGCGCCTGGCCAAGAACGACATCAACGAGGCTGTGGCGCTGCTTACTAACGAGCGGCCCGGCCTCCACTACGGCGGCTACGAGCCCATGGAGAGCGGGCAGGGCCCGCCGGGCGGGCACGGCTCCCCGGCCGGCGGGCAGGGCCCCCGCGGCGGCGACGGGGACGGCGGCGGCGGCGGCGGTGGCTTCGACCCGCCGCCCGCCTACCACGAAGTGGTGGAGACCGAGGTGAGCTGCGGCCTGGGCCGCCCCCTGTCAGCCTGGGGGCCGCTGGTGCGGGGGGGGCGGCGGCGGGGCCTGGCGCTCGGGTGGGTGCCCCGGGGGTCGGGGCTTCGCCGCGGCCGCCTGGGCTGCTCCCGGGCTGCGCGCCGCGGCTTTGCCTTGCGATCGCTGCGAGGTGGAGGGCACCCGGGCTTTCCCTTGGCATTCCAGGAATGCGGGGCTGCCGTCGGGTGTTTTTTTTCCCCTCTGCCCCTCTTGTGCCTGCTTGCATAATCCGACTGACTAATGACCGTACTTTTTTCTAACTGCACAAGTGAGGGAAAGTGCGGTCTGGGTGTTACTTTACAGACGGTTTTACTTGGGTAAGCTATGCATAAATTCTGAAATAGGAATGCAGTGAGCTTGGATATTTTCAAAACAAAGGCTTTAACTCATACCTTAAATTATAGCTGTGTTCTAAAATAGACCTGAAGTAGGTGAAGTGCTGGAAAACACCAGCCTCTCCCCGATTCTCTCCTTCCTCCTTGTCTGCATTTTTCTCTTCCCCCCTTTTCGACAGCTCTGAACTGCTCAGCCAGCAGATACACTCGTGGTGCTTTTCCTGCCGCCTAGAACAGCCTTGTAGCGCTACCTGTAAAGCCTTTTCCTCCTCCAGGTCTTTTTTTCTAAAACTTCCCACAGTGCTCATATGGAAAGAGCTAAAGGCTATGGAACTCATGGGGATGAGAACTGAAGAACAGCCCTGCCGGGCGGTACCAGAGGGCCACCTTGCATGGTCTCTTGTCTCAAGAAGTGGGCGATGGATAGCAGACACCTAGACGTGTGAATAAAACCAGGGAAGCTAGTGTACCCTCCCAGGATTCAGTGAACAGTATCCTGAAGATTTCCAGTGCCAGAAGTGGTATCTTTCTGTGTACAGTTGTGTATGTATCTATAAATATGTACAAAGAATACACGTGTGTATCTTCCTGTACATAGCCACGCTTGCGCAGATCACCCGTATCTGTAGCCTCGGTATATTGAAGTCCAATCTTGCAGAATAAAGATACGTGATCCTGTTCGTTGAATTAACTGGTTTAGATCCTTAGCTCCTATAGGCTGATAATGTATGTTGTGGGGTAAGGTGATTTGTGGAATGGCACGTGTGCTCTGCAGAAGAGGAGTCACTGTTTAACTTCACTGGTGGAAGCAATAGGGAACTCATTTCTAACTTTTGTCTTTAAGAGTTGGGGGTGAAAGAGAGTTCTTGTTTGCATTCAGATCTCTGTAGCCACCAAGAGGGTGGATTTTCCTATCAGATATGGTGTTGGTTGGGACAATCTGGGTTGTCAGTATGACATTTCAAGAGAAGCTGTCAGTGTAAACTCCAGAGAAGCACTTTTTTCCCCCCTCTTGTTCCTATGACAGATGACACTTTGACAACTCTGACTAAGAGGACTTTTCTCCCTGTTATTTCAGCTTGTATGTCTGATCAAACTTACACTTCATGGTTTCCTTTGCCACTCATGTTCTTGTTTGTTTTTACTTGTGTTCTTGTTAACCCACAGGAGGGAAACCAAAACATTTCAATGTAGGCAAATGACTGCACAAAGTAGACATTTCAGAAGGATTGCAGTATCTCGTTACTTGAAACTTTATATAAATTCAGACCTCAATTTTGTAATTGGCTTCATTTCCATATGAGCATCTGTCAACTGCACATGTATGCAAAGCAGTATTTTTGTAATGTGAGGGTTATACCTGCAAAACTCTTTTAAGACTTAGGATTGTTGCCTGTGCTTATTTGTCTCATATTGCAGTACAACCTAGCAGCTTTTGACATGTATTTTGTAAAAGGGAAAAATTATATATGAGCAGTTCTTGGGTTTTTTTATTCTTCAAATATAATTTAGAACTACATTTAATAAATACAGCTATTACTTAGGTGGTTAATCAGTAAGTAGCTTTCTATTCAGCACAAGCTTATGACATATGAAGCTGTACAGAAAGGCATTGCACTAATAGCTGTATTATTCATTGTAGGCATATACATTATGTTGAAACATATTGTACGCCATACTATCTTGTGATAATTCAGACGTTGTTTCTGGTTTTTTCCCTCTCAGTATCATCTCTTTCTCTAACAACTCTTAAGAGTGTGTATTCCTCATCATCATAATATCAGTTTTAACTTTTATTTAGTGGGGAGGTAGTGGCATGTTAAGTTTTCGGTTTTATTTTTGGATTTTATATATCAGCAATGTACATGAACATATAGATCAAAATAGCACAATTAATAGAAATTTTCCCTTAAATAAAATTTTCTGGTCTAGTAATCTTCATGAACAAAAGACAGGATTAGATTATTTTTTTTTACCTTAAAAATAACAGGAAAGCTGTAGTCATTCTCAAAGACGTGTGTGTAACAGGTCTGTACTTCCTATTTACATTCCTTTTTTTTGGCTGAGTACAGTTACCATGCATATAAGAATAGATTTATGAAAGATTAAACATTTTACATTTTCCCTAATCAGTAATGAATCTATTATGTTTGCATATGCTTATTTGGTTTCTATTACATAATGTTAGAATCCCTTCTGTTCAGTAAGGGTGTTGATCAAAGAAAGACTTGTCTGTTGGTTTTCTTTGAGAATAACACAGCAACTAGATATATAGCATACTAGTAAAGATGTGTTTTCTTTAGATAAGGTGGCAAAACCAGCGTGAGTCCTCTTTCAGTGGTCCAGACTGCTCATCTTCAGGGGTGCCTGGAGGCATTACAGAAGCCTGAATTTGGAATAATTGGCCCAGCAGCAAGACAGCTGCTATGAGCTCACCTGACATGTGCCCTGTGCTTTCTGTGTGAGACCTGAGATGAAGCTGTACATAAATTCATTTTCACAAGGGCTAAAACTTCGGTTCCAGCAGGCTAATGTCTTCCAAAGAGCGTGCAGCTGATTCAATTTTAAGTTAATAGCTGTGGTGCACTTGTGGAGTTGGTACTGTTAGCATGACCATGCTTAACTCATTAAAAGAAAAAGGGCAGGCAAACTTGAAAGTACAAAGGGGGCTTAACATTCGTTTGTGCAGCCTTCCTGAAATATCAAGAAGTTCAGTTTTAGGTTCACAGTTGGTTTCAAGTTCTACCCTGTGTAGTACCAAACCACTTTGACAGGCTGAGATCACCTGCTTTTGCAAAAGGTAACTTTGCCTGTTTGACATAACTGCTGTTTATGTCTATTGGCTGAAGTAAATCTGGTAAGTGCATTTTGGCAAGAATCCATGTTTATTCCTTAGGCAACATACAGACTTCTACGGTGAGATTCTTTGCTGAGTGGTAGGAGTGGAAAGATAGTATACTCATCTTTTCATATGACTGACAGATAAGCTGATGAACTGCCACTAAATCTTTATAATTTAAGATAAGTCTATAAATGATTGTGATGACAATGTCTGTCAGTGTGTCCATGAATTGCCATGAGTGCCACAAGTGCTGACTTTCACCAGTTGGGGAGTAATAGGATGGAGGTGAGCAGGCTAAAATGAATGCGGGGGTTGTGACCAGAGAACTTAAAATTGTGGTAAGGGATAGGAACCCACTTACACTAAAAGTATGGAACATGTAACAATGGTTTGTATAACCTTTACTTAAATAATTTTGATTTGTTTTTAAACAGCTTCTGAGAGTCATTACTATGACCCTTTGGGTAAATTGTGATGAACAGATTATATTACCTTCTGGCTATTCCTGTCTCCTTTAGCATGTGCTCTTTTGACTTTTTTTTTTTTTTTTTTTTTTAAGTTGAACTGGATCAAAAGCTCATATACGCCACATTTTAGTAGAGAAGGTTTATAATAAAATTTGTCCAGGGTTGCTTTTGAGGTGCTGTTTGATTTCAGAGAAGGAGGTTTTGCAAAAGAAACAGGACAGCGACTGTAGTAACAGTGCCAGGAACATTCTCACTAGTCATGCTGCAGAACTATTGTGTTCAAAGCCCTATCTCTCCTCATTATTAGCGCTCCGTACTGAAAGCAGTTCTACCACAGATGCGATTCGTCATGGTGGGTGTGTAACTTAACCTCTGTTTTAGCTTGTGAAGTTTTTTGATCCTTGAATGGAAGGAGCTGTATTTATTTAAAGACAAAAATGGTATTTAGCCTTCAAGCAAATGAGATGGATTTCATGCTGTAATTTTATAAATTTAAAGTCAATCTCCTGTCTTGTAAGTAGTGTTGAGCTTTGCAAAAGTGAGTATTTCTGGCATTCTCATGTGGAAGTTTTACAGTGTGGCTTGTCTAGGAATTGGCCTTGTAAAACAATTAAGCAATCAAATAAAGCTCTGTGGTGGATTCTGGCATTGAGTCCCTGGCTGGATGCCATCAGAATGTCAAGTGGAATTAGTATTTTAGCACTCCTGGTTTTCAGCATCGCTGTTTTCCAAAATTAGTGCCCCTGGTGTAGCACCTCTTTTTAGATTCTAGTTAAGCTAATGATTTCTTGGATTTTGAAAGGAAATACCCTGGTTTTCATTCTTGATATAACACAGACTAACAGAGATGCTACATGAAGCTAAAGAAAATAGGGGCAATACTGAGAGGTGCAGTTGGTTAATTTTAAATGTAAGCTTTGTTTCAAATAACTTATGAACTCATTGCCATGTAATTGTTAGAGTAAGCTTTGGATTGAGACAAGCACTTTATAATTCCTGTTTCACCAGTGAAGGTGATGCCTTTGGGGTCAGTGGAGGTAGGACACAACTCTGTATAGCCAACTTCTCAGCTGGGCAGGAAGTGTCTTTGGTATAATGTTCTCTGGAGGCATTTTCTGGTCATCTTCCCAGTTTACAGTGCTATTCTGTGGCAGCTGTTTAATAAGGAAGTGAAATACTGAGGAAGAATGAGAATAAAAACAAATTAGCCAGTGTTAGAAGTTAATTCCAGCAAATCATTTGGATTGCTTTTGGATTAAGGAACAGTAGCTCTTTGTATGAGAAGGGCAAAGATAGAGAGGAAGTGCCTGTTTCTTCTGTAAGCTCTTATTTTGGGAAAAAAAAACCCACCCATGTATTTGTGCTGCCATAGGAATAGTCTTTGGTATGTATGTTTCAGTTATGCTTCACGGCCCAAATTAAAATTAATTAAAAAAAGCCAGTGTGTTTCTTGCTGCTTGATCTTCCTCCTCACTGCTTTACACCAGTTCTGGCTTCTCTTGTTCTGATGCCCAGTGGGGCATTTAAAGACTTTTCATATGAGTTAATAACAGTTTCGTAATTATACAGTGTAGAACTTGATGTCAAACTTTTTGTCAGCTGCTTTGTCAGTTCTAGTTTCTGTCTCGCTATACATCAGTATGCATCCATAGAACAGAAGTATAGATGAGCGTTTAGCAGTGTTACTGAATTAATTCTCCCTTCCAGAGCCTGACCTTTGGTCACTAAAATGTTAAATACTTTAGTGTTTCTGCATCACTTCTCTATTAATGCCTGATGTTTTGGCACAGGGAGATAGAAGTATTGACCTAAAATTAAGTACTGAAATAATAAACATTTGTGATTCATTGTTTTATTGTATTAAAGCACAATGTTTATCTGATACCGCACAAAGTTATTTTGAGTTATTTGGAAATAAGCATGGGGTTTTGTGCTTATGAAAACTCAAGGGTTGGGAGGAATTACGGTATCAACTCTGGATTTTGTAGTTACACTAACAGAGTAAGTTTTTTAAGTATATCCACAGACAATACTGAAAACACATGCAAGATAAGTGTGTGTTTTCCTTGGTTCCTTATGAATGGCATTCTTAACAGTGCTTTCCATGACCTTTCCCTCGCCTACAACTAGTTATCAAAGATACATTGCCAAAAGTGGTTGTAACAAATCTGTCTACTGCAGATTTTGCTGAATACTATGGTAACAGTAGTATAAAAGAGAAAAGATACTCCTTTTATTTTAGGTTAAATTGATCTTTTCATTCAAATGTGATCTTTTTTTTTTTTCCAGAGCCTTGATTATTTTGTTATGTTATAATGCTTAGTACTGTGTTTACCTCTGAGCAACTAGCCAAGTACATTGGGGAATATTGCTTAGTAACATTGCACCATCATCAGGGAGACCAGTATAAGCAATGTTTTTAATCCTGGTTAATGTCTAGCTTTACTGAATGTATTTTTATTTTTCAAATTCCTGTTGTGTTCTTAGGCCCAGTCTTACACAGTTCTTGGTTGTGAGAGGTGGAGTGGCAGGGTTTGTAGTTGAATTGTTGTAATCCCTTACAACTACTGAGAAGGCAACTACCACCATGCATTCTTTGTAGTGCACTTGTACTCCTCTCAGTTAAGATCAGTGTCCAAAACTTTGAGAGAACATTCACTAGATAAATAAATCCTTTTCTTAGGATATCTTCGTGGTGAGGTGAGTCCAAATCCGCTTCAGTTAGGTGGAGTCTGTAACATAAGATTTATTTTCCTGTAGTGATAGACTGGTCTCAGTCCTTATTATCATGATGAAATACTAATATTTTTCCTTATTGCAAGGCCACATGTACTTCTGTGAAGCAGTGCATAGTAAAAATTTGACCTAAATACCTTAATTTCTATGTAAAAAGAATCAAACAAAAAAATCTATGTGTCTCCCTTAGTGGAATGTAAATAACAAAAAGCACTTCTTGCTATATTCAGAAGTTTTGCATGCAGAGTTTTTTCCTGGGGATGAAAATGCAAGAGCACAGTGCTGTGTCTGTTTTGGACTTCAAACAGTTAAAAACTGTTACTATACTTTGCAAATAAATGTCTGATTGTCAGTAAAATGTTTGGGAAATCACAGTGGGTTTTCTTATTGCTAAATAAGAAACGTGGAAATTCTATGTATGACACTATTTTCTGAGGCTTACTAATATTGTCATATTCATAACAGGATACCAAGCTTGCTCCTAGTAATGTGGGTTAAAAGAGTTTGATCTGATGGCAAGAAAAGGCAACTGGGAAATACTTCTCAATTTTGGCCACACCTGCCACATAATGTGAGTTTAAAGAAATTCTTTAAGCTCATGGAGTACCAGTTTATAAAAAACAAGTAGGTTACAGGTATGGAAAATATAACAATATTTTTTAAAAACATTCAGTGGCATGCTTGGTGTGTTCAAGCGTAAGTGCAAGGTGGTAGCTTTGATTTATTTGAAAGCTTTTTAATTCTTACCCCTGTGAGTGTGTTCTAGGTGACAGAATAGCCTCCTTTTAGGATTTAATTAAAAGAAAAAAAGAATTGACATCCAGGCATGCAAGTAAAAGATGCTTTAATCTGTAGTCTGGCAGGTGGACGGACTGTCAAGTCATGACTTCAGGATTCATAGCTTCTCCCGCAGATTGATGGACGTAATAGATGAGAGAGCAGAGAAGGGCTCTGTCTGTTTTTATGGGTATGTGATGTATTTCTCTTACCTTGCCTCCACCTGAGCATCTTGCAGTACTTTGCACCATTCGCTAGTGTCTGCATCAGCGTGCTGTGACAGAGGGAAGTATTACTGTTGTCACGTTACAGCTGGGGAAGCTGAAGCATTGAAAAATTGATTTCCTTGTTATTGCTCAGTATATCTGTGATAAAACCTGAAAGGTGGACCTAGAACTCTTAGCTTCTAATTCTGGCTTTAAGCATTATTTTTTCATTATTGCTTTGCAGAGCAATTATGTTTGGTCCAGTTTGCAGGTGCATAGTAATAAAATATGGTTTCTTCTTTTTTTTAACAATACAGTGAAGCATCAGAAATCTGTTTTCTTGACTATAAATGCTGGTCATTTTGTGAAAATTATTTATTAGGCATGAGGTGAAGGCAACTGGTCTGCTGGTGTCTTAGAAAGTGTGATCCTATTGCTTGTTTAAAGAAACGTGACTTTGGGGGTTCTGTTTCATAAGTTATACTAGATTCAAGAGCACATAATGTGATTTAGCTCTGGTGATAATAAATTCTGTTAGTAGCCTTCTATCAAAAGCATATTAACAAATTTAAATCATAATTTGACTGTAATTTCGTTACTAAGACTGCCAATTAGCATCAAAACACTTTCTTAAACTCCTAGTTATTTTATGTGAAGTGACCAGACTGGTGTGGTAAATGTCAGCAGCTTTAGTTAAACAGTGTTTGATGAGTTAATCAGCTGAACACTGCAGGAATACATTTTGAAGCTTTGAACTATGACCTTTTGGCAATTAAAGTTAATTCATATTTTACTTTTTGTGTGAGGGCTCATCTTTGTTTTGTGTTAGGTTTTATACTACAGATTCAAAAATGCTTTATTGATCAGATATTAAACAATTTTTGTTTATTCAGCCTTGCAAACAGCTCTGGGAGGTGCCAGGTCCCTGGAGTGAGAATCTTGAGTCAGTGCTTGAGACTGTTCATGTGAGGCTATTTCTTTTGGGAGCCTGTGTGTGTATGTTTAGACATAACTGCATTTTCTTACTTTGAAAATAAGCCAAGAGTCAATACTGTTCGAATGGGGGGATATTTAGGGCTTTTGTGTAATAAGAGATACATCAGAGGGCATGCAAAATTATGTTAAAGGTCTGTCAGCTGCAGAAGGGAGAATAGTTGCAGGATGTGTGATGTGCACCATGATTTCTTACCTCAGAAAATGGTCGATTCTTACAGACTTCTAGGCAGTTTATCTTTGGATGACCAATTGGCCACCAGGAATAGTGTTTTTTTTGCTTTTTACTATTCTATTATTGGAGAATATCCCTACAAATCCTTAACATGTCAGGTGCCAGTCCAGTATTAAGTCTTTTCATCCAGAATTGCATAGTCCTGATGTAGGTCATCATCAACTGGCAGACAGCATTCTTAAGTTGTCTATTTGAGGGGAAGGAGGTGGTTTCTCTGTATGTTTAATAAAATTTAAAAAAAAAACACAACCAAAACAAAACACAAAAGAAACAGAAACCCCCAAACAAACAAAAAAACCCACAACAAACCACCTAACATGTAATTCCCCAGAGACCCAGAAAACTACTTTTCTGGGAGGCTGACATGGCCCTGTGTACTATTTACTTTCATGCATAGCATACTCTTTCTGCAAAGCTTGGTTTCACCTGTGGACCCATGTCAGTAGAGTGGGTAGTGACAATTCCTAGCTCCTCAGTTAGGAAGTGTTAATCGTGGCTGTCTGTTCAGAACTGTGTTGCATTTACAAATGTCAACAGAGCAAGTAAGTTCTGCAGCCCGTGTGGGTTAGTGAGCCAGTGCAAAATTGTGCAAGAGCTGAGCTGACATTGCACCTTGCTACAGCTGCTAGCTGCTGTTAATAAACCCCTCGCTTTAAATAGCAATAAACAAATCAGTTTAAAAATTGGATGGTGGGCAGTTTGAGTTTTTTCTTGTACAGAAGGACACTAATTACAAAAGAGCAGCAATAAGTCTTTAAAGAGACTGTTACTCATACTAGGTATATTTCTAAGAAACAAGACTCATTCTGCAGTAATACAAACTGAGCATAGCAGTAATCTCCAAGAAATACAGGGTATTAAATTTAGTAAAGGTTTGAAGGGGAATTTGAGTTTTAAACCACCTGGGCATTTATTTGAGACTGTTGCAGGCTTCACCGTAGCTGTGATAGTTCTAAAATTAATAAATCATTTAATTTGGTACTTTCTGGGCAGGGTTTCAGTAGCAGAAAACTGATGAGCAAGAAGACTTGCTGTCTCTAGTGCTATGTACCAAAGATACGCTCCTTCAGTGCAAACAGTTCCCATTGTTACTAGGGCAGTATTCCCAGTACTGCACCCATTTTTATTTCTTGTGTAACGAAAAAAATAATTTTTTAAAAAATCTTTTCACTACAGTGTTGGTAGATGCCATCCAGCAACAGGCCAGACGTGTCCTTAGTGCAATTTAATATAATGCCT
Source organism: Falco naumanni (assembly GCF_017639655.2). Classification (NCBI taxonomy): domain Eukaryota; kingdom Metazoa; phylum Chordata; class Aves; order Falconiformes; family Falconidae; genus Falco; species Falco naumanni. The sequence goes on along the minus strand of NC_054064.1, from coordinate 29,612,063 downwards.
TATTTGTGGAAGCTAAATGTACAGTGAAGAACATATGTTACTTCACTCTTTCCTTATGAATTTCTGTGTTACAGATACTGGCAATCGCTTGTGTCAAAAGAAGTAAATAAAGAGCAGCGTTGCTTAGATGCAGATGGGGAAGCAGAACAAGTGGAGCTTTTCAGCAGCAGTTTAAGGTCTGCGCTGCTATTAGACGGCACCTCTTGAAACTCTGCGTTGCTAACACTAGTTTTATTGAACATGGACAGTTTCCTCCAAGGAATGGAGCGAGGGTAGCTCAGTTACTGTAATCATCTGTTGCAATGTTGCTTTCCTTTGCTACAAGTCTGGGCTGAACTGAAATTGCTGAACAGGTAGCAGTTGGGTGTTTATATTGTACTCCTACCTTTATTAGACTAATCACTGTATCCTGTACTCTTGCTGTAAGGGTTTTCTTTGTAACTGCACACTTATTTTCCACAGGAAGTGGTTTTGTGTTCTGGATGGGTGTGCTTTACAAAAGTTGTGAACCTAACTGTTGTTTGTTTACTTAGTGCAACAGGATATTTCCTAGAAAACTTTTGCTTTCGGTGTCTTTTCATTTAAACCTTTAGGCATATCTTCTCCAAAACTTGAAGTATTTAAACAGGGCATGGTTTGCTAATTACATTAGACTTCCATGCACAGTACTGGATCAAATGACAACAGTTTCAGAAGTTGATATGCAGGTCAGTTAAAGTACAACTTCCCATAATGGCAGACTTAGGACTGAATGTGTGGTAGAGGTTTGGGGAAAGGTAGCACCTTACTTCCCAAACACTGACATGTTGGGGCTTTTTCTGAGCACTATTTTGTGTTCCATTCCTATAAACTTTACTGCTGCTTTCCAGAACATTTAGTAAGTCCAGCCGCTGTTTGCTATTTTCACCTGCACCATTGAACTTTAAAGGGTAAGCTCTGTACAATTGCTGTTTCCTTGGCTTAATATTTTTGAGCCATTATGGAAGTGAATATGACACATTTACTTTTTAATAAACAGGTCTAATCCTGCAAATAGCAAGTGTAGTGAGAGGGCTGGAAGCACACTTGTCTGCATGCATTATTTCATTCTTTGTGTACCATACCCTCCTGAGTTCAGGTCTTTCTTTTGGTTTATTCCTTTCTGTTTGTTCCTTTTCTGTTCCTGACCCTTGTTTGGTTCCCCCACCCCCCCCACCCCCCCGTACGTGTTTCCTACTTGCCCTTCCTCCCTACATGTCTCTGTCTTCTCTCTCAGGGGGACCTTGTTACCATTACTGCACTTGTGTTTGCCTCTGACAGTTGGTCCTGGTTGCTGCCTGGCCTGATCCCGACACTGCCCTTTCCCCTGCTTGAGTTGTCTGCTCATGTGAAGGCAGGGAAAGTTAGTCCATGTGAACTCTTTGACACATTGGGTAGCTGGTGTCTATGTGAGGTTAAAAAATAAACAAAAGAAAACAAATGGATCACTTGTTTACTCTTGCATTTGGTACTGCTGAGGCAGTTACCTCATATGGCACTTGGCAAGGAACGTGGGACTAATTCTGTGTTCTGCCTGTACACAGAAATAGCTAGTGGCACTAGCAAGGAAGCCTTGAAAGCTTAGCTGCAGACATGTGCTAGCTTTTTCCCTGTTTGCCTTCCAGAATATTTTCCAGTAACTCATTTTGACTTCAAGAGAAGGATGATTGTAGTTTCTTGTTGGGCAACTATATTTGAGAGATATATTTTTCTTTATAGATAATTAGCTAGTAAAAACAAAATAATCCTGAGGTACTGAATTAGTGTCTTGTGTTTCTTAACGTGATAGGGTGAGAGGATGATGAAATTGCCCCCCCTTAGAATAAATTCTACAGCAGTTGTTGAACAGAGGATTAATATGCAGTTCTATGAAGATCGAGATTTGTACCCTACAGTCTCACAGGGGCTGGAAGTGCTTATCACTTGGCTGTAGGATCTGACATGCTAAGGAACAAGATTTGCCACTTAGATAGGCAATTAGTTAGCAATTAGTTATGTAAACATGGTAGTTATCACCTACATGAAATACATAAAGGTATGTAATCCCTTCAATTGAAATGGAAATACTAAGTTCTGCTTTGAAAAACACAAGCAGCCTCAGGGTTGTTGAGAATTTGACATGCTTGTTACAAGCACAGCTGCTTTTTCTGAAGGTACTAAATCCTTTAAAGTGTCTAGGATAGAGATAAAAATTGTTTTGCTTGAACTTCCTTTTTATTCACAGAAAAATGATGAAAATGGAAATTGCTCTGGTGAAGGTATTGAGTTTCCAACAACTAACTTGTATGAACTGGAGAGCAGAGTTTTAACAGATCACTGGTCCATACCCTATAAGCGGGAAGAATCTCTAGGCAAGTGCCTAATTGCATCCACCTACCTAGCAAGACTAGGTAAGTTCTTTTTCTAGAAGTACAAGGATTATCTGTTGAAAGGATTTCATAGACATTATGATGGGCGGTTATCTCTTTCATATGAATCTTGCAGTTGTTTACTTAGCACCATGCAGAATGATCACATCTCTGTGAAAGTGGTTTAACATTGAATATTCTACCCAATGCTCTAAAAAGAATGTTGGTATCTTTTTTTTTTTCCTCTAAAGTAATTTGTTTACTTAAGCTTTTTAAAAAAGTGGAGCACATGTTTCTTTATGTTCTACTGATTGTAGGAATTACTGTTTTTCAGAGCTGAATTACTGACAGTTTTTCTCATTGTGCTGGTTATTTTTCATTAGTAAAAACAAGCTGTCATCTAAATCCATGCTGTAGCATGCTTGTATAACTGGTTGTTTTTCCCCAGTGAAATGCTTATACTGCATTAGACCTGAATTTGACTTTTCTGTATTCAGTACTTTGGCTGGGGTTAAGAGTGCTATGGAGGCATCGTGCCCAACAACTGGTATATAATGAATGCAAGACAGCTTTTCCATCATGCCTGATGGCAGACTAAAGGGATATTATAATCTGTTGGAAAAAATGGAAGTTGTTAGGTTGTTCTGGGTTGCTTCTTTGTTTCTAACCTGTGTTAAAAAGCTGTACTTGGATTTGGTTTTGGCTGGAGGCTGTGAAGCATCAGCAACGATCTGAAGTTGGTATGAGTTGTAAACTTTGAAGGGAGAAATGCTTACAGTGCTAATAATGCTTGAATAAGTTGTATAAGGTGGAACATTGGGAAACTTCTTAATTCTAGAAGGCAGGTTCTCTTGACTCACATTTTGTGGCTGAAAAAGCATGCTATTTACAAATAAACAGTAGCACTTTGTTACTGCTGGTTTTGATTGGTGTTCCCAAAAACTTGCAAAGAGATCCCTGAGGTAATCTTTGAAAATATTTTTTAAAAAATACTTTTCTAAAAAAAATCACTCTCCTTTCTCTAAAGGTCTTTCTGATTCTGATGAGAACTGCAAAAGATTTATGGACAGATGCATGCCTGAAGCATTTAAAAAGGTAGGTACATGCAGTAGGCCAATTCAGTGTTCCTTTGTGTTGTTCACGGTGAAAATAGTGTCTTGTAATCCAGACTTCAGAAACTATGGTAACTAGTGAGTGTATTAATAGATTAAAATCATACTCGAGTTATTTTTCTAGATTAATATCATACATAGACTGAGATTAAAATCATACAAAGGCCCAGCTCTGCAACTCTGGCCAATTCTGGCATGCAGCTTTTGTATTCTTTTTTTTTTGTACCCACTTTAAATTAAGAGCTCTGTAGTAATTAGTGAAGCCTAAAGACAGGTTTAAAGACCCTTGGATACAGCCATTAGCAAGTTCAAAATCAGATTTCTTTTAACTATTTTTTTTGCTGCTGCTTCTTTCGAAGGCTGTTAAATTCTTTCTTACCTCTTTTCACTATCTGTTTAGAATTTGTATTTCCCCTCAGTGTTTAATGCCCAATGTGCCTTTGGCTGTCCTTCTCTGGGTTGTGCGTTTTCTCTACAGAGCTCCCTAAACCCAATTTATTTCCCGCTATTCCATTTTGAAAACTGCCTGAATTTCTTGCTCAGGGTTTAAATGATATGAATAATGACATATATACACCTTTTAAAAAGTTACTCAGTCCTAATCTTAAAATAGTGAGATTGTAAGTATATTTAAGGTATATAGAAACTTAAGGAAAAAATTCTTTTTCCATTTAGCTGTTAAAGTACATACAGTGCTTTTAAAGCGCTTGATATTTTTTGCATGTTAAATAGTGTAGATTGCTCCTCCAGAAGGATAATCTGTAGAAATCTAAATTTTAGAATGTTCTGAATTTACAACTTGCTGAAATATTTGCAAGAAACTCTACAGTACAAAACTTAATTTTATTTAAAGTATTAAGCTTTTTAACTGCTGATGTTCAGACACAGCTAGCAGAAATTAAATTAAATTTGCAGATGGAAGATTAATGTCCTTTATAAACTACAACAGACTAGATTTAAAGATAAATGTTCTTTAAATGTTTCCACATGTCCCACGTGTAGGTGGGAAAGCAGCATTAAATACCTCTCTCTTCACAGCACATGTTTTTTGTTTTCCAGTAGAAATGGCTTGAAAAGTGTGAATTGGTAAATGGTTATTACAGCTGAATCAGTGCAGCTTTGTGATACACCTACTTGAAGATTTAGTACCTGTGTGTTCAATCTGCAAACAAATTAGTTTCATATTAGTTGTTCTTTGCAAAGGTTACAGTCTTTACTAGTGCATGGGAATGGAAAACAGTTTGCTTTGATAAATCACGGTTTATAACAGAAAATAAAATGTAAGGTGTTCTTCAGTGAAATTACAAATTTAATTAATTCTTAAGCCTTTAGTGCAGGGAGAGCATCTGGTAAACATGCCAGACAGTGATTAGTACACTCTAAGGAAACATTTGCTCTGAGAACAGTCTCAGGGGTTGATAAATTTCTCATGTTTTGTGATCGTGCTTAAACTTCAAAATATTACTTTTTATTATTTTATATTTTTTTTAGCTGTTGACATCCAGTGCTGTTCACAAATGGGGAACTGAAATCCATGAAGGAATATACAACATGCTTATGTTGCTAGTGGACCTGGTTGCAGAAAGAGTAAAACAAGATCCTATTCCTGTGGGCCTGCTCAGTGTACTTACAATGGTATTTGACTTTACGATGCAGTTTCTAATATTTGGGTATTTGGCATTTCCTATTTAGGCTGCTGATGCTTTTTCTATTTAAGTTCTAGTGTATTGTCTTAAAATCTGCAGCCATTGTTGCTGGAGTTTGTTAACATCTAGTGTGCAAATCATAAAGGGGTGAGTGATGTTCAAAACTTCTGAAAACTAACACTTTAAAAAAAAATTACATGTGCTGTCACTTCACAGTTTATTTTTTAAAACTGCTACTTTGAGTTCATCTCCCCCTTTTCTGGATTACATGGGTATTGGGTATTGTCTATACAGAATGGAAGCTTCAGAATGCTTTATACAGTGAGAACTGAGAGGCAGGGGTCTTCTATTGAACTTTATTTTTTGCTAGATCTTTTAACTGTCAACCAGGAGAATGCTCAACTGAAAAAATCAAATAATATAAAGTTCTGAGACTGGCATTAGCCATGCTGTTCATTGCTATGGGCTTTTCTTTCAAGGCATTTAACCCCGACAACGAATATCATTTCAAGAATCGAATGAAGGTATGCCAGAGAAACTGGGCAGAAGTCTTCGGGGAGGGAAACATGCATGCTGTCTCACCCATCTCCACTTTTCAGAAGGTGAGCGTGGCTGTACCCTAAAACCTCTTTTTAGGGTAGATGTGTTTGTTTCAGAAAAGATTGTATGATCAGTAGGTATTTAGAACAGAAGAAAGGTAAATGTGTCACCAAGAATTACAGCAAATATATCTTTAATATATGTTGGTCTGTAGAAATGGATTTGTCCTCTCAAATTGTCCCAGTTCTCTATTAGAGGCTGGAATTAGAAAGTGGTGTACTTCCATGTGTAAAGTATCACAACAATCAGAATGGTAGATCTGTTGTATCTAAAAACTGACAGTTGTTTGGCTGTTGAATGTGAAATGACCAGGGTAACTCAGTACAGTTCTAGCAGAGAATTTATGCTTTTTTGACAGCCAAGGATAAGGATATCTTCAAGTCAGACACACAGGCAAGGAGGCAGGTTTTGAGGTTTGCACTGTCTTATTGCAGTTGCTCCAGATGGGTGGGTCTGAAAAGGCATTGGTTGAGTTGATTTCTCCTTCAGGACACAACTTAGTGGTCATAGAAAGAAAATTCTGTATCTGCTGCTTTGTGAAATGTTCTTTAGTAATGTTCCACGCAGCTAATGTGCTATAAATACAGTTGCTTGTGAGTCAGCAGCCACAGTGCATACTGTTGCCACAGCACATGGTCAGTGATGTCAAGCAGAGTCCAAAAAAGGATGATGCTAATGAGAACCAACCAGAGCTCCAGCTACATGCTTAGTAAAGGAGCTGTTACAAACACATGGCTGTTTTCTTTGAAATATTAGCGCATGCATTTGAGGTGTGGGTTAATGGGCTGAATGTGTCTGTCCAAATCTGTTTCAGAAGACAGCTGTTTAACGTTGATGTTGCTGCTACTAATTTGTTAATGTTTTAATTGTTCAAGGAACCTCATGGGTGGCTGGTGGATCTGGTAAACAGGGTAGGTAAATGTAAACCAAGCAAAATTGTTATTTGTCCCTTGAATTCATTGATCTTTAGAGATAATTTCTTCTTCCCTCCACCCCCCAACTTGTTTTTCCACTCTTCAGTTTTCTGACAACCACCAAAAAGAATAGCTTAACGTTTTAATCCTACATACAGGGAAGGGGCTTGGCTAAGTACACCTTGTTGAGTTGCTGCCTTCTCCCTTGAACACCTTTATTCTAACATGATAGCTAAGACTAGAGGAAGTTGAGAGCTCAGCCTAGGTTGTGGTGCTGTTTCCCAGTCTGATGTGCCACACAAGGGATCTGTTGCTATATGTGGTCTGACTTTATTCCCTATATCCATTTTTACCCAAGGTAGTTTCTAGCTTGATGTTTAAACTGGTACCAGATACAATTGTATTGCATTCCCCAGTGTGCCCCTGAATTCCTGTGAAAATGTAAAGCTTATGTGGAATGTCATATTCCACGGTAAAGGATACTTGTTGGCATCCCAGGAACTGTCCATGGAGTATTTTCTCCAGTAGCTTACTGAAAACATAAAATACTGTAGTTCACAGATTATAATACTGAGTATTTTATTTCAGTTTGCAGAATTGGGTGGATTTTCAGCAATTCAGTCCAAACTCAACTCAGAAGATATTGAACTTGGGGTAAGTTCACGTTTTGTCACAAGACTTCTCCCTTTCCGTAACATGCTTCATATAGAACCAGTAGCATCCCTTTTGGCAGTGCTCTTACCTTGCCTTTGGTACCGGAGCAACACTCCCACAGAGCCCAGGGGAAGTACTGTCAGACTGGATGTCAAATGAGGTTGGGCATAAGAATCCCGACTAAAGAGCTTCTGAGACATCACAGAAAAGAGGAAGGGTTAGCGGACCTTTCTGGCTAACAAATCAGCCTTCCAGTTAGACATCAGTCAATCTAGTTTCACTGTATATTCACCAGTATGTCCCTGGCTTTCTGTTTACTTCAGCTGTAGCTGCATTTAGCTGCAAGTGAATTGACTTCTGTCATTTATTATGAAGTCATCGTTTAAGAAAAAAATCTTTAGGAAGACAGACACTGTCTAATCCTAAGCAACTTCTCAAGAGCTGTGTCTAAAAACTAACTGGTTCAACAGTGCTAAACTATTTTTTCATGAAGCCTAACTTGTTAACTTTTAGCTTCCTAACCTTCAGAATCTTTCAAGCTTTGAAGAGCAGGGAGGCTAAGAGAAAACTATGTCATTTGGAATGTTTTACCCCAGTATAAAATCAGCCTTTCAGTGAAACACCATTTGGAGAGAATTCAACTTCTTTTATTGGAGTATTGATATTTGCTGTTTTATGAAGAGATAAGGTTCATATATGAGCATGACATAAGAATAAGGAAACTCGATTTAAATCCTGATCCTGCAATAGAAACTTGGACTTTGTTTAATGATTTATAACTTCTTGCTTAGGGAGGAAGTCTGGGTCAGCATCACTTAATTTAGGCCTTTGATTGCAGTGGTGCACGCTCAATTTCACAATTCTGATCCAGTGTGAGAAGAAACCAATTCTGAAGCTGTTTATTGGCAAACAGATGCCTTTTAATTTCTTGTATAGATACAACTTGAAAATCACGCATTGAAGTGATCTTGACATGTATATGACACCTTTACAAAAGCTTTCTCCCACTTAATGCATTGGGAGATAAATTTGTCATACGGCTTTAACCTTAAGTCTTGTAATCACACTTCTCATTGCTGTAGAAAGCAACCAAAATGTGATGTGTCTCTTTCCGTCTGTTTATTTCTGTTATTGAAACAAAATCAGAGAAGACTGAACAGAATGATGAGAGGACCAAGATTAGTGAAAACTGGGAAGGCATTTTTGATTTCAGGCAAAAATATATAACACGTACTGTATGTTGTAGAGTAAATAAATCTCTTTCCTGAACCATGTGTTATTATAAAGGACTTGCACACCAAAACAAATTTGTAGCAAATGACTGGAAACTGTTGTATGAGATAAATAGTAATTATTCACCTTCATTTTCTTTTTAAGGTATAGATCACTAGCTCTGAAAAGATCTCTTATGTGCACCTAAATGCTTGCTGTATTTCTTTCAGGCAATCTCTGCATTAGTACAGCCATTTGGAGTTTGTGCAGAATATCTTAACTCTTCTGTAGTACAGGTAAAATGCCTTTGTAATGAGTTATCAGGGGTCTGAAAATTAGTTTACAACTGTGTTGGTGTGAAACTGGTGACCAACTCAAAAAACCTTCAAAACACGTTGCATAAAGTAAAAGAACCATTTTGAGCATCCTGAGGGTGATGGATAGAGGGCTCAGATTAATTCTCTAAGCACAGTGATCTATAGTCATGTATCTGCATCTGCAAGAGTGAGAAGCTTTGCCACTGCCATTAGTAAGCTTCATCAATGTGAAGCATATGGGAAAAGAATTTAGCCTGATGGATGGATTTGGGTTTTAGTTTAACTTCCTGGCCGAGATCAAGCACATAGACATGGGAGTTTACACTGGAAAAATTGTGGGGGAAAAAACTCACTGTGACATATTTTTACATGCAAATGCATTTCTGGCTTCACATCTGCACTCACTAACAAACTATCAAATTAAGTGACTGAAAATATTTATTTGAAGAGGAGGTAGTTCAGAAGCCACTGGCAGTCAGAGAGGTATATGCATGTAGTAACTGATGCATTTTGAAAGGTCAGTTTCTGGGTTTTTGCAAATCTGTATTATGGTGGTTTGAAATGGCTTCTTACTCTTAATTATTTGTTTTTCTGGACATACCTGGCCAGATAGTTTTATGTACGTTGTAGGTGTTGCTTTATGTCTAAGATAATTGTGAATTTTCAACTAAGTATTTGGCTTTACTGCAGCCAGATCTTCTGAGTAATGTAAATGGTTTCAGGAAACATAAAATGATTGGCATACCTTTTCTCACATTCTTTAGCCCATGCTGGATCCAGTCATTCATAAAATGATTAAATATGTACAGAATGTAGAAGAGAAGGACTTGAAAGACAAGGTAATGTTTTGCATATTAATATTTAGGAAGAACTTACTGTGTATTTTGGAAATGCTGGCAGCCTAGACTAGAACAGCAGCTTTATTTCCAGTGGCAAAAATGCAGCCTGTTCTGAATTCTGACTGAATGACATAGAAAAAAATACATTTACCCAATTATTTTCAATACCCTTTTTGGTAGCTATCTGGTATTATGACCCTTTGTAAAATATTTTGCTGCTGTTGCTATCAGACATGTTTTTGTCAGTCCCTTCTGCAGCATGCTGAATGCTGACTTCTCAGACTTGAAGATGCTTACTGTCTTGGAGTCTGTTAAATTCATGTAACTTGTGTGCATATGACTGTTGCGTTAGCTGTTTGCTTCTGAGAATTTGGTAATTGTTGATAAAATGTGTAACTTGTGACTACTCCCTGTATTACTCTGAATTTGGCATTCAGTTCCAATAACTTTGAGTGTTGACTTTTTACTTAGACTTAAATTGTTAATTGTAAACTGGATAGTCTGCATAGGTTGTGTAACTACAGAGGAGCAGTGTAGTATACCAAATCTGTAGACAGAGAGTCCACTTTAAATAAAGATTTTGTTGTCTTAAAATTTCTAGCGTACAAGTAATACTTGCAGATGTACATGGTGCTGCATTTCATAGATTAAAGAGTCTGTATTGGGTCACTAAACCTACTCTTTGTGAATCATTGAAGTCTGAAACAGAATAGCAAAAAGAGCAATGCCTATGTTTGTCCTTTTTGTTTGTTTTGGTTTTTTTTTTTTTTTTTTGTTATGTTTTGGTTTTGTTTTAAACAGAGACTAGTCAGTATCCCTGAGCTCTTGTCTGGTATCAAACTGCTGTGTATGCGCTTCCAACCTGATCTGGTAACTGCAGTAGATGACTTACGGCTGGACATTCTGTTGCGCATGTTAAAATCTCCACACTTCAGTGCAAAAATGAATTCCCTCAAAGAAGTAGGTTTGCCTTTTGTGTGTGTGTGTGTGTGTGTGTTTGCGTGCACGTGGGCATGGGTGTAGGTGGGATGGGTTGTTAACAAGCCATTGAAACCACAACCTTAAAAAAAGATGTTGCGGTATCTCCTTACAAATGATGTTGCCTTAGCAAAAGCTGAGTTCGTGATAAATACTAGAACAAGTCAATATGACAGGAATTGTTTGTAATATCAGTAGCCACTGCAAGGACTGTGGCCTCCCCGTTAAAGAACAGCTAGACATAGTCTGAACCTTATCAATCTGAAATTACAGTTCTTAGAATTACAAGCAGTGGTCTGTGCTATTCGCTGAATATTCACTTTTGAGATAACCTTGCTAATTCAGAGTGTTCTATGGGATATCCCTTTTCCCTCCTCCTCTCATTGAGAGGAAAGTAGGGAGGGAGCAAATGGGACTTAATCCTAGACAGATTGATCCAGTTATATCACGTCATTACACTATGTGATTGTAATTTCTTATTATGCTTGTATATGGACACTGTAGTAGCACCTAAGAGCTGGAGTTTATGGACTAGGGCTCTTTGTGCTAGAATCTTACATCTAAGTAGAAGAAGAAAACAGTTTATTTTTGATGGGAGTTGTGGTTTAAGTATAGAGCTGTTTATCTCTTCCTTCCAAAACTTGTACAATTTAAGTGTCCTTAAAAAATGTGTGCCTTTTTTTTTTTTTAGTACGCAGGCATTATAAGGTTTTTTAGAGTCCCTTTTTTTTCCCTTTTCCCTTCTTTTTTAAATGGGAAAATTGGGTTTTAATCATAAATGCTGTGTATCCTTGGTGAAGTTACGAAAGTGCGGCTTTTGAAGGCTTTAGCAGAAATGTACTCTTTCTCCCTAGAGTAAGGAGCCTATATTGGTTCTGTATTGGATAAAAAATAGGACACTTGATTTGAGTGTAACAAGCAGAAGCCTGACGTAACCTACTTCTGGTATATCTGCAGAAATATACCTGGTAGCACAGGCCCGCATTTCTGTGTCAAACTGAGAATAAGAATCTACCAAACCAGACAGTGATGGCAAGGAAGTGTTTCTGGTTGCCTTTAAACAGCTTATTAAACAAAACAAACTGACCAAACAAATAAAACAAAACAATCCCCCAAAACAGCCAAAAAACTCCCCCCAAACCCAACCACATAAAAACCCTTCTAACACTTCCTGTTCTTAGAATATTTCAGGATTCACACTTAAGCTTTGGGGTAAGCCTTTTGAATAGATTTCATTGTTTGTATACATAATAATGCATGTGGGAATCAGTGTTGGAATCTCAGGTTTTGCAATTTCTAGGTAACAAAATTAATAGAAGACAGCACTGTATCCAAGTCAGTGAAGAATGCAATAGATACAGACAGATTGCTAAACTGGCTGGTAGAAAATTCTGTCCTGTCAATTGCTCTGGAAGGTAAGCACTTTCACAGAGACTTCTTGGCATGTGCTTTGAATGTCTTAAATCTTAAAATATCGTTTCTCCCTTTCAATACATTTTAATGGAACAAAGGATTTCAAAGTTTTTTTTGTCTTAAAAATGGTAAGGAAAACCCTGCAAATTCTGCTACTATCATCTAATCCTCTATTTGACATCTGTGCAGGTATCTTCTGCTGTACCTGGAGTTTTTACTCTCAATTTGTCTTTGTATATTGTTAGCCTCTAGAAAAGTGAGAAAAGGGGAGGGGGGTGTTTCCAAGTAGTAATGTCCTATAGGTGTGAACTGCTAACAGATGTATGAAGTAAAAGAAAATAAAAAAAAAGAGCCTTGCTCTTTTTCTTTGGACTGATAGATTTGTCTGTAACAAAGAATTTGCAAATGAGGATAGCTTTGTTCCTCTCCCTTCTTTTAAAAGAACTTGTTTATTCTTAGGCATTTATCGTATGGCATAGGCATAATCGTATACTGATTAAAATATTTTAATTTTGTTGTTTTTCTTTGTTTCGTAGGTAATATAGACCAAGCACAATACTGTGATCGTATAAAGGGAATTATTGAACTGCTAGGCAGTAAATTATCTTTGGATGAGCTTACTAAAATTTGGAGAATTCAGGTAAGCAATCAAGACTAGACAGGCGTTTTTAGAGTGTCTCACAAAAGGAGACATTCTAGTGGTGGGATTTTTTTTTAAATAATGTATGCATCTCTATTCCTGAGTGGAGGTGGTGAGATTTTAACAGTATAGTTAATGCAAAGGCATTCTTCTACTTCTTTACCATTTAAAATCAAATGTTCTGGCAATTTCTTGTAACACAGCTGTTAAATCTTACGATGAAGTTCAGTTCTTTGCAACAAGTGTTAAGGGGCTGCAAAAATATTTGACTTGGAATAAGAGGTCGTCCGCCTGAAATATGTGATAGAGTGTTTGTCTAGACCACAGACCATGCCTAAGGATATTATTTTTTGTGCTGGAAGTATAAATTTGAATGCAGCTCACAGTGTGACTTTAAAGAGAGGGAGTTCAAATTATGTATTCCCGTTTAGCTTCCTGTACACACATACAACTGACTGACAAGTCATCTTTTCACATTCACCTTATGTGTACTCAACTTACTGCTGCGTAGGAAAGGTAGTTTGACTGCTTGATGCAAATGGCATGGAAGCTCTGACCAGAAATTTAATCTTCTGCTGCAGGAAATGGTTTTCTTCTCTGTCCAAATGTTGAAATTTTAGACTAAACCCATCAGACGCTGTCAGATCTGTAGTATGTGTGGGCATGGTAGCAAGTCTTGCATGCTTAGTAGAGCTCAAATATGACTCTGGCTCACTCATTTTTATTCTTTAATAAAATGCAGTACTTCATACCCCCTTCTGCCTGTTATTCCCATGGTGCTCCCATCAGTGTGGGACAAGATTTTGTATTGTTTGCTTTTGAGAAAAGCCTTAAAGAGTGTCCGAGATGGAGCACCTCACACATGAACTTAACCAAGCAATGAAAATGGTGATGTTTGCATTGCTGGCACCACAACCAGTGGTATGTGCCACTGCAACACCTTGAAGCTGCTCTAATAATGGCAAGCTAACTTGTACTTTCCTGCTTTAGAATTACTTACAAAGACCTTTCTGGCAGTGAAATGAGGAGCTGGGGACAGTTACTCTTACCTTGTGTTTCTAACATGTCAAAAGCTGTTATTCTTTCTCATTAGTATGAACAGTAGGATGATGCTTACATGAAGATTTTTCTCTTAACTCATTTGGGACAAAGACCTACCCCCTTGTATTTTTCTTCCTCTTCTCATCTTCTCAGTCAGGACAATCCTCCACTGTGATTGAAAACATACATACCATTATTGCTGCAGCCGCTGTGAAGTTTAGTTCTGATCAGCTCAATCATTTATTTGTTCTAATCCAAAAGGTAAGTTTTCACATCAATTTACATTCCTTAGGAAGAGATTGTGCATCCAGCCCACCAAAAGGCAAATGCCTTGAATACATTTGTATTTTCTGTATAAATATAAAATTGGCTATAAAAATAACACTTTTAATACTGATTTTATTTTTGTTAACTCAAAAGCCTCTTCTGCTACTGTATTGCTAATTTACTTAGATTTTAAGTATGTTATATAGACAGTGCTAAGGTACTTAAAGTGGCATTTTATTATTATATTTAATCTCTTATGGTTTATATTTGAAATAGTTGGGCAAATCAGTACTGTAACTCCCAGTAACAAAAATAAGGAAGTATGCATGGTGGAAACATGCTTGTTTGTATTTTTATTTTTCCTGCAGTAAAACAATTGTAAATAATATTTTTGTGTACACTTGAGAGTTAAGAGACTGACAGTGCTTGCTGCTTTAATAGTGGATGTTATTTCTTTGCTATACAGAGCTGGGAGACAGAGAGTGATAGAGTGCGACAGAAGCTGTTGAGCCTGATAGGGCGCATTGGTCGAGAAGCACGGGTGGAGACAACCACTGGAAAGGCATGTGAATATTTTCAGGTTTTTGTGTTTGTTTATTTATTAAGCATAGGGTTGCTAGTCTCTGTACTTCCTAGGTCCTGACTAGTCTTGCACTTCTTCTTCTAGGTTCTGGAGGTACTTTGGGAGCTGGCTCATCTTCCAACATTACCATGTAGTCTTATTCAGCAGGCTTTGGAGGAACATCTGACAATCCTCAGTGATGCCTATGCAGTGAAAGAGGCAATCAAAAGGAGCTACATCATCAAGTGCATAGAGGATATTAAGAGGGTTGGTTTATTATTTTATCTTTTCCAAAATGAAATGTTATCTAGCCTCGATGTTGCCCTTTCTTTCAAGATGCACAAATTGCGTGTCCCATCTGTAAGTTCTTACCTTGGGGAGTCCTTGAGAGGGGTAGGCTTTGTGTGAGCCAGTTTGTTGACCATGAGACTCATAGTAAGTCTCTTGCCTTTGTTTTAAGCAAATTTTCAGCACAAGGAGTGATCAGTTTATGGGAAACTACCAGGATGGGCCCAAGGTTAGAATTTGCAAATGGAACCACTATAAAGGTATGTCAGTATTTTAACTGTCCCTTTCATGTGAAAGCCTAGATTAGTTTCGAGTTAAGCATGTGTTCTGGCATGACCATTAAGTCTCAAAATGCAAATCAGTATTTAAATCCTAGTAGTTTTGTATTTTAATAAAATACTTGAAACTCTTTTCATCTAACATAAGCCATTCCCGCAGCTGCCTGTGATGTTTCCTGGCAGCAGCAGAGATGTGCATGGCTTAAGACTGCATATATTATATTCTGCACTGTTCACATAGCAGGCAGTTGTTCTTGAGATCTGCAGGAATATTCTGGTCTTTTTTTTTTCAGTCTGAAATACACTGTAAATTAATGAAAAGCTTACAAGCTTTTTTCTTTATTTCTTTCATGATAAATTAGGTTTTGTCTGTGTTGCAGCATCTGTAGAGGATTTTAGTTGTTCAGGAGACATTGTATGTTCCTTCTTGAGACTGATAACACTTTTTTTGTGCGTGTGTTTGAGAGTATGGATTTCAAACTTTGGGTTCTCGATGTCTGTAAAACTTGCATTTTTTTCTTTTGAATCTTCTCTTGTGCTTTCCTATTCTTGCATTCTTTTTAACTACATTCTGGCAAGGGCCTTGACAGAGGTGCTGCAGTGGGAAACAGTAACAGAAAGCTGTAACTGTAGGCTAGAAGGGATTGGAGTAAACATACATCAGACTTCTAAAATAGGTCATTTTCTTATTTCCCTTTATTAGGGGAAATGAAGACTTAAACTGGGAGGGAATGTAATATTAAGGCAGCATTCTCAGATAGATGAGGGAGTCTTCAGTAGAGCGCACTCTGTGTTACGGGCAGGTTACTTTAATCTCCGTAAGTGTGTAGGTGGTATTGGTTGTTGTCAGTATTTAAACCAGACATCGCTTCCTTGAACAAGCAACCTCAGTACTGGTTTGTGTGGTCAAACTTTACAGAAAATGAAGCCTCCCAGAAAAGTGATGAGCAGTTCTAACAATGAGGTAGGAGGGTTATTCTTTGTAGGATCTCTTCCAAAATGCAGCTTAAGTATCCTTTGCTTCCTATCAGAGGGCTTCTTGCAGCACCAATCAGAAATTTCTTCTCATCTCTTAACCCTCAGTAGTATTTCAGATTCTTTTTTCTATTATTCTTGCTTTAGCAATAAGTAAGATCATTTGAATGGGTTTGTCCTTTTATGCCCTAACAGACCTGCTTCATCTCCCATAATTGAGGAAGGTGGTGGTTATCATCTCTCCCTGGTGCAACTGAGTTCTTTTTGTCTACTTAATTTGCATGTTATCTAGCAAAGAGGTGGCACTTTGGGCTTAATAATAAGGATAGCAAAATGGCATACGTGCGCGTCAAAGGACTTCTTGCAGAAAGTGAAGAAGGCACCTTGAGTTTGTTTGGAAAGGGACCAGGAAGAAGTAACTGAAGCCTTCAGAGCTAGCAGCTGTCATTTCGCAACAGCGGCATTAATAGAAATTGTTAGTCTTCTAGGAGTCTAAGAGGAAAGTTAATCTGTTGTTGAGCATGTACACATGTGTAATTGTCTTTACCTTTCCTACTACTAGTCGTCCCAGCACAATAATCCTCAGTTTGTGTGGGTGGTACCAGCACTACGTCAGCTCCATGAAATCACACGTTCATTTATTAAGCAAACTTACCAAAAACAAGACAAGGTAAGAATATATGCTGAGATGATGTTTGAAGCCCTTGTTATGGCTGTGTGGCTCTACTTCTGAAGTTTGAATTTAGAAGCAAGAGAGGGGGGAAAAAATTAAAGAACACTTTGACAAGTACAGTTTAGTGGTGTAGCATAAACAGACTGTTCAAGTAGAGATTCTGTGTTGTGTACAGTTCACTTGTGTGTGCATGTATATATATATAAACCTGTTTGCTGTGTCAGGACTAATTTATTCCCAGCTTTTTGTAGAACAATTAACAAGCACAACTCTGTTAAGAAATGTACTATGGCTGATGTTTAGATCAGCTGCTTTGTAATTGAATTGACTCTTGGAAAACAGACTAAAATACCAGCAAGTCACATGTGTTATACAGTGGCTGACTGAAAGTGTGGGACTTGGTTTGCAATCTGCAGCACGTGTATTTCAGCACATGCTGAAAACACTAATCAGGGGGCTTTGGATGCTTGCAAGGGATACAGCTGACTCTGGTGGGAGGGAACTTCCTTGTGATGAGACACACATGTCTGTAGAAGAGCAAACTGGTGTGTGTGTGTGTGTGCCTGTTCGTGTATTTTCTTCAAAAAAACCCTCTTTCCTCTCTCTCTTTTTTTTTTTTTTTTTTTTTTTTTTTGCCAAGAGCATCATTCAAGATTTAAAGAAAAACTTTGAAATAGTGAAGCTGGTGACAGGAAGCTTGATATCATGCCACCGTTTGGCTGCGTCTGTGGCAGGTCCAGGAGGGCTTGTTGGAGCAACATTAGTGGATGGCCGATACACTTACCGGGAGGTATTGAACCCCAAATTTCTTACTGCCTTAAGTTTTCGAAAACGTGGTCTAGCGTATCACTGACCACGTTGTGTAAGATTAGGTGATGTTCTGTTTTTGGAATTCACTAGCATGTATATTCTCTCTGATGAATAATTAATTACACTAGTTTTTATTTATAGTTCTGACACGTATCTATTAGGGCTTGTGGTAGCTTTGTTCCAGTTTCTCCACCAGCTTCCGTTCAGCTACCCTTGTAGAGACTATATCTTTGAATTTGGTGTGAAGCTCTTGAAACCTGGAACAGGTCTGTTAGGACATGGAAGCCACACACAGAGATAGCTTATAACAGTTTATTGCTAAGGTTTTGATAATTTTTTTTCTCGACACTTGTTGTGATTTAATAACTATTGTCAAATAGTATCAGGAAAGTAATAGCAAATCCAAGGGGACTTCAGTGTTCCTTTTTACAAAGGTAATAAAAAAGAAGTAATGTTTCTAAAGTGAGTTTTATAGCTATTTTATGTAATTTTAAACAATTTCTGTTTTCCAGGCTTTGCAAAGTGAACTATTTGACAACTAAATTTGCAAAAAATAAAAAGAATGCTCAGAGTTCTTGTTCAGAAAGAAAAGTCTTAAGCTTGAGGTTTTGTTTCTTCTTTTCAGTATTTGGAGGCACATCTAAAATTTTTGGCATTTTTTCTGCAAGAAGCCACCCTTTATTTGGGCTGGAATCGTGCCAGGGAGATCTGGGAATGCCTCGTAACTGGCCAAGATGTTTGTGAGTTAGATCGAGAGGTAAGAAAAACTTGAAAAGTTAGTGTCTGTGGTTACAGAGTGAATCTTAATGGATCATAAATAACACGTGTGTGTGTTGAGACATGTGAAACATGAGTAACATACACAAACTAGTAATGCTTTTATAGGCTTTGTGTAAGTTAACGGAGCCAGTGTTACGTGTTTGCTTATGACTAGGATGCTCTTTTAACATCAAATTTGACTGAAGGAAGAACGTAGACCAGGAGATTAGTTGCAGATGTAGGGATGCTGGTTTGAAAAGGGGTATGTGCAATTTTGCGGATTGCTGAATGTCTCTTTTATGAGACAACTTTATTAGGGTGAAAAATGACTATGAAGACTAAGTACCCTAATGCTGCAATACAGCCTGTATAATATGTGAGGTTGTGTGAGGTTACTAGATTAGGTTTTGAATCTTTTGCTGTAGATGAGTTACTGTAGTATCTGACATAGTTTGCCAATGCTATATAAAACTAAAATAATTGCCATGACAATGGAGTAAATATATATCTGCCTTTCATTCACAGATGTGCTTTGAGTGGTTTACAAAAGGACAGCATGATCTAGAGAGTGATGTACAGCAACAGCTCTTCAAAGAGAAAATTCTTAAACTGGAGTCATACGAAATTACTATGAATGGTAAGAAAAAATGGCTTTTGTCAACATATTTGTTTTTGAAATATATAACATAAATTTGCTTCTGAAGCCTTCAAATTAAATATCTAAACAGTCCTGTAAATAAAGATAATAAAGCAGTCTTTTTCAATCACTTTGAGTTTTTATAGCTGTAGAGGGGAAAGATCATCTCTTGTATTTGTTATCTTCATCTTTCAAAAAAGCTTAGAAACTTAGTCTGACCTGAACAAAAAGTTTGCACCTCTTTTCATTTTCAGGTTTTAGTTTATTCAAGACTTTCTTTGAAAATGTGAACCTGTGCGACCATCGACTAAAGAGGCAAGGAACTCAACTGGTGAGTGTTCTGGCAAGTTTGTTCTTACATTACATACAACAGCCTGTGGCATTTTGGGGATGGGAGGAGGTGAGACAAGGATTCTTTAGCAGGTGTTTGACATGGTCATGTTTGTATTGATATGCAGATCATTCCTCTAGCATTAACATTGTTAAATTCTGTAGCTAAAACTCCAGAATTATGATAATTAAATTTGAGCAATTGGTAGCTGGAAGCTGGTATGCAGCTTCTAAAACTTTGCAGGAGGAATGACTAAACTGTTTTAATAATCACGAATTCAAGTGTGCAGTTTTTTTGATTTTCCCTAGAAGGGAAATACTTTCTTTTTGGATTTTCTTTTCCTTTTCTTCTTTACAAAAGATTTAGGCTTATCATATTCAAATTCTAATCTACAATAATTTTTAACTCTGATCCTTCAGTGTTTTTTGTTAAATTAATGGTTAATGGTTATGTCAAGTAGTCTTCCATAGGCGTTTTAGATCTTTATCACAGTTACCTTAATTCAAATGCATAATTTTTTGCCAAGTATCATAGCAGGTTTTGTGATGGTTTATTATGTGGTTGGTTACCAAGTTGACCTTTGTGAAACAAATTCCATTCCCAATTAAATTTCTCTGTGCTTTTGATGTTAGTAATTTCTCAGTTGGCTTGGCTGAGAGTGTTCTTTGGAACCTGTTCATCCACCTGTAAACAATTTTATTTTTTTTCTAGTATAAATATACAAATCCACAGCTATTGATTTCACTTTGCACTGTGCCAAAGCTTGGCAGTGCATTGGGAAAGAAATCTTTAAGATTCAGTCAAAAGATGCCCTTCCAGCAGATCGAAGACTATTTTGTTCCTGGGGTTCATCTCGCTGTTGTATAAGAAATCCAGTTGTGTTTTACTGTTGTTTTTTCTTGCGTAGAGTGTAGAAAAACTGGAATTAATAGGAATGGATTTCATTTGGAAGATTGCAATGGAGTCACCTGATGAAGAAATTGCCAATGAAGCTATTCAGTTGATAATAAATTACAGCTATATTAATCTAACTCCTAGATTGAAAAAGGTAGGCATATATTTGTGTGTGGAAAGTGCTTTGACATTCATAGAGCATTGATCCTCTGCATGTTAAAATGTGTAATTTGTTGGGCTCTGTCAGTTTTGAGTAATTACCATGATTTTGTCGTAAGTTCTGATTCATTTGTACTTTTTCTTTTTAGGATTCAGTATCACTGCACAAGAAATTCATTGCTGATTGTTACACACGGTTAGAGGTAAAGGACTAATTTTCTGTTCCTGTACCTACTTGCCTTTTCAGTTTTGTGTCTTAGAATTACAATAATTGACTGCAATAATTCTGTTTAAAGAAAACATTTCTTCCCACAAGTATTTCTTGTCCTCTTAGCTCTCCAGGACATACTAATTGTCCACATAAACCAGCTCGTACACTCTGCTTTGTATTCTAGGCAGCCAGCTCTGCGCTCGGTGGTCCAACATTAACACATGCTGTTACAAGAGCTACAAAAATGCTTACAGCAACCGCTATGCCTACAGTAGCAACATCAGTTCAGTCTCCTTACAGGTAGGCCTGCCTTTAAAAGAATAAAGATGACAGTAGACATTTGCTCCCAGCTGCTTCCCACGTGATTTTGAGTGCTAATTAAAATTGTCAGTATTGGTAGTTGTGTATTCTGGTGGTTTCTCAGTGGAATCTTCCAATTACAATGCAATTTGAGTTCCAAAGAGACTTTGAAAAACCTGTGTTTTCAGAGGAAAAAAAAAAAAAGCCAAAAATACCCCCACAAAAAAACACCACCTAAAAACAAACCAACACCCCCCTCTGACCCCACCAAAACCAACCAACCAACCAAAAACCCACAAAAAAAGCCCACAGACTATTACCAGCCTGTTAGTCATGTTATATTTCTGGGGCAGTGGGGTTTATTTGTTTTTGTTTTAACTGGGAGAGAAAAGGATGGTTTTTCATCTTCTAGCTTAACATATACATACCTAAATGCATGTAGCTTAAACATATGAGCACAGGGTGTGACCTTTAGAAACATGAAGCTGCTTCTGAAGCTGGCTACATCTCAAGCAGTATAATGCAAGCTTCTTGGCCTGTTTTCCTAGTTAATTTCAACTGAATTAACTCCAAGTTTAAGGAGTTATATTTGAAAGCAGCTAATTCATGGTAGTTACCCATGGGCGTTGAAAATGAATCTAAGACAAGTTATTCTTGTTTTTGATGTTTATCTCCAGGTCAACTAAACTTGTAATAATTGAGAGGCTGCTGCTGTTGGCAGAGCGTTATGTGATAACAATAGAGGTAAGAGATGTAATTTCTTGCTAGGCAAGGCTAAGAACACAACTTTCAGTATTATGAAAAGTTATTTAAACCTATGCAACTCTATTAACTTTGTTATGTGCCGTTATAGGAATGTCTTTGTTTTCAAGGGTGGTATTTACTGTTATCCTTTTCTTCCTGTAGGACCTTTACTCTGTTCCCCGAACTATTCTACCTCATGGTGCCTCTTTCCATGGACATCTTTTAACACTTAATGTTACATACGAGTCTACCAAAGATACCTTCACCATAGAGGTATGTGTGCACAGGTTATGCCTGTCATGAGGTGTTGATCACATAGATACTCTTGGGTTTTTTAATGCCTGGACTGGACAGAGGAAGCTGGTTTGAAGAACTTCAGTCAACTTGCAAACTCTATTTGAAAATGTTAAATATCTGTATAAGGCTACTGTAATGGAAGCGTCTTTAGACTAAATTTATTTTGGTCATCATTCAAGGGTAGGAAGAATAAGTTGTTTGCTTATTGTTGGTGATGGAGCATTTCTACTGCTGTCCTACCCTGTCAGTCTCTTTTGTGGACAATAACTTTACCGCCCTATGCAGAGGCGCAGGAAGACTTTAATGGAAGATTTTTCTTCTGTTCTCTTGGAATTTACTGCTCGAGCAGACTTACTGAATTAGTGTTGTTTAATTTTACAGGCTCATAGCAATGAAACTGTAGGAAGCGTCAGGTGGAAAATAGCAAAGATGTTGAATTCACCTGTGGATAATATACAGATATTTGCCAATGATAGCCTGGTACGTGAATTACAAGGGATTCTGATTCTTTATGAAATTCAGTCTCTTTTCTTCAACTAAATGATAAATATTTTCTTGCAGCTAACTGTAAATAAAGATCAGAAACTATTACACCAGCTGGGTTTCTCTGATGAACAAGTCCTTACAGTAAAAACATCAGGAAGTGGGACTCCATCAGGGAGCTCTGCAGATTCCTCAACCAGTTCCAGCAACAGCGGCAGTGTATTTAGCTCATCCTATGCAATGGAACAGGTACAGCATAATAGCCTGAAACCTTCCCTCGGATTTTTCCTTGAGGGAGCATAGTTGGGGGATTCACAACTGGAGTTGGAAGAGTTACAGTAAGATGAGACAGAAGCTGTTCACATGTTCAAGTGTCCAGTCTTTACTAGTCTGGTTTTGTTTTGTTTCAATTGCAATTTGAAAGCATTTAAATACACAATTGCCTTATGCATGCACCTTGGACTTCAAAATCTGTTTTCTGTGACCTGTTGTAGCCTGCTTGGTGTTTATGAATCTATACAGTGTCTTTTAAACAAACAAGACCCATATGATTTAATTTTGAGATTATATATTTGTTGGGAGGAAAAGTTTCCAGATTTCCACTATTAATAAAGTTGCAGGGTGAAAATAAACTAAAAAGCATCAGCTAGCATGTTCAGACTGGTCAACCCTAACTAACAGTTGATTCAAAAATGGATAAAAATGTAAAAATTCAAATCTTGTCTCAGTGTAGAAAGTAGGCTGGGATTTCTGCTGGCATCTGGGTCAGTTGCTTCAGTGAAGAGCTCTTGTAAGTTACTTGCAACAGAGAGGGGGGAAAAAGACCTTTGTATTTCTGCTTAATTCTCAGGAGAAATCCCTCCCTGGAGTAGTCATGGCTCTCGTGTGTAATGTGTTTGATATGCTTTACCAGCTTGCCAATCTAGAGGAGCCAAGGTAAGCAAACTAAATGGTTATTGAATATTGAAGAAATGCTCGCACTGCCAAGTGTGAACAGCTACTTATTTTGCAGTGTGTAGGCACCCACCGGGCCACAGTGTGGCTGAGCCCTAGTTTTGCATAAGTAACTTCTGATAACTTTTCAGAATAACGCTGCGAGTGAGGAAACTTCTGCTCTTGATTCCCACTGACCCAGCTATTCAGGAGGCTCTTGATCAGCTTGATTCCCTAGGAAGAAAGGTATGGATTAAACAATAACTGATCTTGATGAGCTTAACTTTACTACCAGGATTCTTAAATTCCTTGTCAGATTAAGTGAGGGGTTTGAAATTCTACTGCAAATAATGCATGTGTTAAAGATTATTGACTCATTTCCAGGCAGCTGGAGGTGAGGGCGTTATTACAGGGATTTTAGGAAATGTATTGCCAATTACAACAAAATGCAGTAATCTCAAAATAATTCTTCTGTGACTTTTTCTTCTAGAAAACACTGCTATCAGAATCAAGTTCTCAGTCTTCAAAATCACCGTCGTTGTCTTCAAAGCACCAACATCAGCCCAGTGCTAGTTCAATATTAGAAAGTCTTTTCAGGTCTTTTGCTCCAGGCATGTCGACCTTCAGAGTGCTCTACAATTTAGAGGTAAGAAAACAAATCACTTTTTACTTGTGCTTCTGAGCACTAAGGTTTAAGTGGTTCTAAATTTCTTGGGTAGGGTCATTACGGAAAATGCAAATGTCATGTCATAGTCTACTTTTGTGTATGTGATAAATTTTACACAGAATGAAAGGGGTTAAAACTTCCCCTTTAGAGACTTTACTGTGAAGTCAGGTCCCTCTTTTTGTGATTTGCAAGGTAGAAGTAGTATTCTGAAGTAAGTCAAGAGGAGCAAAGAAACATAAAAGTCATTACTGTTTAGGTAAAATTCCAGCTTGAATCTCCAGAAACTCTGAATATGTGATTTTTAGTGTGTGTGTGTGTATATATATGTATACACACACAACTCTTAAAAATGAATGGGCGCTGTTGTTCAGTTTGATTGGGTTTGCTTAATTCAATTTGAAGGAAAAAGAATGCTAACTTCCCTTCTGTATAAGTCTACTATATTCTGTCTGTAGAGGCTAAGGAGGAATATTTTTGAAAAGCATTCAGCTGTGAAGAACTTTCACTATCCAGATGTGCAGGCCTTTTACCCAGCAGCTTCTGGCCTGTTTAGCTGTGTATGTAAAGTGAGTGGAACACACACATGTTTTTTTTTACTTCTAAGTATTGTCATGAGTAAGTTCTTCAGCCAAACACTGGATTGGACCCTGGAAAAAGGTTCTTTCCAAGCATTCAGTGCATGGATTTTAAAGAGTTTAAGGGAGTTTAGCTGGTGTTGTTGTTAAGGCACTAATCTGCATGCTCTTGGAGGCTGGACAGTTTCTAGTTCTGCTTTAGGGCCCCACTGTGTATAACGTCCCATGACAAGTATGGTTTGAACAACCTGAAGTTGGAGGACCGGTTGGCAGCAGATTCAAAAGCAGTGGACAAAGTTGTTCTTTCACTCCTGGTGTGTGCCAAGATCACTGTAGGAATTTTCTTGTAGTTGCTTTCCTTTGGGTTTCTGCAGTCTGATGTTAGCTCTTTATCTTCCTATATTGTTGTCATACTGCAGCGTTAGGATTCCCCCCTTTTCTGTACAGCTGGAATGAAAGGTATTTGATGATAGCTTTGAATTGTGTTGACAAGTTCTACAACCGAAAGCAAATAGTTTAGCATATCACAGCAAGGGTATCTTGTTGAACTGGCAGGTTATATTACAGCATGACGAGACAGTTATCTGCTGCTTCCATGCCAGAGAAAATAATAAAAGCAAGTAATAAATTGCTTGCTTTTCTGGCAAGGGATGAGAAGCAGTAAATTGGATTAGATGTGTAGATTATATGAGTGGACTTGTTCCTCAAATCCAGTCAAGCCAATTGTAAGATGACTTCAGTCAAGAAAAGGATGATGTACTTTTATCTCTCTCTTTTTTTTTTTTTTTTTTTTTAATCCCCTCCACTGGTGATCTGTTGGAAATATGGCAACCAGTCTGAACTGCTCTCTGAAAAAAGATGCACAGGAAATTTGCAGAGCATATCAAAGAGATGAAAATTAAACGTTGCAGGTGTTCAGGGTTATATCATGCAGTGTTGCGATAAGATTTCATGCCTGGAACTCTGTAAACCATTGTTCTGACCTGTGAACCTGGAACAGATGTGCTTTGTTTTCCCACGTGCAGCACTGTCTGTACATGCTGAAGAGACTTTTCAAGAACATAAATAACTTCTGGAGGTTTTCTGAGGTTTTGGGAGGAGCTGGGGTTTTTTTGTTTGTTTGGGTGTTGTTTTGGGTTTTCTTCATGTAAAATGAAGTTAAATTGATGATAAACTGACATGAGATCTGACCACAGACTTCCTTTTGGCCATGTTTCTGAGCGTAATTGCATCCTGTGCAGTTTAGTGCTGATTTGCAACAGGAGGAACGATACAGTGGTGATGTTCATAAGGCCTGCAGAATTACCTGGACCATCTTTTACAAAAAAACCCCCAAACAATAATGGCAATATGGTTATGTTTCAGAAGGCATGAATCAATAAGCCAGCCATTTGTAGGGTGTTCTGTGGCATACTGTCAATTGAAAAATCTGGAAAGGGGAATGATTTGGGCTCTCGAGGAGCACCAACTGAGCCTGAAAACAACATTGCATGTGCTAGAGTTTGTACTTTATCCTTTCCCTTAACAAGTAACTGCAGTGAAAAAAAAAAATGCCCTTTGATACAGAATCAGTATCTGTCATAGCCATAGTTGTCCTGAATATTTTTAATGCAATTTCTCTTTACTGCCTACAGCTTTGCATAAGTGTACTGGTAATTGCTTCATTTGTATTGGATCTTTTTTCTGTTTTGCTTTTAACCTTTAGCAGATAAAGAATACTAAGGGGAGTGTGTGTATGCATGCTTGTTTATTTATTTATTTATCTTAGGTACTGAGCTCCAAGCTGATGCCAACTGCAGATGATGAAATGGCAAGAAACTGTGCCAAGTCTTTCTGTGAAAACTTCCTCAGAGCAGGAGGTTTGAGGTTAGATGTCAATCTTGACTCAATATATTTAACATTTCATTTAGTTAGCAGTTCTGTGTAGTTTCTGATTTCTACACTGTAGCACACTAGCACACCTGTCAGCTTCCTTTTCAGAGAAAAAACATCCACCCAAAGCTGTGTGTTCATTTTCCAGTGTCTGAAAAGCTACTGTAGCTACCTGTCGTGGTTTAACCTCAGCTGGTAATGAAGTACCACCTAGCTGCTCACTCGCTCCCCCCTCACACAGAGGGATGAGGAGGAGAATTGGAAAGGGTTAAACTCAAGGGTTGAGATAAGAACAATTTAATAGTTGAAATAAAAAAAAAAATGAAAGAGCAATAATAACGATGACAATAACAGTTATAATGAAAAGAGGAAGGGAGAGAATAACACCCAGAGGGAAAGGAAGAAAGGAACATGTGGTGCACAATGCAACTGCTCACCACTCGCTGACGATGCCAAGCCAGTCCCTGAGCAACCATCTGCCCACCCCAGCCAGCCCCAGGTATATATACCAGGCATGCCGTCCCATGGTATGGAATAGCTCTTTGGCTAGTTTGGTTCAGCTGGCCTGGCTGTGTCCCCTCCCAATTCCTTCTGCCCCTCCAGCCTTTTTGCTAGCAAGGCCTGAGGAACTGAAAAGTCTCACATCAAAGCCAAAACACAGCACTGTACTAGCTCCTAAGAAGGTAATTAACTCCATCCCAGCTGAAACCAGGACACTACCATAGTACTGTAACAGAGTACTTGTTAAACCCCAAAATAGTTAGGCACAGATAAGATGTGTAGTGTAGATTTTACTAAGGTAGCTGATGCTTGAACAGTTAGCATTTAAGTGTTTCAGTTCAAATTTGCAAGTGTATGCATTACATGATGTCCTGCACAGATACCAATGGATATTCTAAGCAGTCAAAGCATAGATTGTGCAGTGGGAACCATATTAAATTTTACAGTTTCCAAAATTCAGACCCTTCAGGTACGAGTTGAGGCACAGTGTGAGTGGTTCGGAAGACCTGGCAATACTGCTTGTGCTGTGTCAGATTTACCAAGTACATGTTGCTCTTAAAAATTCTGTCCACAACCACCTCGCCCCATAGACCTTGAAGCATTTTCCAACAGGAACAGAAGAAAGCTTCCATCTGTAGATGTAGGAGGGGAAAATGGGGATGTTACTCTCCAAAGATGCCAGTTTGGCAGTTTTAACTGACACTGCTGGCTGAATAGGAGGAGGGGAGGACAGAAATAAATTAATTGCATCTCTCTCCTAATGTAAAGCATTTTCAAACGGTCTTACTGATTTGTTTTTAAGCTTGGTGGTGAATGTGATGCAGAGAGATTCCATCCCATCAGAAGTAGACTATGAAACAAGACAGGGAGTCTATTCCATCTGCCTACAACTTGCAAGGTATGTAATTGCCTTTCATTAGAGAAAGTGCTGCTTTCCTTGCTTTTAGAGTGTGGTTTGTAGTATTTCAGATTAATTGGTACTTCGAGTTATGTTTCATTCACTTGCTGTGAACTTTCAAATATAAGCCTGATATTTTTGCTCTGTGAATGTAGGTTCTTGCTTGTTGGCCAGACAATGCCTACCTTACTGGATGAGGATTTCATTAAAGATGGGGTAGAAGCATTGTCTTCGCGCCCCTTCCGTAATGTCAGCCGGCAAGCAAGTAGGCAGATGTCCATTTGTGGAACACCTGAGAAGTCATCCTACCGACAGCTCTCTGTATCTGATAGATCCTCCATTAGGGTAGAAGAAATCATACCAGCAGCAAGAGTTGCCATACAAGTAAGGAAGCATTTGATGATTTATGGTGATGTAGTGGTGACGTCTCCAGTGACAGCTGTATAACTCCTGGGTTTTTAATCAAAAGTCTTTTTATACAGGTTCTTGCCCAAGCTCCATTTAAAAGCCTCTGAAGATCCTGACCATCAGTCTTCCCAACTTTGATCTGAATTTTAACATAGTCTCAAAAACTATTTTGGCAGTACAGAGGGAAGCAGTACCTCAAAAGCGCTTACCAGAAATAGCTCTACACAGAAATCTTACTTGAAATTTATTGTCAGTCACACTTAACTCTAGGATCTTACTCTTGTTAATTTTCTGTGAATAGAAAGAACGTTCCTGCTTGAACTTGTGGCTTATAGTCTGTGTTTCTTTGAATTAGAAATCTTGGGCAAGTTTTTTGTTTCAAGTAACTCATTAAAAATTAAATTTGCTTGATAGTACCCTGGGAAGAAAGGACATTTTTGTTTTCAATAGTTTAAGAGAATGCTATTTTTCCCCTTTATAGGTATGTCAGTGTAACGAATCTGAGACTGGGTATTTACTAAAACAATCTAATCAACAAGAACTCAACCCATTGGAAAGTTGAGTCCACTTGAAAGAAAATTCATGGTTAATCTAACATGTATGCTGTGTTAGGTTCTTGGGCAGTGCTTCCCAAATGGATCAATACGATTGAAATCGGTGTGCTTAAGTCCAGATAGGCGAAAAGGGTGTCTATCTTAGTGGAGAATTTCCTATTAAGGGAGCAATACTGATCTGTTCTTGGGAACAGACAGACTCTTGTATCTTTGAGCCTGCTTAGAGAAGAGAGGGGAGAACAAATCCAAACGCCAGTTTGACGCGATCCTGAAGATAAATTCCTCTTATCCCTATGATTAACAAAGGCTGTTGAATATCCCAGAAGTAACTGCTGGTTTTTGTTCCTTCAGACTATGGAGGTGAATGATTTCACTTCCACAGTGGCTTGCTTTATGCGACTCTCTTGGGCTGCTGCTGCAGGACGACTGGACCTCGTGGGAAGTAGTCAGCCGATAAAAGAGAGCAACAGTTTATTTCCTGCTGGGATTCGAAACAGACTTAGCAGCTCAGGTAGGTTAACTATGTCTCTAAACCAGCCTAAAGAAAGAGTTTGTTTTATTCTTAATTGAACGCTTTGAAGCTTGAAGCTAAATTCATTGGAGTTGGGCTCGATGAACCTCTTGGTCTCTTCCAGCTCAGCACATTATATGATTGCATTACACAAATCTGAGCAAAATGCTGTAATCCATATGGCATTTGAAGAAGTTTTTTTTTGAATTGCAGAGAGCTGACCAGAAGCTGAAAACATCTGAAAAATATAATGGATTACAGCACTTGTTCATTTCTTAATGCAGGAAGTAATTGCAGTTCAGGAAGTGAAGGAGAGCCGACTGCGCTGCATGCTGGTATCTGTGTCAGACAGCAGTCCGTATCCACCAAAGATGCTCTGATTGCTGGAGAAGCCTTGTCTCTCTTAGTAACCTGCCTTCAGCTACGCAGTCAGCAACTAGGTATGAAATAGAATTGGATTACTCACTATTTGGAATATAAGTAAGGTGGGGGAAGGCTTTTGGAGGCACGCAAGTACGAAAAATCACAAGAAACTTACCTGTCTCATCTGACAGCGCTACAAAATTAAAACCACAAAATGTCGCTAAAAATTGAGGCGGGGGTGGGTGGGCGTGTGTGTGGCATGAAACAAGGCATGTAGTGCTGTGCCTTGGTGAAATGTTTTGGGAAAGCTGACTTCCTACCAGTATATTAAATATTTGCACTGGCTTTGAAGTAGGTAATTCTGTAAGTGCTGCTGTTTGCATAGCAAGTGTTTAGTACTTCAACCTTTGTGTACAGGGTGTGTAAACATTGGTGATGGTGGTGGAAGGCGAAGAAAAATGCTGTTACAACGTGGTGCCAGTCTCTGGGGAGAAGAGGAGATGGGAAATACACAGATAGCTGCTACCACTTTTCAGCATTGATAGGGGGATGTCCTCTAGGTCCTATGGTATTTTAGTGCAAGACTGTAACTGATTGATTTTAAATTGTTTTTTTAAAAAATAGCCTGGTACTCTTCTGTTCTAGGATCTTTTTACAATTTGCCTTGTGTTGCTGATTTCATCATTGACATACTACTTGGATCACCAAGTGCTGAGGTGAGGGTGTTTCTCTGTAAACTTTTTAAACGTTGTGTTTCTGAAATGTGTACACTATGATCATTTGATACGGTCTGAAGGTAAAAATTATTCATTACAAATATTCCCCCAAGTTTTTGTATTTGAATAAATAACCTTTGTATAATTGTTAGTAATGCCAGTTTCTAGTGATGTGTTGATAGAAAATGCTGAAGTATTACATTCTTTAGGGCCGTTTAATCCATGAGGCACGTAGGACTGTGCTGTGGCTAGTCTAAAGAAAATACTGTCATTTTGGTGAGACACATCCTGTAAAACTGTACTTTAGGGAAAGTTCCAAATAACTTTAATCTCGAAAGATCTAGGTAAGATTTAATGGACTCTTCTGAACTTGAAGATCAGAACACTCCTAAAATTCATTCTTTCTGATTTAAGATTATTCTGGATATTCTAAAATCTAGAGATTTTCAAGTCACATTTACTTCATTTCATTGCATCTCATATATTTTACATGAAGTCATTGCATCTTTTCTTCCTTATCTGAATTTATAATCTCTGTTTAATAAAGCATCAGAGCTTTTAGCTCAGGGATGAAAGTGGATTGCTAAATCCCTATAAATAGAGAAAACCTAGCTGGTGGGTGCAGAGCTCATGGTCTGGTTTACACAAGCTTTTCAATGTCTTTATTTTCTGTCAGATTTCTAGCAAAACAGAAATGTATTTTTTTGCAACCTTTGAGCAATTGCTAATGTTTGACAAATGACGCTTTCAGATTCGTCGTGTTGCCTGTGACCAGTTGTACACCCTTAGTCAGACAGACACATCAGCCCACCCAGATGTACAAAAGCCCAACCAGTTTCTCCTGACTGTTGTTCTTCATGCCCAGCTGCCTCTTTGGTCACCAACCAGCATCATGAGAGGAATCAACCAGAGGTAAGTCAGATGTGTGTGCGTTGAGGAAGCAAATCTGTCACATTTTTGGAGTAGTGCTGTGGAAGCTCTGAGGCACAAGGGTTTAGGACTTTGCAAGTCTGTCAAAAGTAGACCATCCCTGTCACGCCCCCGATGATTTTGGAAAGATGTAAACTGAAGGGAAATAAAACTGAGTTCTCAAGGTACAACTCTTCCTCTGTGAACTCTTACAGTTCACCTTAATTGACTTCCCATTTGGGAGGCAAGAATTGCTAACTAGACCTGCTCTTTCTAGGTAGTCAGTTCCTGGCTGGAATCCTGCATGAGACATAGAGGCAATGGGATGTATGACAATAACGTTGAATTTACTTGATAGCATTGCATAGATCCAGATCAGAAACCAATGCTAAAGGCTCCAGCCTTGTCAGTAATGTCTGGACCCATGGCTTCACCTGATTTCTTGTTGCTTGTGTTGCCCATTACACCTATAAAGACTGTTAGGTGTCAGTCCTGTTAACTTGTCCTTAACTGGCCAAAGGTTGTTGAATTTGACAGTAACTTTAAGCAGCAATTTCTAGAGGAATCTAAATAGAGGAGTAACTGAGAAGTTAAAACACATAGTTTTATTGTTGGTTGATAATTGACTGAAATCGTTATGAGGTGAAGGAAGAAGGCAGGATTAAATGTCATTCATAACATTCAGAAGTAGCTGTGGGGAAGGAATTTGTTTTAAAAGCTGCAGTGCGTACATGCAGAAGGATACCTGGATAGCTACTTTGCATTAGATGGACAGAGCACACAGGCTTTAAAGGCAACAGCTTAGAAAGAAGTTTCTGATTTTAAATTAAACCTTTCTTCTGTTTGTACCTGTTTCAGACTTTTATCCCAGTGTACAGAGTATTTTGACCTGAGATGTCAGTTATTGGATGACCTCACATGTAAGTATGTACAGGCACACATGTCATTCTGATTGCAGCTTCCAAGCATGTCTTCCTTCCATAGACAAGATGTAGGATTGCCTTCACAGAGGGGTTACCACACCATGAACTCGATGTGACCTGCCAGTGTGCTGGCTGTCCTGTGTTAATGCCTGGCATGGACTGTTCTTGGCGTTGAGTAACAGCAAGGCAGCTCACTCCTTTTGGAAAGGGAACTGAGTTCCTTTGTGGAAGGTATACTTTGTACACATTGCGGGAGAAACTAGACTACTACCAAACTTTTCGAAATTCTTTGTATTTATAGTCTATGTTGATAGAGCTGTTCATTTTTCTGGGTTTTCTTTTTCTCTTGCAGCATCGGAAATGGAGCAGCTAAACATAAGCCCAGCTGCCATGTTAGAAGATGAGATCACCTGGCTAGATAATTTTGAACCCAACCGTACAGCTGAGTGTGAGACCAGTGAAGCTGATAACATCCTGTTAGCAGGACACTTGAGGCTTATCAAAACTCTCCTTTCGCTTTGTGGGGCAGAGAAGGAAATGGTTGGTAAGTGTTCCTTTTTACTCAAAAATGGCTAGACTAGTGTGAATTCTTCATAGCAGTAACAGAGGACTTGATCAGTAGACAGTATGCACAAAGACATAATCCATGTGTAGAAGTGATACAGAGCTATAAGGAGTAATTTTGGCAGTATGTTTGTTGTACCTTTGACATGTGATGAAATATTTGAATGTGGGT
Organism: Falco naumanni; assembly: GCF_017639655.2. NCBI lineage: Eukaryota > Metazoa > Chordata > Aves > Falconiformes > Falconidae > Falco > Falco naumanni. Next base: position 29,579,097 of record NC_054064.1, on the reverse strand, counting down.
TTTGTTGATATGGTGCTATGAAGTGATTTTGCTGTTATGGAACACCTTTTGATGTTTGCAGTGATAATGTAAGTATTTAACAGTAGATGTGGATTACTGTGTTACAGGTTCATCTTTGATTAAGCCATTGCTGGATGATTTCCTCTTCCGAGCATCCAGGATTATTCTGAATAGCCATTCTCCAGCAGGCAGTGCTGCAATCAGTCAGCAAGACTTTCATCCAAAGTAAAAATTGTGGTTTTTTGTTTATGTTCTCGTGAATGCAAATGTCACACTGGGACTACAGTTACTAGGCTTTAATACCAATGTTGGCGCATTTCTCCAGTTCTCTACATTTCCTACATAAGTGCCCAAATAGCGTTTTTCTAAGTTTTTGTGTGACCCAGAATCTTTGCTTTTCTGTACTTCCAAAGTCTGTGCTTTGTTAGATCACTGATGAACTGCAAGCACAACTGAGTGCTGGCTTCATGAGTCCAAAGAGTACTCCTTTAGCTCTTCATTGCTTGGGAAGTTGGCTCAATGGCTGAAGTTGGAGCATGACCAGGAAGTGAACTTTCCAAGCCCCTTGTAAATGAGAATTGCAAAAGTTCTGCTGCTATTTTTCCCCCTTCAAAAGAACTGTTTTGTAAAAAGCTAATGCTGAGCCAGTCTCCTTGTACCTGAGAGAGTTGATAATAGCACAGAATATATCAAATGGGGGGAAAAGGAGTGGGCTTGCTCTTTTGTGTCACGCCTGCCTTCTGTTGCCTTACAATATCTGAAGGGGTGGATAAATTAGCTTATGTGGAGTTCTGTGCTGCTGTAGCTGGATTGCTTACATCACACTGACCTGTTGGTGTTAAGAGCTGGATCAGTCATATCTGCACTGCCTTTCCACAAGCCCTGAAGAAGGTTCCAGTGGAGCATTTAGCAATGCCTGAACTGAATGGGACTTGCTACACCTTCATGTTTTGCTCCAGCTTTGCTCTACTGCAGTTCAAGCATGCTCTTTTGTTTGCTTAAAGTAAATAAAGCCTTTTCTTTGGCCTTTAGAAGAAAAGGCTGGTGTGTTTGATCCACTGAAAAGAGCTAAGTAGGAGTGTTCTGTACCGGTCTAGCCCAGCTTAGGTCTAAGGTCATCTCTTGTAGCAAGTATGTTATCTCTTTCAAAACTTTTCTCCCTGTAAATAAGTCATTGTGTCTCCATCAGTGTTACAGTGATAGAGACTATCTGGCTGATTGTCCTCAGCCATACAACCAATTCTGTCTCTCCTTTTTAGGGCACCTACTCTTCCTTGCTACTGAATGTTAAAAACTGTCTCCATGTCAGTAAGGGAGGCTTATTTTAAAGGAGCGTTCCTGGTGCTGCTTTTTCTGATTTGATTCTTCCCCGTTCTCCTTCCCCAAGAAAATAAAAATAGCACTCTGCAGTCTCTCAGGAGTGTTCCTTTTGCACATTAATTGTCACTTGTTCCAAGTAATATGGCTTTATGGAATTAGAAATAATTGAGTCATCCACAAAATAGATCTTGAATGTGATTTTCTTTTCAGGTGCAGTACAGCCGATAGCCGATTAGCTGCTTACGAAGTGTTAGTAATGCTGGCTGATAGCTCACCTTCCAATCTCCAGCTTATTACAAAAGAGCTGCTTTCTATGCATCACCAGTGTGACCCTGCACTTACCAAGGAGTTTGATGTAAGCAAAACCCCTTTTTTTATTTGCATGAGTGTGGTTTGGAGTACTGTGTGTGATCTACTTAACGGCTCCATTCATGGAATTTCCAAGGTCTTCAATTTAAAACGACAAAAAGCTGATAAGAGTAAATGTAGACCCATTAGATGTTCCTCAAATACTCCACTTTGTCAGTTATTATCTGGATAAGAAAGAATTATTTCCTAAATATCACCTATTTTATTTAGATACATGTCTAAATGACCAAATACAGCACTGTTACGATCTTTCAGAATTTATATTCCTGGGTTTTCATTAAATTGCTCTGAACAGCTTAGATAAAGGTGATTATGAAAACTATGGTGTGTTGTTGGAGTCTTATGCTTTTTATAACTTACTGGGACAAAAAAAATGTGTTTTTCATTCTAGTATCTTCCACCAGTGGATAGTCGCTCCGTTTCAGGATTTGTGGGACTGAAGAACGGTGGTGCTACTTGTTACATGAATGCCGTCTTCCAGCAACTATATATGCAGCCTGGTCTCCCAGAGGTAATTGGTTCAACGTCCAGTAAAGTCTGTCACCTGAACTGCAAGTTCATCTCAGCAGCATTTGTAAATTAATTGTTTTAAAAAAAACACACACAAACCCAACAACCGTATACATGTGTGTGTGCATAAATATATAATTTATAAGTCGCTGTGCTGTGTGTCATGACAACTTACAGCAGTAATTTTGCCAAGAACCAATTTTATACGGTTATTTGTTTCCTTCCAGGCCTTGCTTTCCATTGATGATGATACAGACAATCCAGATGACAACGTGTTCTATCAAGTTCAGTCTCTTTTTGGTCATTTGATGGAAAGCAAGCTACAGTATTATGTACCTGAGAACTTCTGGAAGGTATTAGATCTTTTTGTTTAGAATATGTTGCGTTCCTACTTAACAAGTAATCACTTATTCAGCCTTTTCTCATTGCAGAATTTCTAGAGATAAAGTTCTACTTCAGAAAATAAAAACATGTAAAAATAACACGCTTTTTTTTAAAAAAATCACTATCTTTAGGTATATGGAACAACCAGCTTTTTATATATTTTTATACTTTATACAGATTTTCAAGATGTGGAATAAGGAACTTTATGTTAGAGAGCAACAGGATGCTTATGAGTTCTTCACCAGTCTTATAGATCAAATGGATGAATACCTCAAGGTAAAAACCTCAGGGATTTCTTCCCTTGGTTATATGCATCTCCTTGGTACCTTTTCTCTCTTTCTCCTTTGTTCTTCAGAAAAAAAGCCAGAGAGCCATTCAACATATTTTATAATCTATATAGCATTCAGAAGTTTAAAATCCCTATTGTTTTCTTAGTCTTTTGCTCTGTAATATATCCACCTGATGTCTAAATGTATCTTCAACAGAAAATAGGAAGAGACCAAATATTTAAGAATACTTTTCAAGGAATCTTCTCTGATCAGAAGATCTGCAAGGACTGTCCTCACAGGTAATGTTGAATTTAGTGCATCAGTTACCAAGTTATGTGCTCCCGTAACTATTAAAATATGTAGGTCAAAATAGCACAAGGTAGAGATGTGCCTTTGTGAGCCTCACAGCTGTGGATAGCTATGGGGCAAATGCAGTATTCTTTCCTATGCATACATCTTGTTAGTGCAAGTTGGGTAGGTGCTGTCCATCAATGCCTTGACTATTTTTCTGCTTGAATTTAGGTATGAGCGCGAGGAAGCCTTCATGGCTCTCAACCTAGGTGTGACATCATGTCAAAGTCTGGAAATATCATTGGATCAGTTTGTTAGAGGCGAAGTGCTGGAAGGAAGCAATGCATACTACTGTGAAAAGTGCAAAGAAAAGGTATGGGTTCTTGAAGATTCAGCTACAGCTTGGTATTTTCTTAAGCGCTACATGGTCATAGAAGCCATACTTAGATACTGCTTACTCTTTCTATTCTGAAGATTTAATCAAAAGGTTAAATCCATGTAGATAGCATTCTTTCTTCCCTGAAACTCATATTGTAGACTGCATATTTAGAGGGGACGGCAGGATGGTAAAATGTTGTTACGTACCAGCCCATGGCACAAACTGTGTATTAATACCTGTAATAATGCCCTGTCTGTATGTATTATAGTCATCCTGTGGTTGTCCTGCCTCCCGTGGCTGTATTGTGCCTCAGTTCGAGGTGGCTGGCATTGTGCATCTGTAGAAGAATACTACAGAATGCTTGAGGTATATAGGTAGAGGTGATACTCTTCTTTTCCTTTTTAAGAGAACTACAGTGAAGCGCACATGCATTAAGGTCTTGCCTAGCCTGCTGGTGATTCACCTGATGAGATTTGGCTTTGATTGGGAGAGCGGACGTTCAATTAAATATGATGAACAAATAAGGGTAAGAAAACTTTTCTGTGGCACCCTCCCCCCTGCTTCTTCATGGTGTGGATTCTCACTCTTCATATTCATTCTTCCTTCTTTTCTCCATGTTTTGATGCAGTGGTTTTGATTATGTGGTAAACTTACCACATGATCATGCTACAGAAAATAAGTATTTTTCCTTAGAGTTTTTCTTGTCTGCAACATTCTCAGGGTCCTTTCAGAAAGCAAGAACAAAAACCCCCATAAAGACAGTTTATTTAACTTCTGTGTCATAAGGATAAAAAGTTGAAGTTCCGTCATATTTTTCTTTGGTGTTCCCAATGTGGGAAGTATTAGTACAATTCTCATAAAATTACCCTAAACACGTACACAATATAACCTCTCAGTTAATCTGAAATATCTCTTCAAACAGTTTCCCTGGATGCTGAACATGGAGCCTTACACCGTGTCAGGGATGGCTCGCCAGGACTCTTCCTCAGAAGTGGGGGACAATGGTAGAAATGCAGATCAAGGAGGCGGAGGCTCCCCGAGGAAGAAAGTTGCCCCTACAGAAAACTATGAGCTTGTTGGTGTGATTGTTCACAGTGGCCAGGCACATGCAGGGCACTACTACTCCTTTATAAAGGACAGGAGGTAATGGCCAAGAAGATTTGCGTGGGGGATTGAGAGCAGTCTACAGACTACTTGTTTTGGGAAG